>NC_054068.1:14701810-15046810 GCF_017639655.2 Falco naumanni
GCCGGCGCCAGGGCCCCGGGAAGCACGGCCGGGCCCCGCGGCTGCCCCCTCCCGCCGGCGCCCCCTCCCCCGGGCCCTGCTCGCGGCCTACCCCGCGCCGGCAGCGCCCGCCCGCAAGCCAGGCCCCGGCGGCGCGGCCTACCCCGGCGGGCTGCGGCGGCACCGGGCGCCTGTACCGGGCGCCCTCGCCCGGCGCCGCACCCTTCCCCCCCGCAGGCCGCAGCCAAGCGGACGGGCGGGCCGTCGCCGCCTCCAGGCCGCGCTCCCCGCGCCCAGGACCTGCCCCCAGCTGCCCTCCCCGCGCCGCCCGCCTCGGCCGCCCCGCGGGGCCATGCCCGGCGGCCAGCCCGCCCCCTCCCCCGCAGTGCTGCCGCCCGGTCTCCCCGGGCGCCGCCGCCGCCCTTCCCCCGCACCTTCTTCAGCTCGTTGTCGGAGGCCCCGGGCGGCACTCCCAGAATGTCGTACAGCTTCGTGTCGGCCACGTTCGCCATGGCGGCAGCGGACGGCGGGCGCAGGCCGGAACGGGCCGAGGGGCGGCGAGGGCGAGACCGGGAGCAGGACGAAAGCCGCCGCGACGTCACGCGCAGGCTCCCACGTCACCACGCCGCGCCGCGGGAGGAGCCCGCCCGCCCCCTTCGCCCTTCGCCGGCGCGGCCCCGCCCCCTCGGCCCACTTCGGGCGCCTGACCCAGTTCCGGCGCGGCGCGGCAGGGGGCGCTTCTGTGCGGGGAGGGGTGCGGAGGGAGGCGGCGCGCGCCGCCGCCCGCCAGCGCCGCGCTCGGGAGGCGGGAAGAGGCGCTGAGGGGAGGCGGGAAGAGGCAGGATGGATGCCTGCGGGCGTGGAGGCGCCAGGCTGTCTTCCCCGGGCACTGGGGGGGGATGGATCCCGTTTTGACGTTTATACCATCGTTCCGGCAAAGAGGAACGTCGCACGTGAAAACACTAACCTCAGCTTTCCTCCCTGCCATTTTGGAGCCCCAAATTCCACCGCCTGTGTGCGTGCATCCCCAGAGGCCTCTGCCTGGTGTCGTTTCTCCTTGCTCCTGATGTACGGCACTGAAGTTTATGGGGCGAGGGGCACCCACCTGCTGTCTAACCTCAAGCACCAATGTATGTTTCTTTAGGGACATACTGCTAAGGCTTCAGTAGTTATAAACAGTATTGGTACCCATCTGCTCCATTTTTGTGTGTTGCTTCACTTCTAGCATCTTAAAAAAAGCACTAGTTGCTATGCTAGGCCTAAAGTGACTCACAGGAGCAAAGTGTACTTGAGTGGCACAGTGGCCCTGAGGGCCTAGTTAGACACCACTTTCGGCAGGCAAATAAAAAGCCAGTTTGTGTCTAATAAGAAGTTTTATCCCTCAAAGCCCAGCCAAGAGAGCAGCCACTGAGCTTCTCCTCAGGTGTAGTTGACTTGGTCATTAGTCCCTTGTTAGGCAGGGGGTGCCGGAAGGCTTTCAAAGCTGTGGCAGGTGTCTGGCTGAGGAAGGGGGGGATGGGGTCCTTGTAAGAGCAGAAAACAAAGAAGACCTTCTTGGTTTCTCTGTGGATAAGTCTAGAGCGTGCTTTGAACAGGGTGCTTTCTGTGAAAGAGGTGAGCAAAGCTGAGCCTGGAGGAGAGTCTGCTAGGAACAGATTAGCAACTTGGCATGTGAGAAAGAGTAAAAAAGGCCCTTTGAAGTGATGAATGGATTTGTGGGGTAGAAATTTTAATAAGCTCCTTGCCTGAGGAGAGCAGATCTGTGCTTGAAGGCTTCTTCCCTCATCATCTGTAGGGGTATTCTTCATCTTTAGTTCCTTGACGTAGCTTGTGGTTGCGATGGCTGTTTTGGGAAATCTAGTGCTGGTGGCTTCTTTGCACTTTCTTAGGCTGGTGTGTATGGGGCCTTAAACTCCATCATTGTGTTTATTAATTTTGGCATAGTCTGATTCAGAAGGTGATTGAAATACCTACTTCTGGTGTTGTAAGTGTGGCAGTAGTCAATAGCTCAGAAAATGCAGACTAGTTTTGGAAGGAGAAAAATAGTGGCAGGGCAGACAATAGCTACTGGAAGGACAGTCGCATGGAATGTATTTTTTAGCCGGGTTGAGAGATGTACAGAAAGAAAAAACAACTTGCAGGGAGAGGTATGTTTTTGGAGTCTGTGTGTACAGCCTTTGGTAACTATGGTTCAACATGTAGCTAAAACCAGTGAGGCTTCACAATTTGATTCACCTGTGTTTTGCACTACTTGGCTTCATCTTTTATTTTGGCAAGGCTGAGTTCAGCTAGCTTTAAAAACTGTCTGGCATGCATACTTGGCTTAACTATTTTGGATTGTGCTCACTTGCAGATTGATATGTTTCTAGAAAAGATTTTCTTTGTCATACAGGATTTTCTTTTTTAGCTGGCAGTTCGGTAAGAAAAGTTAGGAGTGTGTGGAGGAGTGCTTCTTTGCCCTACAAGTCAGACTTGTAATCTTAGACATTAAGCAGAATCGACAGGACTAATATAAACAGTATTTAAAATACCATAGGATACCATTTGTATGTGTCTTTGCATTAAAAAAAAAAAAAAAAAAAAAGCATCTGAAGGGTAAGCTAGCTCTAATCAGTGGGGTGTCATTCTTCTCTGTGCCTGTAGGGATGGAGTTCACCAAGAATATGATTCAGCCCAGACTTACCTGTCCTGTGATTTAAGTGGCTTGTTTGTAACTCAAGCCAGAACATGGGTCAGAAGATTGATGGATAGTAGGAAGGGTAGGTGAACTTGGCGTGTCAGCTTGAGCCCAAGCTAAGGAGGCAATTTAGAACCAGTGTTTGTATGCTTCCTTCTCCCTTGCCAAAACATTCTTGTTACTACAGGTCTGTTCTGTGTCTTATATGACCAAAACATGCAATAAGTAACAAGAAAACTCGTCTGGGATGAAACTTCACATTTTCTCTTCAAGTGAAGCTTAAGAATCACAGGCTTGGGTGATTAACTTTTTATTAAAATGCAAATGAATAGCAAAGTAGAGTTTTGTCTTCCTGCATACTGCTTTTACAATTGACTTGTGAGTTGTACTGACAGAACATGTTAGTCATGCAGCTGCAATGTTGTGTCCTCCCCCACTTTTTTTAACACTTGCACATTGTCTTTGTTTTCTTTGTATTTTTCCATCTTTTTTTATTATTTCCCTCTTCCTCCAGGTAACAGGTTTTTCATTTAGTTTCTAATGTTATTATCATACAATGTGATGAAAAGCCATTGCTATATGAAGTTTTGTTTTTAAATAGACTGCACAATTCTTAGCTCTTCAGGGTCATGTTTTGGCCTTACATAGGCACTAAAAGGGACCATTCAAATTCAGTTCTTGTTTCAGACCTTTTTTGCATTTTTTATATAAAACAAATTTAATTTTTTTTAAGATGAAGCATTGTAAAATGCTTCCTTAGAAGTCAAGTAAGTATTGATTATGTTTATCACTGAATAATTAGGAAGAAATCAGTTTCAAGATACTGCAAAAGAAAAATTCTGCTGCACATTCTATGAAAAATAACAGCTATGTAAGAAAAAAATCTTCATTTTAAAACAGGTTATGAGAATTTTGTCTACTTTTAATTAATCATTAAGTGGGTTTTGTGTCTTTGGAAACATTAAAAACATTGTCTAGCACTAAAGCTGCCTTAGCCCTGCTCTGCACATGCATATGTGACATCACAGACTGACAATTTAAAATCAAAATAAATCTGAGCCAGTAATTTCTGTAGGTATAAATCTAAATTAAATAGTCTATATACAGAAATGGAGAATGCAGAGCCTTGAATTTTACAAGGCTTTCAAGTGTATTTATCAAACTATATGTCTTAACATGGTCTTAACATGAAAGTATGAGCAGGCATTGCTGACTTCTGCTTAAATCTAATGCTATACAGACAAATTTAAATACTCCTGAAGAATGCAGTTGTGCTGTAAAAAAAATTACAGAGCCTGCATGGCCATTGCTTTGAACCTTTCTGGTATCAGCTTTCATCAGATAAAGCAGTTGGTGTATTGTGCGCACCGTCTGTCTGATTTCTAGAACTTCTCAACTATGGAAAGAGAGCAGGCCAGTAAAGAACAAAAGAAAGAACCTGAAACTTGTAGAGAATTTTGAGATTCACCCACTGAAGAGCCTGTTAGGAAGTGGGTAGCTGCCTGTGCTGGCAGGTGCAGAAGGCACAACAGCCAGGGCTCTTGTGCCAGCCAGTTGTTCCCTTGCTGGTCAGGAAGAGCGCCCTGTCTGCCCCTGTCCCAGTTGTCCTGACCAGGGAAACAGGCTTGAGTTCTGTGATATGGTCAGAACAACAGGTCTGGTTTGTTGTCCTGCCTCAGCAGTGGTGATGAAACCCAGGGCTGCCTGACAGGTACCTCTCCGTGCAGCACCAGTAGTACGAGTTGCATGCTTTATTCATTTTGCTCTTTCCTCACCCTCATTTTTGCTGTCCTCACACCTCTTTCCCCATCCCAGTCTCCTCCCAAATAAACAATCCATCCCTAATTACTTATTCCCCATTGGTCACAGTTTTGCTACATCTGTACAGAGATTTGGGTTATTTGGATACTGTTACTTAGATAATCTCTGTCTTCTATGGAATTGCTGATATGATTACCTAGGTGCTGTCGGCCTTGTGTGACTTTACTCCCTAAAAGGTCCCTAGCAGCCCCTTCCAATTATCTCTGATGTCTAGCAATTTCTTCTGTAACTCTGCCTTAAGCACCTGTGGGATCCAGCCACTCGCACAGCACTATGTAACTTTCCTTGCTGTCTCAATGTTATTTTAATTCCGAAGGATACTTTTTTGTTATGTCCAATAGTTTTCCACATCTTGTTCAGTTAACAGAATCTCATGCCGAAACCTAGTCAGTGGCTTGTCATTTGCCTGCAAACCTAATTAAACATAGCTGATGGAAAATCAGGATTTTAAATACTTTTATGAGCACTATGCATTATTTTTTCCATTAGGAAATGAAAGTAGACATCAGCAAAGAGGGGAACGTTGGCAGGTAGTGTGCTAACAAGCTCAGAGACTACTGTGGGAATCTGTTAAGAGGGAGGGAGATGGCTTAAGGGATTTTCCTTCTGAATTAGCAAGAACAGCTTAGGAGTTCCATGCTTTTAAATGGCAAGTTATCCAGGCAGTTGGGCTCTGCTAGATTTTTCCATCTTCATGAAGGGTATGTGACAAATCTTTTTTTCTTGCAAGAAAGTAGAATGTTTTGAGTTTGGATTTAGTTTTTTCTGTGCACTGTCAGAGATCACAGAGCAACGTGGGCAGGGTGGGAAGAGGTTTAATTTCCTCCTCACTGAAAGAGACTTCTGTGTGATGAACAAATAGTGTTCAGTGTTATGTATAGACTTTTTGAAGATTGGGAGGGGATTGGAAGAAATGTACGAAGAAAACTAATCAACTTCATCTTTTTTCTTCCCAATAAACTCTTGGTCAGGCACTTTCCTCTGTGAGCCAGAGCAAGATAAATTGAAAGTTTCAACACTAGTTTGGCATACAGTTTCTGAGATAAAGTTATGAAGTACTGTTAGATTATCAGGCTGAATTTGTAATGGTCTTTAGCAAGATGGAAAGCCTTTTTTTCTAAGCTAGGAGAAAGCTCAAAAGGATTGTTATTTTATCCTATACTAAGAGCTGGATGAGTAAAGAATGCCTCCACCCCACGCTATTGCATGTGTGTATGTATAAAAAGCAAAAAAGTGTGTGTGTGCATGTGTGTTGAAAAATTGACATTGCAAAAAGTTTCCCGCTCCATTTGAGTTGCAGCTACTTGGAACCCGTATCACAGATTTCTTTGTAGACATTGTACTAAGCAATGTCTTGCAACAGCCGGTGTATTTGCATCTGTACCTATGTCTTAACAGTGGATAAACATTTAACATACTAAGATTCTAGTGCATTATTCTAAACATAATTTTTATTATTTGATACTTTCATTGCTTTATGTATTTGCTTGGTTTTTCTTATGTGCTCATGTTGTTCTGCATGTGCTAGAATGGTGCTTTGGGGAGGATTTTTATGGATTGCAGAGCTTATTGCAACAGAAGCATGATACAAGTATGTTAGATGAATGTCAATACTAAGCAAAGGTGTTGTGAAAACCAGGTTGATTAAGGAATCAAAGGCTTAGCTTTGAAATGGAAAGAAGTGGTAGTTTAGAAATTTTTACTAATACCTTTTAAAGAGTTTCATTTAAGACTTGAGAATGTCTACGGGAAGATTTCAGTTGGAAAAACAACCTAAACTTGAAAAAAAGTTAATCCAGTGGGAAAGAAATGCCACTGGCAGAGATCAAGGGGTGAATAGTACTAACATTTATTCACAACTTAAATATACACTTAATCTTTGCCAAAATAATTTCTAAATTTGAAAATCGTCATTTGAATTAAAAAAAACCCTAACAACATGAAACAAGCTAAACCAAAACAACTTTGCTCAAATACAATTTTGGTGAAGAAGGAAAAATCATCAAAATCAATGCTGAAAAAAAATCAGCCAGTCCTGTTGCGTTGTCTGTTATTTAAATAGCTGAATGAGGTCCAGCTTTCTTCTTTTTCTAATGTGAAGATCTCTGTATTTCTAGACAAAATTGTTTTTAATAAGGTTTGTCTTTGGAAAAAGTGTTTAGGTTGAGTAGGGTGTATAGTGCATGTAACAGCTGAGATGTAAATTCCTTTACATGGTATGAAGGGGCTTTGCCAACTTTTAGTTATCATGGGTTTTAGTTATCATGTTTTGTAATATAACTGAGTATATAATAGGTATCTATTACAACTGAGTGCTTGTGTTCACTATTTTTATAGAAGACTTTCCCTTTTTTTCCAGTGTGCAGCAAGTCCAGTAGTATTCAATACAAAATGAGTGCTTGAACTGTAAGTATCTGATTTTTAATTTTACTAACAATTTAAGTTCACTTACGTTGAGAACTCTTGATGTGTGTTACTTGGAAGTCCTGCTGGTTGTGTGAACTTTTGCCCTTAACTCTGTGTGGAGTGGGAACCAAAGGCATTCTTAAGGGTTATAATTCTGTAAAACACGTGCAAAACCACAATCTCTGTATACAAAGACAGAATTACCAGGTGTTATTTTCATACTTAAAATTTGGATGCAACTCAAGTTTACATATTCTTGAACTATACACTTTTAAAAAGCTGTCCTATTAGGTCCTGTTTTCTGTAATATGTGCAAATACTGTGAAGAAAAATATACTCTATGTCTATTTTTAATTGAAGGCCTGTTCTCAGCAAATGGCTTCATTTCAAAGGAGAGTAACAAGGATATTTTCTTGTCGTATAAATGTAAAGATACTCTTATTATACTCCTGTATGTTGCACTGTAACAGAATAGACTAGTCCCTCTAATTGTGGGGTGAGAAGGCAACAACCGTGAAGCTAGGTGGTGCTGAGCAGACTGTACAGAGGTTTAAGTGTGGATGAAAGGAACCATTGGAGAAGGTAACTGGGGAGAAACAGCAGTTGTTTAATGTTTACTTAGAAAAGAAGACTTACTTCTGAGAATCATTCGTACATAATCCCTAAGCAGTCATATGGGATTTAATTCTCTCCAGATGCAGTTAAAATACAGACAAATAATGACTGGCTTTGAGCCACAGAACTTGGGGTACTATGCAGCAGCCTTCTTTATAGTGCTGGAGCTACATTGTGCTATCATGGGGTTTTTGAAGGAAAGAGTGACAGTGTGTGTGTGTGTATGCTGAAGAAGGAAGTACTCACATGGGTGGGGGAAACAAGGCAGAATGGGAATTGGGGGATGAGGAGAAAAAGTACAGTTTTATGACTGTTTTAGCAAAAAAAAAAAATCCCAACAAAGTAGTATGGCTTCTTGAGGTAATAAGCTGCTGCTGAATGTGTCCATCTGCAAAAGTATATAACTTTCTAGAAGAAAGGAGGCAGCAAAGGTGCAGATAACAAGCTTTTAATAATATTTTAAGGCTAGGCTGTGTAAAACGCAATGAAAGTATTCTGTAGAAGTGATCAGCTATTCACTCAATAGTTATTTATTCTATAGAAGAAACCACAACTGTTCATTAGCCTACCAATAATCCATTAGTCAGTGGTTGTCTTAAAAGAAGCTGGTCTAGTTTTTTACAGAATCTTGAACAAAATAAACGTGTTCCTGAAAGCTGTTACTGAACTCCAGCCTGATGACGGCCTGTGACTGACAGTTTCCTCTATGCTTTGAGTTTATATTTGTAATTAATCTTACTACAGCCAAGAGTCAAATTATTGCTAGATCAACACTTTGATAGTAAGTGTTTAGGAAACACATAAGGAATTTATCAGAAACTGTTGAATATCAGCTTTTTGTAAATATTTTCTATTGCATATGCTGTCTCCAGTTATATTGTGTCTCAGATAAATACACAAAATATTTCACTGCAGTTATTTCCATGAGTGTAAAAACTGCAAAACAACTGGGAATAATGCTTCACCTTTAGTTATGAAAGTATCTCCATTTCCTTCCTTTATATAGCCAAAATTTTGATGTCTAGTTATGTGTTATTTTGGAGAGACAACATCTGATAAAAGTTAGATTTTTGTGTTTATATAAATGTAGAGGATTGTCACATTTGGAGCTTTCCAAAATGAATCAATTTTACAAGCTGGGACAGTATTTCTTGACCCATTTAAGAGTGCTATTTCAAAGTTGCACACTAAAGGGCACGTCTGTCCTCATATAGATTTTTATGAGTTTGTTTAACGGTCCACCGGTATCTATGACACTATTTGTTTTAGTTCTAAAGGTTACTTCATAACTTTAGGTTCAGTCTTGCTCCAGTTGATCTGTTTTACTGTTGATTTCAACAGTAGTGAAAGTCTGGAACCTTACCAAATGTCTGTCTAAGCTTTGCCAATTTGAAACATGTTTGAAGAACAAGTTAAAATGGGAATAGCTTTTTATCTATCACTGAATTACTAATGTGGATAGAGTACCTGAAAGTATGAGATGTCTGCCTTTCAGTTACCAGCCAACTCTTTAGCCTTTGGGAACAATGTGTGACTTAGTGGAGAGAAATATTAAAACTGTCTTGCAGATCCTCTCTAGTATTAAAAGCACAAATTGTTTATTCATGTATCTATTACCTCTGTACTCTGGGAAAATGTAAAAAATAACTGTGTTAACTTGTCACCATAGTCCTTCATTCAAATAATGACTTATTTCTAACTCCTTATGAGAGGTTTGGGAAGGGGGAAAGGTGAGGAGATAGAATCTCTTCCTGTGTTAATTAAGAACCTTGTTTTGTAATTCAGTGGGGGAGAAAATAAGGCCTGAATAAAAAATGAAATTATTTTTGAGAAACAGTAATACCTAAGATTTTCAGACTTACAGCCCTCAAAGATGGCTCTGACTGATTTGGTCACATGGTTCATGTAGAAGATTGGGAGATTTAAGATCATCTAATTAAACTTTCCCTAAAGTAAAGACTAACTTCCCTCATTCTCATCTAAGACTATTTGTGGTATTGAGCTGCTGCTCTAAAGAATTTGCTCCACTTACATGTTTTGGCTAGTACAGAGCACAGTAGCTCTCCCTTTCATGAGATAACCTGTGGTTTAACCCCAGTTGGCAAGGAAGTACTATGCAGCTGTTCACTCACCCTCCCTGCAGGATGGGGAGGGGAACTGGGGAAAAACCTGTTGGTTTTTAAACCAACAATTAAATAGGAACAATGTAATAATTGAAATAAAAATAATATTGTCAAGAAAAGGAGAGAGGAATAAAATCCAAAAGAAAAAACAAGTGATGGATGATACAATTGTTCACCACCCACTGACCGATGTCCAATCCCTGAGCAGCGATCCCCCTCCTGGCCAAGTACCCCTCAGTTTATATACAGCCCATGACGTTCTATGGTATGGGGTATCCCTTCTGGCCAGTTTGGGTCAACTGTCCTGGCTGTGCTCCCTCCTGATTTCTTGTGCCCCTCCAGCCTTCTTGCTGGCCAGGCCTTAAGTCGTCCTTGACTTGTTGCTAAGTAATGTTTATACCAACTAAAAACATCAGTGTGTTATCAACATTATTCTCACACTAAACCCAAAATCTAGCACTACACCAGCTACTGAGAAGAAAGTTAACTCTATCCTAGCCAAAACCAGGACATAACTGCAGTGTCTTCAGCTGAAATGTTAATTGCAAATGAAGCAGGAAGGGGGAGGAGTCCAGAAAAAAGAGGACTGCCAAGAGAGTCTGGCTTTTTTTCTGTGTGCAACTTTCCTGTCTTTTAAACGTGGTTTAAGTCATAAGTATTTTGTTGGACATGCAACCTAATATAACAGCAAGGTATTGGAGATTGCTTCCTCTCTTTCTTTTTTTCTCTTATCTCATGTCTGTAAGGAATAAAGGAATTTTGCATCAGATCCCCAGTGAAGAAATCGGCAAGAGAAAATACAGAAATGCCTAGGGCTATGTTTATTTCTGCAGGTAGATAGATACCTGTCATACCCCCCTGCAAGTTTGCACCAACATCCTGGCTCTGTTTCCTTGAGCCTAGCTGTCTCTAGGCAAGCACCTGCAGACAGGTTTTTGTATCTGAGCCCTGTTGAACTGGAGATGGGGGTCGTTTACAAAATACCTCTTGTCTACTAGAGGTCTGAGGCTTGAGGAAGGTAGATTTTTCTCAAGGCTAGAGCTCTTCCTGGAGTGCTTTCTCACCATCTCTGATTAAAGCCAAGAACCGTTCTCTAAGATCATGTGCCAAAAAGACTGCCATCATCAGGGGGTGTGCTTTGTGTTATGTAGCATGCTAGTGGCTCCCTTTATGAAAAATCTGTGGTAAAAGGCTTTAACTCTCGTCTTTCGCTGCTTGTTGAAGAACTTTTTTCTAGATCTCAGAAATTTGCCATGTGGAAGTTGAGCAGAAGCAAACTGGCTTTGTGTTGAGAAATGTAGATATTCCGAGTACTGTGTCAAACGAGGTAAAGTACTGCTGAAAATAGCGTAGGGTGGCCATGCTGTCTTGCAGAAATCTTCCTGTTCAGCTTTGGTTGTCAGAGCAGCAGTCATCCTAGTTAAAGAACAGTTATTGTGGGTCATCTTGGGTATCGTCAGATAAACTTCTGAACTTTGAAATCTGTTATTTATATCAGTAAAGAAATTAATCCCCCTAAAGCAAGAGGAAATGGGCATACTTAATTTCTGAATAAAGCTGAAGCATGTGGTTCAAAGAATATTTTTGTCCTTTCTCATTTTTATCAGTGAATCTGGAAGAAAAAAAAAAGGGAGAAAAGCCCGGTATCTGAAGTGTTGCACTTTTCCAAAACTAAGTGGGTTTTGTTGGTGGTTTGTTGTTTGGGGTTTTTTTACTATTTGTATGTGTTGTGATGGTTTGGGATGCTGCTGACCTCTGAGTTAAATTCAGTCGGCTGAAGGTTACGAACTCCCTAGTCTTCAGCTTACTGGTTTTCCCCTCTTAATTCTTGTCCCCTTTCGTGAAAGGAATTATTTTTCCTCAGTGTCTGTGTCCGGGTAGCTGGTCGGAGAGAGAATGGCAGCAGGGGACGGAGCGGGGCTCAACCCGGAGCGCCGTAAGCGCGCCCCCTCTGCCGCCCCCCCGCGCCGCCATTCCGCCGCCAGAGGGCGCTCCTGCGCGCTAAATGGGGCGTGCCCTGCTCACAAGTTTTCCTAAAAAACAAAACCACCCCAAAACCTGCGCTTATTAACCTAAACAGTTTTCATTAAAATTACTCATCTGAGATTCTGCCAGTTATGATAGAAATATCAGGATGTTGAATTGTTTCCATAATAACTTGAAAATAGATGCTTAGGAACACAACCTACTAAACTGACAGTAAATTACATTGGGAATAATGTTGGTAACCATAGTGAGTTTGGTGTGACTTCTGTGAATTCAGTAGTGTTCGTTTGAGCAAGATCTGCTCCATACTGCCTGGTCAGACAGCGCTGGTGGTTGGCTATATTGTACTATGTGGCAAACCTGACCACAACCCAATGCTTTAAAAAAAATATTAAATAAGTATAGGTTTCAATTATTTATTTAATTAACAGTTGAAAAGGAGGAAAAAAAAGATTTGTAAATGGTAGACGTTTAAATTGGAGGCTGACTTACATTTGCTGTCTATCTTGTGGTAAAAGGGAAGTTTAGGTAAGTGCCGTGTTATGACAAGCGGCAGCCAAAACTACTTCTGTTTCATTTAATGCCAAGTGTAACCATTTTTTGTATCTCATAAACATAGCTAGTACTTGTAACATTCTACCTTTATCTTTTTAGTAGAGAGCACAGCTTCACATGTTAAGGGATTTCTTCCTGATCCATCACTGAGGAAACAAAGAAAAGCTTACTCCTTTAAGAAGTATAGAGATTACAATCTAGGGAACAAAAAAATAACTTAATGAAGAGGCCTGTATCTCCCAGTTTCCTCAGCTGCTCCTCATTAAGACTTGTTCTCCAGACCCTTCACCAGCTTTGTTGCCCTTCTCTGGACACACTCTAGTACCTCTACATCCCTCTTCAAATGAGGTGTCCAAAACTGAACACAGTATTCAAGGTGTGGCCTTGCCAGGGCTGAGTATAGGAGGACAAGCACTGCTCTTGTCCTGCTGGCCACACTATGTTGGATACCAGCCAGGTTGCTCTTGGCCACCTGGGCACACTGCTGGCTCATGTTCATCTGGCTGTCAACTGGCACCCTCAGGTCTGTTTCTGCCAGGCAGCTTTCCAGCCTCTTTGCCCCAAGCCTGTAGCAATGCATGGGGTTGTTGTGACTCAAGTGCAGGACTCAGCACTTCTCCTTGTTGAACCTCATACAGTTGGCCCATCAGTCCAGCCTGTCCAGATCCCTCTGCAGTGCCTGACGACCCTCAAGCAGATCAATGCTCCCACCCAGCTTGGTGCCATCTGCAGATTTACTGAGGGTGCACTCAATCCCCTCATCCAGATTGTCAATAAAGGGATTAAACAGAACTGGCCCCAGTACTGAACCCTGGGTAACACCACTTGTGACTGGCTGCCAGCGGGATGTAACTCCATTCGCTACCACTCATTGGACTTGGCCACCCAGCCAGTTTGTACCCAGCACAGAGTACACCCGTCCAAGCCAGCCGGTTTCTCCAGGAGAATGCTGTGGGAGACTGTGTCAAGGCTTTACTAAGGTTCAGGTAGACAACATGCACAGCCTGTCCTTCACCCACTAGACGATCACCTTGTAGAAGGAGATCAGTTTTGTCAAGGAGGACCTGCATGTCATAGCCCAGTGCTGGCTGGACTTGATCCCCCAGTTGTCCTGCATGTGCCACATGATGGCACTCGGGATGATCTGCTCCATAACTTCCTCCAGCACTGAGGTCAGGCTGACAGGCCTGTAGCTCCCTGGATCCTCCTTCCTGCTCTTCTTGTAGACAGATATCACACTGGCTAATCTCCAGCCTGCTGGGACCTCCCCGGTTAGCCAGGGCTGCTGATAAATGATGGAGAGCCACTTGGCAAGCTCCTCCACCAGCTCCCTCAGTGCCCTCAGGTGGATTCCATCCAGCCACATAGACTCATGCGTGTCTAAATGGAGCAGCAGGTCACTGACTGTGTCCTCCTGGACTTCAGGGACTTCATTCTGCTCCTCATCCCTGTCTTCCGGCTCAGGGGGCCGGGTACCCAGAGGGAAGCTGGTCTTGCTGTTAAAGACTGAGGCAAGAAAGCAAAAAGCACCTCAGCCTTTTCCTCATCCCTTGTGGTAATGTTCCCTGCTGCATCCAATAAAGGATGCAGATTATCCCTGGCCCTCATTGGCCATCAAATTAATTATTTAAAGCACAGAAGAGACTGAGAGAAACTTTTCCTGTACTCTTTTTGATTGTAAGAATGTTGTTTGTCATTTAACAGAGGTAAAGCACTCTGCTGTCAAACCACTGGATAGGGGAAACCAAAAATTATAGAATAAAAAGTCTGAGGACAAAAGAGGATGATGCAGATTTAAAAATTTTGTTACTCTGTGTGTGCATTTTAGAAAAAAACCAGAGAAAGTAACAATTTCAATATTATTTTAAAATACCCTATAGAAACCGTATTGCCTATTTCTGTCTATTAATATCAGCAGGTGCTTAAGGTAGCTCCTCAATGAGTTATGCTTATATAGTTCACTTAGAAACATGACCTTTTGATTCTAGTGTTACGATATGTGATTTGCTGTGAAAATTTTATTTGTAGGCAAGTAGGTTAGCATCACTACAGGCATAATTTCAAGGGAGTTCAAGTATAGTGGACAGACTTCTAAAAATATGTTCTTTTAAGAGAGTCAGCTTTATTCTTTCATCTTTCATAACCTATATCGAAATGCAGCCAAGGTTTGGGACAGATCTGCTTTTTATGTGGATATTCAAGCATAGAACCAGTGTAGTAGTGGTTGCAGACTGGCTTCCTAACTACATTCCCTGAACAGTGAAGAAGAGCTTTTTTGACCTGCATATGGGAACACAGTATGTGTGTTGCTACATGTTTGTTACCTTATTAAGCTTTAAAACAGTTTAAGTCTTTGTACAGGGGAAAAACGATCTGAAGGCTTGGGGCCTTTAATTCATTCAGTTCTATTAGCTAAAACCAGAAACAATCACACTTTATCAAACAAGCTGATTTTGCTCAGTCAATAAAATTACAGTATATGGGTTTGGCACACTGACAATTAAGTGAGCAGCTGACTTACACTGAGTATATTGATAATCTCAGAAATAAGATGCCCTGCTGGAGGTAAAGTCTTGCAATAAATACGCTGTTTCCAGATGGAGAAGTGAGTAATGAGCCCAGATGCCCTCCAGCAGTGCTCCATTCTACCTTCAGCATTGCCTTTTCCTGTCAAGTGAAGGAACCTCTGGGCAATAACAGCTCAGTGCTCCTGACAGGAAGCATCTCAGCTAATGATGTATGACAAAGGGGTTTATAGTAGCGCTACCATAACACGTAGGAGAAGGAGAGTTCATTGCCCGTTCTGAGCTGACAAAGAGGGCAAAGTGCCTAGCTACAGCAGAGCATCAAGATGAGCTAAATCGAGTAGTAGTTTCCTCTTACTACTGGCAAAAGCTGTGTCAAAAGAAGGGTGGTACGATTAGAGGAGATCAATAGAGGAGGGAGTCATCCCTTACAAAATGATTTAGAAATTCTTTGGAAAGAAAATATGCTGCGTTAGTCCTGAGAGACAAGGTATAAGGTCTGCTACATAAATGTGTAGAAGGATATTTTTTTTCTTTTCTGTAAGTATTCGCATGAAGTCTTGTGAAGTTAAAGAGCATGCTTACAGCGTGCCTGTATATGCTCCCTGCCACCTCCTCACCCCACTAGTTGGCCAGCAAGGCCTTTTCTTAGTTCTGTATCTCTGCTAAACAGAGATGAAATTACTCTGCTGAACTGAATGTTGCATAACTAGGGTGGCTATCACCTGTGAGGTAAACTGTCTGAGAACCTCTGTCTCTGGAATTCTTGTATTAGCCAACTGTTCAAAGCAGAAGATGGTAATGTGGGTTGTAGAGTACTTCACAAACAAAAGAAGATTTAGGGTTTTCTCAATTTGGAGTACACACACTTATCTCATTGGGTTGTGGTGTCCTAAAGAGGTGAGAAATCATAGCAAACTCCTTTTTTTCTAAATGAGAATTTTCAGCCTAGTGTCTGCTGCTATCCTGAACAGTTACAGTAAGTTCCTCAGACCTATGCACTAAGATTCCCGTCACTTCTACCCAAGTAGTATATAACTAATTTTTCAGAACCGTAGTGATTTAAAATAGTTATTGAGGTAGCTTAAGATCTCTTGCACAGCCCGTTTCACTTCATTCTCCACTTCAGCCCAACATCACCATGGATAGTAATAGTAAGATTTACATCATGTGTATTTGTTTTGTCTTACTATATTCCCATTTTCTTTCCAGTAAAAATAAATCGAATAATGTGAATGTTCTAACCTATACGTTGCTGATAAACTTACACTAACACTGCTCAGATTAAAATTTTGCTGGAATTAATAATGGGGAAGGGAAGACAAAGCTATTTCATGTTTTTACATTAAATATGAGAAGGATTCAGCAGCTAAATGATACTTCCACTCTTGATTTCAGAGACTGACAGCCTAATTTCTCTATACTAAAGCAAAAAATCTAGTTTGAGATTGAGATGTATATACCTGAAAGCAAAAATTGGCACTTATGCATCTTATTAATATTCATCAATGAAGTCTTAAAATATTGTAATAGATTAAGCACCAAGTAATTTTTCCTGTTTCATGCATGAGTAGAGTGAGACAAAGAAACCATCTTAAGACGTTTTTGAAGATCATGCAGAAAGTTCTTCAGAGAGAAAGGGACTTGGTGAATATTTCTTGTTTCTAGTCCTGCTCCTCTGAACACTTACCCATGCTAGCTCTTTGTCCTAGCTGGTGAGAATATATACATACATTGCAGTGTGGCCTCTTGGCTGCTTCAAGGAAAATTAATAAATCTGATAATGTACTCTTTAGAACACACACAGAGCCCAAAACTGTCCTGTTGTTTCCAACAGGTTCTGAATGAACCAAGCTTATAATGAAAATATTGGCTAGAACTCTTTTTGCTAGTTACTCTCAGGCTTGGGGTTGTGATGGGTATGAATGGGACTGTAAACCCAAAGAGAATTTATGCTAGTTTTTTGGGGCAATCAGGGTCTCTATAACTGCAAAATTAGGGGGTTGTAACTTGGGCCAAAAGCCAAAAAGAGGGCTGCTGCCTTTGATGGCGTTATGTAGCTGTAGGAATCAAGGGGGGAACACTTTAGAATGTGGTGTTTTTCCACTTCATTAGTAGACTCCAAACTCTTGTGCAGAACCTTAAGGTTTTATTTCAATACTAACATGTAAATCAAGCTTGGTAGTCTTTTAAATATCGAATTTTTAAAACCTCAATGTGTTTAATGAGAAGGAGTGATGTTATACAGATCAGATATATCAAGTGTGGTGCAGGAAACTTGCTTGGTAAATATCACAGTTACATTGCAAAACTGCACAAAGCTAGAATCTAAATTGCTTCTCCTTAAATCCAAACCAGAATTTTATATAAGCTTTTATATGCGTAATAAAAAACCTAGCTAGTGCCAACTCAATCATGAGTTTCATGTAAAGTAGCTCATTATCTGGTTGATCCTTGGCCTTCATGTCATGTTGAGCCTGACCAATGGAAAAATATAAAAAGTCTTATGGTTGTTGAAGACCCTAGTGGCATGGAGTCTTTGGGAAGGGGGTTGGGAAGAAGGTTGTTCTAGAATATTTTAATATTTTTCTTTTTTCTCCGTACAACAAATAAAGTAGTATATGATCTGGGATGGTATTTAGAAATTATTTATGTAGAAAATTTGGATTTTATATAAAAATAAGTGTAATTGTTTACCTGTTTTTCATGTATTATACAGACTGCTCTTAACTGGGCTAATAGCTGTCCTATTCATTTTTAGTTTAGTGAAGAGGTGGAGACTATAGAGATTATGATGATATTTACTTTTTTCCTGAATGTCATATTTTCTTTTAAATACTGTGCAATAACCTTTCTTTCACTGTAGTTTGCTTTGTATGTTAAGGCAAAATTGATCCCTGAGCAGGATTTTTGTGCAAGAGTTACATGCTTCTTAAATTCTATGTAAACTCCACCAGATGCATGGGATTTATACTGATATTTTGCAAAGAGTTGAACTTCACCTTTAAAACCTGGCTAAGACATTCTTAACTTGGTATCAGTAGGCCACTTGTGAGGAGAGGCGTTGCTTAATAAGAGTTGAATCAAGCTTCACTTTTTTTCATGCTGAGTTTCTTGAAATTTTATATAGCATTTGTAAAAAGTAATCGCTATTTTCTCATTGTCACAATACTTTGTTTTCAACGTCTGTTACCTCATATCTACCTACTGAAAGAAAATAAGAAGGTAACATCTTTATTTCCAAGGCTATTACCAATCAGACTACCATTGTGTCTGTCCTTATGTCCTGTTTGATGAGATGCCTACAAATGAAGAAACTCCTGAAAAATGTGTATCCTTAAAGGCTGAGTTCAACTATGTAACATTTTGGGATTTAATTAAAACTGGAAATGGAAGTTTTCATATACTTTGCAATCCACTTACGTTGATGTGTATTTTAACTTGGACTTTTACTTGTGTTGTCAGTCAGACATGCTTGATGTGCTTAACTGTTGGTCTTAATAACAAAGTTCCACAGCCAAACTATCACATGTTCATCTGAATATAAGGTCAATTCTTAAATGTTTGAAGGAGCTTCTCAGTTTTTGTGTGTTCTTCTACCGTGATACAATGGGACACATTGTTCTGCTGTTGCACTTGTTTTTATTTGTTGGGATGGGGATCTTTGGTTTCATTTTTATGTTAGCTCTTGTACCTGAGGCCAGAATTTAGTCCAAAGCTGTATTAGTATCAATTCCAGATAAAAACAGTCTGGAACAAAGTCATGGTTTAGTTCACTTGAAGACTCCAAGTTTCACAGTAATATCTGTTATTTTATTGTACTGTCATTTTTCAGTGCAGGAAATAAATTTTGTGTTACCCTTAAAAAATGCTAGAACAATCAATTATATTACAGTGGTGAAACAATAATATCTGGTTTGGTCTTGGGTTGTCCTAAAACATACAAGAATTTCTTACGAATTTTGTTCTTCTGCAGTCATGAACCAGTATAAACATTGGAAGAAAGGAGCACGTTCCTTTCATCCTCTCGGTAAGCCCCAGGAAACACCAGAGAAAGTAAACTGTTAGCTAATATGGAATACAGAGCACTGAGAATTGGGGAAGAGTAGTAGTTTTGCAGGCAAGAAATTTAGTTAGGACTGAGTTTCAGAAGTTTAGACATGTGCTTGAACATAAGTATACTTAATGTGTCTCATGTGTCATTATAAACAAAATTGCCTTTAATAGATGTAATAAAAGCTAAACTAGCAGTGATGATGACTGCTTTGGTAAATTTGGACAAATGCATAAGTATTTATGAGTATTTGTAAAAACAGTTCTTTGAAAAAATAACTGAATTTGTAGTTCTGATGATGCTTCTAAACCAGCATTTTTGTGAGTCTGTACTCTCTGATCTAACATTGTCTAAACCACAAACAGTTTTTCAGTCTTCCTTGCTCAACATTGTTTCAGGGCAACCTCATTGCTACTTTGCTGACCTTTGTCTATAACTGAGTTCTGAGATAATGTCCTGGAAGGCTTTGTGGCTAATACATCTTTCTGATTTAACAGGATTCCTTTGGTGTTCCAGGCTTTTTGTTTTTCCTTTGAGCTATCCCAGTGACATGTGTACGCCAGCACAGTGCACTTCTAGTGTATCAAGATATCCTAAACATTCTTCTTTCTTCTGCCTATTTACTGTGGAGAAAAAAATATTTGTCTGATTCACATGGCTTTGTTATTAGGCTCAGTTTGTAAAATCAGCAGCCTTGATCTCTTAGAATTCCAGGTCAAGAATAAAATAGATCATACAGATCAGAACTGAAATGTGTGCACAGAATTTGACGATGAAACTTGTATAGCACACATCAGGAATTTGCCTGCTTTGAAAATGTCACCACATTCATTAGGGCTGAAACTATCCTCCTGATCTGATAGTTGAATAACTGAAGTAAAAATTATGATGAAGGAACAATCATCTTCAAACTTTCTGTAAAAAAACTAGCACACAAAGTGCATCACTAGTTTGTATCTGTATCCTTTTAAGACTGTATGACAGCATAGAAGAGAAATTGTTTTTCTGAGAAAACCATGTTGGTGATTATAGGAATAGCTTCAGACTATAATTAATTAAATTAATTATAACCAGAAATTGATTAATACTTTATAAATCTCTATTGTCTTGACAACTTTATATGCTAAAATGTAATTGTTATTTGTATAAATATTAGTGGTTTGGAATTCAAACTTCTTGAAGTAACTGCTTCAGGGGAACAGCAAGATACAATTGTGTAGTAGAGGCCTTTCATTTTAGGAGAGGTTAAAAACCTCCAAATCTACTGAAAACTACTCATTGGATTGCACCATTCAAGCCTGAGGTATCTATAGATAAATGGTACAATTATCTTCTAGTATGTTTATTTTCTGTCTGTTCCAAACCTGAATACACACCCTATAGGAGGAAAACAGCTTGACCCAAAAACCTGTGATGCATTATTTTCTATGGCACTGTCAGTCGCTGCACTGGGCTGCTAGCTCATCTGGGAAAGATAGGACAGAGAGTTCTACTGTGAGCTTACTTTGCAGTCCTGTCTCTTCTCAGATCATGCTTTTGAGTAGCTTTCTCCAGCTGAGTTGCAGAGATAATGACTGTTCATATCTTTCTGCCCTTATGTGGACTGGTAACTGTCACATTCTTCCCAAGTCTGCTTCAAAGCTTTAAAGTGTATTTTTCCAGCATCCTCTAAATTCTAGATCTCCTTTAACTTGAATGAGGCAGGGGATACAGCTATTGCTGCTAAGCTGTTTACTGTCATATGCTTTGCTAGCTCAGCTTCCTTTTCGTGTCTTAGTATTGTTTGTAGCTTATCTGTAAATAATGCTGAATCAAGAAAAAGAAAACAGAGACAAATAGCAAAAGGACTGGTTTTATCCACTTTTGCTTTACAACACTATATATATTTGTGGTTGCTGGTGCTTAGGATACATTGTTTCACAGTGCACAACTTGAACAGATGTGATATATGGTGCTTTGCCAAAACAAAGACTGTAATATTCAACTATCATCTCTAAAGCTTATGTTTGAAGGTTGGATAAAGTAGCATTGAGACTTGTTTTGTCAGCATTGTCTGGAAGGAAGATTTTCAAAGTAATAGGGATGGGGAATGTTATATTCTAACTATATTAGACCAGCATTTGCAAAATTTGCTAGAAATGGCTCATAGTAGTCCATACTTTGTTTTCCTTTAATACAGTAGAATTAAGAGGCATTCTTTTTACAGGAAAAAAAGAACATTCATTCTAGCACCCAGTTTTATGGGAACCAAGAATTCAGGGAGGTAAAAGGGAGGTACATGGTGCCCTTTTTGAATTTCATTGAGCTATTTATGTAGTTTTGTTAAGTAGTACTGAATGAAAAGGAGACCCCACAATGTTTACAAATGAATTTTTTATTTTTTGTGCAATTAGCGGTAACTATTTTGTTACATTAATCGTGCATGGGATGGTACAACAGAATTTATAAACTCCACGAGGAAGCAATACACTCCTATGACAAAACCAGTCATATGGGAAAGGCATCACTTTGATACTGCTCAGAAAGACCTCTTACTTGGAGGTGTGGATGAGAATAGAATAGGGCAATGTGCCTACTGACAAGCAAAGAAAACCTTGTTCTGTGCCATTCTTCCTCCTGTTTTCTGTAGAAGATCCTTCCCACTAGATTTTGCAGAAGCTGACAGATATGGGTAAAAAGTTTCAATTCTTGTTTTGTTTTGGTTTTGTAATACGCTTTTGTCTAAAGGAGCTACATTATTCCATGATCCCATGGAAAATAAGTAAGCAGATTCTTTCAGAAGGCATATTTTCCTTATGGAGGTTGAGGCATTCTATAGAATTACTGTGTAGAATCTCTCACTTTTAAGGATGAGACATTGGGAGGGAGAGTGAAAAACCTCTAAGCTATAAAAACCCCCACAAAATCACCTGTCAGGATCTCTGTGTAGTTTACCACTCATAGATATAGCAGATGGCAGTACCGTTGCAGGTTTGCTGCCTCCAACAGTCTCTGTGTTAGTCAGCCACGCACTTTCCCCATGCCTAGAGCTATCCCTGGTCTTTGGTTAGAACATGGAGTTATTTTATGAGCCCCTGAAAATAAGAGTTTCATTTATTATAAAAACTGTACTTGTTTTTACACAGCTGTTACTTATGTGACTAGATTAATCAAAGATAGTAGACTGCTTATACAAGTAACTGCTCGGCTAACTCGTAATATATCCCTTATCTTTTCTCAAACAGTTGGTGTCTTCAATTGAAAACTACTATAGAAACTGAATTACCATAATTAATTGAGACATTCATTATTACACTGTCTTGTATTTGAATGTTCCCTCACTAGCAATAATTGTAGAAGGAAGGCTTGAGAATTAGAGGATTATTTATACTAGATTTGATACGCTGCTTAGATTGCTTTTTAAAATAATAATCCTCAAATGTTTGCAATATTAAAACAGTTTAAAATCTATTATATATTTAGTTTGTTCATCTGTCCTCTTGATACTTAGTTTTAGAAAAATCCATTGTTGAGCCATGTTTTGAAAGGATAGGGATCATGTATGGAGTTTAGAATTTCTATTCTAGTCTTCTCTTTCCCTGTGAGTGCAAAAAATGTGTGTGTAGCCTTTTGAGCTTTTTGTGGCTCAGGATGTGCAACAGTGGAACTTGCAGCCTTTCATCTTCTCTTTTTAATCTACTTTCATGGCCACAGGTACAAATGAAATCTTTGTTTCCATTTTCTCTAATTTTCTGCTTAGTCTGCATCAAAGCAGGCTCTTCTTGAAGGCTTTAAATAATCCATTGCTGTGATGCTTTTTTTCTTGAAGTGTTATGGGCTTTGTTTCAGCCGGGAATAGACTGTATGTTTTGTTAAGTTTTGTAACCTATAATTTACCTTCTTGCTGGAACTGCTTCTTTTACTTTCTAACAAGTGACTAAGCCCTAGATATAGACAAGCATTTCCTGCCTCATAATGTAATGGTTCCAAACCAGCAGGTACCCGTAAGCAATCTTGTGGTTCAGGCTTTTTCTACTCAGCCTGCCATACACCCGCTGAACGTGGTGTGTAGCTGGTAACAACATGCGCAGTTCTGTGCTGAGTGCTGCCCTGCGGGTCCTCTCGTATGCAGAGGCATTGGCACATGGCTGTCCTGCGATTGTTTGTATGAAGTGTTACATGCATTTAGTAGCCAACTAAATCTGTGCAGTGTTCCCGTGCATTAGTTACTTTGACCAGAGATGAGCTGAATATGAGCATAAGTTAAAAATATAATTAAGCTGAATAGGTCTAAGGCAGCAAAGTGAGAAAATTCAACTTAATATCAAGTATAGAAACAGCCTTGCTGCCATTCTCTGTGGCCATTTCAATCTTTGTGGAATTGTGTTGATTTATTTTGAATCAAAATTCAGTTACTACAGAGCCTGGACTTTTGATGATGCTATAAAATAGATGAGTTTGTTCCCTTCCCCACTCTTCTCTATTTCTTGGTGGGTTTATTTTGCTTCTGAATGACAAAGGGAACACAATTCACCTAGCTTTACCAGCTGCCTCTGCTCCAGAACAGATTCTTGTCATTACTGTTATCCTCCTTTCTGTGTCAAAACAGTTTAATCTACCTTGTGACTACTTTTTTCTTTGGTATTTCTAGTATCATCCCCATTAGAAGTGGGAGGAACTGTGCCCAAAACCAGATTACATGAATGTACTCTTGGCCAGGAAATGGCAGTTTAAACAGTAATTTGTTTACAATTACATGTAGAAGAACATGACCTGAATAATGAACATCACCTGTTCATATGCTGCCAAAAAGCTACTGTCAGCATAATCCCTATAGCAATGACAATGCCAGTATTCTGGTTGTGGACAACTTGAAAAGATCTATCACTAATATACTAGGTTTATTTGCAATTTTGTGTGGATAGTTGCTTTTAATTTTTTTGGAGATCTAAATTCCATCTGAGTATGAGGAAAAACCTCTTTACTTTGAGGGTGACTCAGCACTGGAACCGGCTGCCCAGAGAAGCTGTGGAGTCTCCTCTGGAGACATTGAAAACCTGCCTGGATGCGATTTCATGCAACCTGTTGTAGGTGACCCTGCTTTAGCAGGGGGTGGGACTAGATGATCTCCAGAGATCCCTTCCAACCCTGACCATTCTGTGATTTTATGAAATATAATTTACTTACTAAGTACACCCCAATTTTGCATATTTCAGGACCTTGGTAAAAAAAAAAAAGTAGAAAGAACTTGGAAAAGATGTGATACCTATGTAGTTAGGATCCTGCTAATGGCTTCAGAACCCTTAACATTTCTACAAAAAAGTTATATTTACCTCCTTGTTGTTTTGGTTGTTCACTTTGGACAGTTTCAAATCTGATTTTAAAAAGATCTTTTGTTAATTACTTTCCCCATTGACTTTTTCGTGGTTTTAAATTGTAAATTTCTTACTTCCTACCTGTGGTGAAGACTTCTTAAAATCACCATGAAAGAGACATTGTGGTCAGATTATTTTCTATTCTTTACCTTTTATATGTCACAAAAAAAATTTATTTTTTTTTTACCCCAGCACAAATGGGAATAGTGGTCGCACTACTACAGGAAGCAATCACATGTATCAAGTGGAAGATGGTTATCTGTTTGGTAACTGGATAACTTTTGTGTGTTGGTAGTTTTTTTCTTCCCTTCCCTGTAGTCTAGATAAAAGTTATTTGTATATGGATTTTTAATACTCTTTTTTGTTTGTTTGTGTTTTGTTTTGGTTTTTTTTGTTGGTTTGTTTTTTCTATGCTGGAAAAGTAGCTCTGGCAAGTTGCCACAGTCTTGCTTTGGAGGAAAATCTAATGAGGAAAAATGGGGTTTCTTTTCAGTGATGTGCATGCTGTCTTGTTTCAGGAGCACAACGCAGTCTAAAGTTGAAAAGCCTAAGGAGAATCTTTCATGCATGCTGTAACATTTTGAAGTAAAACTGAATTTTATAGGAAACTAGTATTGTCATGCCAGTGGTAATGTTCAGGGCAGACAGTTAACATTTTATTACTGCATCCGTGAAATTAATAGACAAATTAGATCACTTGATCTCAAATGACTAAACCAAGAAAACAGAGTGAAGAATGGCAGAATTGGGAAGAAAATCCATGACTCCTGACAGAAAAGTTAATGCTCTAACTTTTGAATCGTGACTGCATCGGTATGCTTTTCCAATCAGTATTATTTTGTGATTTGACTGTAGTACAGTTGTGTGCTTAAAATTACAGTCCACAACTGCAGACAAAAATCAACTTGAAATTGTTGAAATAGTTGATGTAGAAAGGCACATACATAAATGCACCCTTATTCATGACCTTTACTAACTGATTTCCAAGTCTGTTAATGTAATGGGTACAGGAATTAGGTACTTGATTGATGAGACTCTTTTGTGTTAATGCTATGACTTCGTACCAGTTATCGCTAGAATGTCACATCACTGCAGATAAGTTTTCCCCGCCTGTTCTTTGCTTATTTATTTTGCCCTCAGTGTGCTTTAGCTGGGATTAATGGAGGAACATAAGCCTTTCATTTGCTTATCAGGATGGATATCTATCATATGCTTATCAGGATGTAAGGAGAGTTCTGCTCTGACTTTGACCACTAGATGTTGTGACCAGTCTGATGAAATGTGAGCTATGCAAATGAAGGAAGAAGTATTTATCATTTTTCTCCACTCAGTGTTGTTAATAGAATGAGAAACTTAGATACAGTACATAACTTTTCCACAGTCAGAGACAGGAAAAAATCATTAATGTAATTGTGAAGGGGGCATGGCATGCCTTCGTTCTTGATTAATTTCTGCCTTGTCCCCCTGACTTAAAAGCCTGAATTGTACATTGCTGTAGCAATTCAGTGAACTACTGCCTAGTGGAAGAATTTCCTAAAAGCCTCTGTTTTCGTAGGGGTATAATTGAGGCATCATTTGTTCTTCCAGAGTAAGACAGAAGTTAGAGGGATTTTTTTTTTTTTTTATGTTCTCTTTCCGTCTGTATGAACTGTGTATCCAGCTTAAAGGATTTATTAAGAAGCCTTTTCACATGTTTTTGTTCAGGAGGGGGGGAAAAAAATTATTTCTTTGATGTTCCTAAGTCTTTCCACATAACCAAATTAAACCCTGAAACATGTTAAGCAAAAGCTGTGACAGTAAAACGTACCCTGATTTGTTTTCCGGTGATGGGTTATTCCAGATGACCACCTTCTTCAATTGTTTGAACATCTTTTAATTTCTAGATATCCTTACATTTTTAATTTTTAATACTGATAGTAAGCTGCTAATAAAACAGGAGATACTTAACTCCTGTGTTAGATTTTCCACAATAAGCATACAATATGCAATAAAAGTATGCATACTTTTAAAATTTAGGTTTGCCAAGATGAAAATATATATATTTTAAATTGTTTGTGTAGATTGTTTCTTTGAGTAAGATCCAGGGTTGCTGAATAACTGTTTAGTGGATTGTCTCACCTATTGCTGTAGATATTAATGGGTTAGTATTTTAAATAATTGCTACTGGAATATAATATCATATTTACTGATGTTTGAGTTTCAATATGAATTGTTATCTGCATGAAGACAGAAGAGAGCAGTAGTTTCTGAGCTTTTGGTCAGATGGAATGAAGGACAAGTATAGAAGGTAATTTCACAATCCACAGCTTTAATGGATCTTAATGTTGTAGGAAAAAGCAGAGCTGGCAGGCTTTGGCAGCATATTCAGTCTGAGGTTTGTTCTGTTATTGTTTGAGTTAACACTGACATGAAACAAATGAAGATGTAACATTTGTTTGGGCGTGCTGTGTGTAGAAATTACTGGACACAGGGCCTCATTTGATGAGGAAATAGGTTTAGCTACTTTTTCAAATGTTTGCTTTTGTAGCAGGCTAAAGAGGACAATATTCTTGAATAATCAGATTTGTCTGTGCTTAAGAGGTTTTTTGCACTATAAGCAAAGCACTTGGTCTTTGATATACTTCATGCATCATCAGGATCATGAACGATGTGAATATCTCTGTAGCCTACTATTGCAGTGTAAAACCCTCAGTGGTGTCAGTATAGGAAAATTAGATCATTAGATGGGTGATAAAAGTCACTGGTAATAAAGGAGACAGATCTTGCAGTAGAAGAGTGCAGTGTTTCAATAATGCTGTAGTTTTTTTGAGCTCTAGAAAAGTAAACCTATTTCCAATTTTCAGCTTTATATTGGTGTTAGAGAGACATATGAATTATGCCTTGGGTTATATATACAATTGAATTTTTCACCCCTTTGTAGACGGGGGTTGTGTAGTATCTGTTCTGATACTTTTGTAACTTAAACTTTCTTTTTTTATACTTTCTTACCTAGCTTTTGCCTTTCTGAAAGGGTCTATGACAAAGATTTTCTTTCAAGATCCTTTAAAAAAATAGTAAAAATAAAGATTAGAGCAGGTGTGACATTTTGCTTATATAGCTTGGCTGCTGGCAACAGAGAGAACCTGGTTAAATTTGATTTACTAAATTGTCTTTCAATTCTTGGATTCTAGGCATTGTCCATTAATATTCATACAAAGTCTTCCTTAAAAAGGAAGAAAAATCAATAAGCACATCTGACCTTAATAACAGAGTTTTGCTGTTAATCAATAGGATCACTAACATAATGTATTACCCTTCAAAATAGCACTCTAGATGTCTGAATCTGTCTTGAAATCTTTCAGCTTGAGTGTGGTTTAGTGTTGAAAAGTATTTCAGTATGTTCAGTGAAGCTAATGCCTATTGTTCATAGGGAATCCAGATCTAGCTCCTTAAGAGACTGTATGATTTTTTTGGTTGTTTATCCACTGAATCTGGTGGGATTTATATTAGACCCTAAAATTTGACTCCTGTCTGAGACAGGATCAAAGCCATATATTTTTAATTTCCCCTTGACATATCCTACTGGGTATTTCTGTTATGATTGGCTTGTGGCCCACAGTCAAGATTGCCACTCATTTCAGATATTCTCCCATCACTACCTAAAGTGCTTCTATGATGATGGAAAGAAGGTAGCCTCATGGTTAGGCAAGCAGAAGACTAGTTATTACATTTGCAAATAAAAAGGCAGACAAGTTATTTTGCTTGGCTTCCCTCTGGTTTTTTCAGTCATTGTAATCTGCAGTTTGTAACTCAACAAGGCAACCAAACAGTCAGCATTTTCTTGCAAATTTACATAAATAATTTTTCATCGTACAGTAAATCTGAAGTGACTGTTCCTTATCTTTCATTTTTTCAGCAGTATTAATTTCTGTGTAATCCTATAGTAAAGATAAGACGTGATCTCCAGTTCTGGTTTAAATAAAACTGAATTCAGTTATGTATTTTTCCCTTAGTAGTCCTTGTTTGATCATCCTGGGTGTTTTTGTTTTTAAATGATGCACAAACTTTTTAGGAATAGGAAAAATAATGTAGAAATATCTGCTACACTCTTTCTACATTAATTTCTGTTTCTCATTAATGCTCCCCTAAGCCATGATGAGTGGTGGTGGTATATAGTACCTGTTTGGTGCTATTGCTAAGGAATAGTTAGTAGTCTTTATTTGTGTTCCTGAGGGGAGGATAGTGTACTGAAAAAGAAGTGGGTCTGTGCTTTTTATTTCTCTTGTTGAGCATTAGTATTTTCCAACTGTACTGCAGTAGCATTGTAAGTGGTGCTGAAATGCTGTCATTAAATCCTGATGTTACGCATTTGGCAACTTGCAAACTATTCCATGAATGTATGTAATGTAGCTTTTGATACTTTTCTAAATTGACATTAAACCCAGGTATTTAATAATTTTAAATACTGTAATGTAATACTTAAAAGTACCTATTATAGCTCTTTCTGGGCAAGAAATCCACATGCTTGCTTTAGAGAACATTTTATCTTATGATGCTGTAATAATTAAAGGAGTTGGAACTACAATCAAAAGAACTGAGACAAACTTAATGTATGTGTTCTAGCAGTAAGAAATAACTCACATTTGGATTCTGCTAGTTCAAGCAAAGGATGTGTTTGCCTTATGGTAATGTCTGTCCTTGCTCCTACTCTGATGTGGAAAGTGCACTACAGTAAAGCTTTCCAAGTTTGTAGCTTTATTAGTTCTGGATCTTAAATGCAAATAACTTAGTTTTCTGCTATTACTGCTTCTCTTGCATGGATTTAATGTTTGAGTGCTTGTATTGAAATTCGTCAAAACAGACATAAATACAGAAATGTCTGAGAGAATATGATAACCTTAGGAGTCAAACAGAGCTCTAAGATTTACCTAATATATGAGATTATTTTAAGTATTCATTACTTTTTGATTTGTTCACTATACACTTCAATTTTACATAGATATTTTGTACTGTTCTTGTATATTCCAGAATTCCCTTCACTGTTAAGGATAAAACTTAATGATGACAGAAGATAAAATGGTCTGTGCAGAATCTTTTGCCTCTGGTAAGTGCAAAGCAAATATCTTCACTCTGCTAGATCTTTGTTTTTCATTGCTACAGAAAAATTAAAATTATTTGGCTTTGCCTCAGGCCTTCAATTGCTCTGTTGGGTTATTAAAAATACAGTGGAGAGCCAGTAATGTGTGGTATTGCTTATGTAGATTGTCTGTTTTTTCTTTACAAACAGAAGATTCATTACAATGTTTAAAAGGCTTGGGATTTATTGACCTGCCTTTCCAAGAATCTCTTATTCTCCTAATTGCTTTCAAGGGTATTTTTCTGCTTTTCTCACCCCCATTAATCACTGTATCATCTTTTTATACAATGAACAGTAGTAACTGAGAATGCTATCCAGTAAACTCAGTACTAACAGCTGGCTTCTTCCAAAATATTAGTACTATTGGGCTGTTTACTGAAGTGAGGGAACATAACATAATGGTTAAGTAGAATTATGTGCTTTATTACCTTGAGAATAATTTGAGTGTGTTGAAGGGCGAGTTAAACATTGTATCAGAAATGATTGGTGATTAGTATTTTATTGTCTGCCATTTCTTTAATTTTTAACTCCTCTCCTGTCTCTGCAAATAGCTTTTTAAAATTTTAGTAAAATTTGATGTGCTTTGCTAGTTGAACTGAAAGGAAGCTTAAGCTCTGGATTCCTGTGTTATTCACAGCCGACTGTAGTTATTAAAGACAAGTGTTATAGAGTTTGATAACCAGGGGCAAAATAAACCCTCTCACATAAAATATATTTACCCTTTTAATTTTGATATTACTTCCCCATTAGATACTATACCTTGAGTATTAGAACATTGATGTACTCTGTTCCAGTTTAGACATATTTGTTTGAGGTTAAGGAGAGTTTTGCGTTTTCCTTGTAGTCTCTTACTTTTCAGGTGAAAAATAAGCTGCATTATAAACTCAGAAACTAATATAATGCTTGAACTCTGGAATATCATTTAATGATAAATACTTCTACAATGTAATTCTTGCCTCTACATCTGGAAGGAAGACAGAATCAACTTTTATGTAGGTGATAATACACTTTGAGGCTAATTATAAGATGTAAATAATATGCTTGTATTTCTACATTTAATAAAATAGTGAAATAAGATTTAACACTTCAAAGATGTCTAGGAAATCTATGTTTGGGAGGAGTAGTTATTCAGAGAAGATGGTATGATGTGCAGTGTTTAAGTACACTGGCAGCACTGACAGCTTTTACCCTTCAGAAGGCATGATTCAGATTCCAAAACAGTGAATTATTTTGAATAGAAGTGTGTAGGTCTTAGGTACTTATTATTTGGTTTATTATAATACTTTATTATTTCTTGAACAGATTTTTTTTTTTAATGTGCTTCTCCAGTATAAAAGCTATTGCCATAAATCATGTGATTGTAATGGAAAAAACATACAAAGACATCAAGTTCTTTGTTTCTTCCTGAGTCTGGTTCTATAAGAACAGACTTAGAAAAACTAAGCTGTTTTATCTGGTATATGGTAGATTATCTTCAATAGCTAGATAAGAGGGAAGAAGTTGACAATTCACAAATGACTGTTGTTGGTGCTGATCTATGAAACAGATGGAAAACAGATAATTTTTTTAAGCTGATTCTGTAAAATGGAGCGTAGCAGAGTTGAATGTGAAAATAAACTTGCAGTTCCATGGTGACATAGAACCACATATTAAGAGCATATTGACATGTGATTTATTTGTGTATTTATAGGAGGGATTTATGCCATACAGAGATGGTTATTGGAAACCACAGGAACAGAAATCTTAAAGATAGTAGCTTTTATATTGTTATAATGATAAGTGCTATAAATACTCATTTTCAAAGCATGAATCGTCTCAAAAGGGTTTTGATTTTAAAATCCTTTCTCCCATTATAATTAATATTTAGTTGTAACAGTATGATCTCAAATAATGTAAAATCACCTTATCTTTCAGACTGACATAGATTAGGAGTCTTGTTTTGGTAAACAGTCTACAGACCTTCTGAGCAGTCATAGGGCTCATACATAAACTTTGAAATAAGGACATGTAAAAGTAAATGGATGTGAATGAGTTTTGCTGTGAACAGATATATAGAGACAGACCATACAGGGAGATCAAACTGTAGGTATGTTTCAATATATCCATATTAATTAATTTGTTCCATTTCAAGCAGTAATTTACTCTTGGCTTTTCAGATATAGGTGGTAAGATTTTTTTTTATTATTATTTTTAACTTAAATAGTTTGGAAGCTTATGATCATTGATATATGAATCTTATTTAAGGACTAAAATAGGGCACCTTTTTTCCTCCTTAAACAGAAGATTTGCTGCTAACACACAGAATTGTCTATAACAAAGAAAAAAGAAAACAAAGTGTATTTTAATGACTTAAAAATTCTGTGTTCACATGACAAGCACCTTTTCTTTTAAGTCAATGACAGCTCTTTTTGTAACCTTTCTTTGTATTGGTTTAGTAAAAATAGACAGTAATTCTTATAATATGCCGTTATAATTTGTATGCCCTATGAGGGTCATCTTGTCTATAGCAGACAAGAGAATCTCATGCATTTTAAATACAAATTAGTATTTCTGTGATCACTGAAACATTTCAGAGTCAGTAACAGTATGAAATCTGAGTTTCCTATAGCCCTGTCGTCATATCTGTAAATGCAGATGTCTACTTACAGAACTCTCCACAATCATGGTTCTCGGTCACTTGTATATTTATGTTGGCTGTAGGTTTACTTTTACAACTTCTATCCTTCTTCATGTTAGATAGTTTGATGTCTAAACTACTATGATAAAAAGTAAAAATTAATTATAAACCCCAAAAAGTTAAAGCTGTTGGCCTTTTCCTTGTCGATGTGTGTCTAGGGAATGTATCTCTGCTTATGTGAGCATTCAGTGTTAACAGAGGATATCAGAGATAGGGGTAGAATTGAGTGCAAAATCAAGATGCTCCTAGAAATGTATGGATTTAAGATGGAGACAATAGAAATAGGCTAACAGTACTTAGATATTGCAAGTACATGGAAGGTGGTGTTTTTCACTACTGCCAGATTTTGAAGACCACAACATAAGCTCCAGCTGGATTGAGACTGCAAAACCAATACTAGATTCTTTTGCTGAAAATGTCAGTTTTCTCCAGTCTGAGTTATCATACCCAAGCAGCCCACCCAGTTAGTTTTTCTCTGCAGTGAAGGGAATTTGATTATACTGGAAGTAGAATTATGGCTCTAATAGTTTCCACTCATATCTTAAAGCGCAGTTAAGTAACTGAACCCAACATTACAATGATATGTATAGACATACTCTTTTTTTTTTTTTAAACACACCACGCACAAGTTTTCCTTTCAGATTTTTAGGTTCAATGTTAATTTCACCTTGCTTCTAATAAAACAAGCACTGATATTTCATTTTCCTGCTCTTGATGTTTATAGAAGCCTATAGAAATCTTTATTCCTTTGGGTTTCTCTCTCAGATCTGTTCAAGTGTACAGCTATTACTACAGTAAGAGTTGGGTCTGCTTTTACAGAAAAACTGAAAAGCTCCCTCCAGGAGAGTTTTTGCTCTGTATTGGGAATTGGGAGCAGGTGTTAACTAGGCAGGAGTATCTTGTCTTCATATATCCTAAAGACAGAACCCCAGATTTGACAACAAGGGAGGGGGAAAGCAAAGCTTGTAGAGCTGGTCCTGGGGTTATTGGAAAAAGTTATGCACAGAAGACATGACTGGTGATGGGAGGTCACCTATATGCTCTGGGGTAGCCAAAAAGCACCGTGTTCTGACCATGAAATCAGAAAGTTACAACAGAGACTGAAATATTATTCAGGCCATTTAGGAACTTCTTCAATAGAGCTTTTCCCCTTTTCTCCACAGACTTGGGCTTTGCAGGCTTGCTGTTTATTTTATTATTACAGGTTTACTGTTCAAAGACAACATAACTTAGGAAAGAATAGGGATCACATTTTTATCACATGGACAAATATACCTTAAAAAGAAAACTTAATCATGCAAACCTAGCACTTACTTTATATGGATAAAAAGGACCTATGTAAAACTACTTATTACTTGTTGAAAGAATCTGGAATGAATAGACTATCACAAGTAACATTCTATATCATATAGGTCACGGTGAGATATTTATTACTGAAATCAATGAGAAGTAAATGAAATCTGTCAAGAAAAGTTTTAACTAAATATTCAAAAATTTTCAAGTAAAAATTAACTAGATTTTTAAAACATCTTCTGCATGAAGTGCATCTAAAAATAATGCCCACTTTCGTTCTTTCAATCTGAAATACATTCTGGGACCAGCATGAAAACTGACACCAGGATACAGCCCTAGGGGTCTGATCTCTAACCTTCTGATTAAATTATTTCTAGACATCAGACAGGGATTTTGGATGGTGTTTTTGAAGTTGGGAAGTGTTGAAGACACTCAATTCCCCTCCTTTTTTTTTTCCCCCTTAAATTTCTTACATTCTAAGCATTTATAAAAAAAATTTCTTTGTCATTCTAATGAAAATCTGTGAAAACAGCTGTTGTTCATCTTTTATTTTGAAGAGAAGATTTTTCAGTTTCTAGGGTCCTATATTAAGATTATTATTACTTTTTTTTTTTTGTACTACAGTCAGCACAACAAACATTATGGTTTTACATACATTTGTAAATGAAGGATATGCCCACTGCAAGCTGGTAAGTCAACTGTAGTAAAAGGTTTCCTGTAAACATAAAACCAGAATAAATCCAAACAAACCAGGGAATTAAATGTAGGCTAATGTGGAAGTCGTATTAAGTATTTTTTGGCAAACTGCGATGTATGCAGCAGCCACTGCACGTTATTCCCAGCTGCTGATAGGGACACTGAAACAAGCCTGCTGTACAGGTGCTAGATTTTGATTTAATAAATAGTCTGTACAGTATCAAACTATATAAAAAGTTTAAAAACCACAATGAGGATTATTATATTTAAAATTTTTTTTATATTGTAAAAACTTTAAAATTAGGTCCAAACCACCATTAAAAAAGGTATGAAATGTGCAATTTTGCAGGTGGAAACAAGGAGCACAAGAAGGGGTTCCATAAGGGTTAATAAGAGTTGCTTTGTGATTTCTCTGTGTTTCTAGTATCTTCATACACCTGGTAATCAAACAGACCTCAGAGCAGTTCTCTTCAGGCAAGCAGGACATGAGCTAAAGGTATCATCACTGATTTCAGTAGGGAAGATTGGCTGCAATAAGGAGTAAAAGGCTATTTTAAGAGACAAATGCACAGTACAGTCTATTTATGTAAATACTCTGAAAATGCAGGAACAAAATTGTTTTCTAACTACAGAGCTGTGAAATCAGTGAGCCATGTGGATCTATAATATATAGCAGAATATTTTAAAATCTTAAACCTTCTTGAAAGAAAGCTGTGGTAAAGTCTGCATCTAGAGTAACATGAGTACTTACTTGCGTTTTAACCAAAACCTCCAAAGATTATATATTTCCAAATATACTAAAATTAATATAACTCATTATTTTTAAAAGGCAATAATCCTTTTCACTTATTTTGCACAAACCATAGAGTGAGGAACTGATAATTAAAAGCAATACAAATGGTAGGTAGGATGAAACAGATGGCTGCAACACAATTCTTGAGTCTTAACTGGCACTTAACACTAACTCTACTTTCAATTTGACAAATACGATAAGACACCTATGTTGATATACACTTGGTGCACTTTAACTACTTTTATTTATGTAACTGAGGTATTAAAATTGTCTTGAAAAGCAGACATCTAAAGGAGAGAAAATGATACGAGGAAGAGAATAGTAGTCATTGTTTTCAGTGTTCATTGATTAGTAGTTGTTTTCTTCTTCCAATATCCTTAATTTATAATTTCCATGCAAAGTCTCTGTCTTACTCCTCCACTAGATAGGTAGCTTGGGAAGATGGGAGGAAATCCACCATTCTGCAGCAAGAATTAGTTATGAAGACTGTGGGTTTTTTTAAATGTAGTATAATAAGCTAAAAGTGTGTGCAGCTCACGCTGCATATAGTACCTTTTAATATATACACTGTCATTGTACACAAGCATCTTGTATATACACTGATAGCACTTTCACTAGGAAATCAGAAGTCAATAGATAATGAACCTTGTGTCGTATCTTCTCTTCCTCTAACATAAATTTCACACGGAATCTCCTCCATCACCCTGTCTTCTATGACTTGCTCAGGGCAGTCATGTGCTTGTTTGAAAGTGTAACTACTTTTCTTGAATGTGCTATTAAATGTTTTCATTGGCTGAGGCTGCGCAAAATCATTGCGAAAGGGAAGTTCCATGGAGCTGAGGTTTGTCCTGCTTTGTTTTATATTAGAGGCCTGGGAGCCACAGTGGTGGTCATGAATGCATCTGGAAGCTGTTGAAGGGCGTCTCATTTTCTGGTAGTTTTCCAGTTCTTCTGATAAATCTGCCAAATCTGCAGAAATTTCTTTGTCTCTTAGTGAAAACAGTTCATAATGTGGAGGATCAAAAACTTCCTGGAAACCAGTTTTATTGAAAGCAGTCTTGCAAGCCATAACCTTTTTGCGAGGTTGTTTTACTTGTACTAGAATTGAAATGATGAGAAGAACTAAAACTATCCCTGATGTGATGCCAATGATTGTTCCATGAGTTCTGGTGATTTGTTCAAACAATCCATTTTTTTTCTTTTCTGCAAAGAAAAAATAAGGATTATGATAAGGCTTTTACCATTTTCCACGCTTTTGATCACGTATTAAAACAAAGCAAGCTGTATTGTGATTGCCACAGAAAAGCCATATTAAAGAAGTGGCTTAATGGCACTAGAGAGTAGACTTGTAATGTCAATGGGATTTATCATACTGGATCTGTGCATTTGTTCAGCAAGTCTAATTCCCTGTCTGCATTAGTGGCTCCCATATGCTAATTCAGTGGCAGGTGGAACTCTGTGGCCAGTGCATGCTGACTCAGCTGGGATGTGGCTTCAATCCTGAACCTATACTGATCAGTTCATATTCCAAAATCCATAAGTTAAATAGGCTGAAATTAACCTTAAATAGGTGAAATACAGCTACAAATGATGCTTCTCTTACCATATTTGCTCCTGCTGGTAACATTCCCATTGATGTCAGTAGAAGGAAACCTAGATTTAAAATGGTCTAGTTCTTCTTTAAAGGTGAAATATTATCATAGTGATGATGTAAGAGTGACTGTACTATTTATTTTCACATCCCTTGTAAATTTAAGGACTGTGTGTGTTGTGTAAGTCTGTTATACCTATTTCAACACGGGGAGCTTTAGCATAGATATATTGCAGTTTTAACAGTCCCATAATCAAGTCAGCTGGAAAAAAAATGGGGGGGGAGGATGGACACACCAACCAACTCAAATCACATGGCACTTTTGGCTAGTACTTCATATGAAAACACACAAGATGGCAGCATCAGAACAAGACGGTTTTCCATACCTAAAATTCTTTCTTGAAGATTAAAATTTTACAGTTGGATTTCTGTTCTGTAAACATACTTGTCCTAGGAGACTAAAAGAATTCTACAGTGAGCCTGCAACATCTGCTAGTGGGGGAGAAAAGCATTTAAACCTATGTAGAAGAAAATGTAATAGCCTAAATGTTGCACATTGTTTTCAGATAATCTGCCTTCTGCCATCTGGACAATAGTTACGCACCTGAGTACTCCACACAGCATGGAGAGAGCTATATACCATCACACGCTATTTGAAACAGTCCATATACTTAACAGAGACTCCCAAGGAGTTGGCTAATAAGAAGTTATGACTGAAATACAGTTTTACTTCAGAGCTTAGCCTGCTTACTCTGAGTTACCTACAATATGAAGAAAGGTATCTCCCCTTACCCTGCCCTTAGATCTTAGTGTTACCATACTTTGTGGGAGGCCTGAATTCCAGTGCTATGGCAGTTATCTCATCTGCATCTAGGTTTCTTAATTCTTGGAAGTCAAAAAGTTGTTACGCAAAAGGTGATGTCTTCTCCAGTCTCTTAAAACAGATTGCATACAACTGACTTTTCTATCATTTTTTGTGTCATTTGGCTTAGGCATAAGGCAGATCACAATAGGCTCAGATTTAGGTAGCTGTTGATAAGGACTAGATGAGAACTCTGAGTGCCTGCAGGAACTGAGCACAATTGTGAGCAACTTGCTTCTTAAGGCTGGATATTGCTGATGTGGTTCAATCAGTCTCTCTTCAGTCTACATTTGCTGGCAATATGGATCCAGTCTTCAGCTGTCTCTTAATTATCTTCTGTGCAAGTATAACAGCAGAATTTAGATTGTATTCAACATAAAATGTAGGTTATCCAGCACAAGATACAGCAATTTAAAAATATTGTGAAAGACACTTTCTTCATATTGCAGTATGGTTTTCATGGAATTCATTTTTTAAAATACTGCAGTATGTAAGTGAAGTGTGGAGTCTAGGCAAGATTCTAGAAAGCAGTTGGTAAAGCTGGGAAAGAGATCTAGAAATTGCATTTAAGAGGGAATGTTAAATATTATCAAACCCAAGGATTGTTTAGAGGAAGCTTACTCTACACTGAAAACTTGGGAGTTATAGATCAGTTTTGTCAACTGGAAAGTTTCCATCATATACCTTGCAGGAGAGTATTTTAGTGGTGTGAATTTTTTTGTTTGCCCAAAATGCAATTTCAAAGTAGGTTTTTTTAAATATTTATTTATTTATTGAAGATTTAAGCCGGATTTGTGTGTTGAAAAGCCGTTTTATTCCAAGATTTTATGGAGAGAAGGTTTTGACCCTTCCTCCAGAGTTAACTTACCTTTGAAATGGAGCACATATTTAAATCTTTCTGGAGTTTTTTACTCAGACCTATTTATATCATTCTATTTGTCAAAAAAAGCCCAAGCTCAAGTTTGTTTTTTTTATTCTTTTAGCAATAAAACTGTTGACCTGTTGGTTATATTCCAACTTTGAAAATTCAGTCGCTGTTAAAGCACAGGTGAATGTATTGGTGCTTTAGCAGAGTAACAGTTTCCCCAAATCATGAGAATTTTTCCTAAAAAAACCGATATTGAAACAAGTCTTTACTGTAGAAGTGATGGTTTAAGCAATACTCCCCTGCTTCATGTTCTAGAAGCAGTAATCTACATGTGTCCGTTTTCCATAAGCAATGACTTCTTGCTTCCTAACAAGGCCTCCTTCCTCCCACCCTTTCTCACCCCATATTCAGCAGCTGCATTTACTTGGACATAGTCTGTGATTAGCTGAAAATAAATGTTTTAAAATTGCATTTGTCTTTGAAGATTGTTGCTTTTATTTCAGTGTTGAGAAAGGCTTTTTGGGTTTGAAGGCTTGTCTGTCTTTTTCCAGCTCTCTGTTTTTTCTCTAAAAGGTATTACCTATTACCTGTCCCTGTGATCCTTGCTTCATTTAAAGTTTAGAAATGGATAGGATGCAACGTGGCAAATGCTAGATTCTATTTCCTGTTAAGCTGATATCCTTTTAAGATAGAGAGTATATGCTGAGGAGGAATAAATTTAATTATAAAGCAGTAATATCAATATTCAGGATGCTTACATGTGAGTTTAAATAAAAAATTTGGAACACCTTCCTGAGATTAGTAGAATAGCTGTCTTCAGCATATTTCCAGGAAAAAGACTTTTCATGACTTTCTTGAAAGGCAAACTGACCAGCCTAGCTTATAAAGGCTCTATAATTTGAACTATATTCACCTCTGCAGTGATTTTCATCCCAAGGGTAAGCACAGTTTTGAATGCCATTGCAGACTAAAGAATTATTGATGCACATGTTGCTATGGCAGAAGTAAGTGTTGCCTGAGCAGGGAGCTGCAGGAGAGAAGAGAAAGAAAAGATCAGGAATATTTAGTAATTGATGCGTTGTAATAAAACTAGTGAATTCCTGTTATTGTTTTAACATGTGTACTCATTCTTTATCCTGTTTCAAACATGCTTACTTTTCTTGCGCATCACTAATTATCGGATGATTTAATCTCTCTTCCTGTGGGTGCTTTCAGTCGTATTATCAATGCAACAAAAAATTGTTGTTGCTCAAAATCGGTAGCAGATAGAGACAGTCACACAACACAGATAATGGAAGAAGGATTTTTATACTTGTTTAAAAAAACTTAATACTTACAAATTGCATGCTCACCATCAATTATATATTTATTCAGTCTGCTATGCATCTGCTAGGTAGATGTTGGAAGCAGTTCCTGAACATCTGCATTTAAGAGCCCATTAACATCTTAAGGCAAATCAGATTTCAGCTTGTGGAGGACTGTTTCAGTAATTGCAAGAGATTTCAGTAACTGGAGGCATCTAAGTCATTCCTGCTTGTGAATCAAAGCTCTTAGATCCTCCTATTAGGGCTAATGCAGGGATTGAGAGAGTAGAGTTTAGCTTTTTAGCTATCTGTCTATATATAGTTAGAAATCTGATGAAATAAATTAACTATAAAGTTGCCCTGAAGATTTTGTTTCTGTGAATGATTTTTATAGCTCCTTGACATTAGAAAAATACATTTTAAAAGTAATACTTTTTTTTCAGGATATTGTATAATATACATAGGGAATTCTTTATGAATTCAGGGCACTGGACAAGAAATTGATTTTTCCTTTCTCTGTCTCAGTAATGTGGTATTTTTATGATGGAAATGTCTCTTATTAGTGGAGTCAGTTATGTATTAAACAGCAAAGATGTGTGATAGACATTCTACTATTTAGTTTCATAGAAAGAATTTATTTTTGAGCAATCTGGATTCTCTGAAACAATGTGAAGCCCAAAGGGTACAGCAGAGGAGGGTGAGTATCCCTGAATACAGTATGGTTTTCACTTATTCCTTCTGTTAGGCTTCAGAGTCTCAGTGATAAAAAGGGAAATTATGCCTAAGAGAAAATTCAAACCTTTAATTCTGAATTTGCATTCTCTAAACCTCATTAATATTGTCTTCCCATTTCTTGCTTCACTGAATATTGGTAACCTATGTTCATCGGTTATAAGCTTTTGTATTAGCTTCCTCTTATTGCTTAACCCCTGGCAAGAAGTTCCATATAGGAAGCTTGCGCTTTAATTGTAGCACAAGTGCTGTAGTACCTTCAAGTAATAGAGCATGTATTTAGAGAGTATTTGCAAGAATTTACCTATGTAATTTTAGTGTTTAAAAATGTTGTGGTAGCTATCACATGTATCTTCCTTGCTCAGCTGAGTTGAAAATTTAATTGTTTGGGAAGTAGATTTAGTCTGAAGAACACTGCTTTAAAATACAATCAATGCTTAGGAAGGTACAGATCATATCCACTGTATCGGTTATGAAAGAAATGTCATGTTAGGTGCAAGCAGGGTCAGGCGCACAGGGAGGAATACAGACACACTGAGTGTGCAGGGATGGGGCTGGGAAAACCAAAGCCTACCTGGAGTTGAATATGGTGAGTGACATGAAGAGGCACCAAGAAGGGCTTTCTCAAGTGTATCATCAACAAAAGGAAGGCCAAGGAAAATATGGGCCTAGTGCTGAATGGGACAGAGTGGAGCCTCCCTCGATACCTGAGATGGTGATGGAACATACAGTCCTAGAACCCATTTTAAATGTACATGGGATAAGAATTGGAAGTAGTCAGCATGATGAGGAAATCATGCTTGACCAACCTGATTGCCTTCTATGATGAAATTACTAGCTTAGATGAGCAGAGCAGTGGATGTTGTATATCCTGACTTCAACAAGGCTTTCAAAACTGTATCCCCTAATATCCTTGTAGAGAAACTCATGGAAGTGCAGACTACATAGGAGGACAGTGAAGTGGACTGAAAGCTGACTGAACTGCCAGGCTTAAAGGGCTGTAATCAGAGACATGAAGTTCAGATGGAGGCTGTCGCTACTGGTGTACCCCAGGGGTCAATAGTGAGGCCAACACTGTTTAACGTCTTCATTAATGACCTGGATGTAGGGACAGACTGCACCCTCAGCAAGTTTGTAGATCACACAAAACTGGGAAGAGTGGCTAACAGACTGGACACTTGTGCTGTCATTTGAGATAGGCTGGAGAAATGGGTCAACAAGAACCTCGAAAAGTTCAACAAAAGGAAACACAAAGCCCTGCTATTGCAAAGGAGTAACTCCACATATGCGTACAGGCTGACGGCCAGCAAGCTGGAAAATCAGCTCTGTGAAAGAACACTTGGAAGTACTGGTGTAGGAAAAAGTGGAACATGAGGCAGTGATGCACTCTTGTAGCAAAAATAGCCAGCAGCATCCTGAGCTGCATTAGGAAGAGCATTGCCACTTGGTCAAGGGAAGTGGTTCTTCCCCTCTGCTTAGTACTGGTGAGACCACACCTGGAGTGCTATGCTCAGTGTTGGAGTTACCAGTACAAGAGAGATATGGGGGGATCCAGGGAAATGGCATGAAGATAAGAATTTGGAGAATACTGGTATGGGTTGCCCTGAGTGGTTGTGGAGTCTCCATCCTTGGAGATGCTCAGCAACTGACTGCACATGGTCCTGGGAAACCTGCTCTCCTTGATCCTCTCTGACCAGAGATACTTCCTAGTGAGGCTTTGAAATCATCACTGTTTTTTAAAAAATGTTTTATGCCCACTTTGTTTCAAGGGCCAAACCATTTTTAGTGGAACATGATTTAATTGCATGGTTGAACTTAAGAAATTACCTGGAAGAATAAAATCAAACATTTCCCTACATTTAGACTTAACTATGTCTTTAACTGTTTCACCAACTGCTACTGTTTAGGAAAGAAAATATAAAGGAACCTGACTGTTGTAGTTTTGCTGTGCCAAACCATCACCTGCGATGTATCAAGAGTGGATGCTAAGGCAGTTCACATCGTCAACGGTTTAAGGCACAAGCATCATATGAAATCATGATGTAAGCACCGTCTGAAAGTATGCTGCAATTAAATTCCAAAGGGATTCACACCTGCTTCCTGAAAGACTAAATAATAACAGGCTAGAACTTACACAAGAATATTAATCTAAATGTGAAAACAGGCATCCCAGACAACCAAAGCAATTCACAGAAACAGGAAGATGTAGTCAACATTTCTAAACATTATACATATATAAAAGGTTAATAGAACTGAAATGTTTACAATGCAGACTACAAAATAAAAGGCTCTTGGCTTTATTAGCATGTGGGGAGAGTAGTTTTTCTTTATGAATTTGGGAAGAAAGATTGCACAAGCTTTACTTTATCAAGGATAAATAGGATCACCATTTAAACAGAATAGCTGAGAAAAGGCTTAACAGGCTACAACATCTACTAAAACATTTCTAACTATGAGATAACACAGGATCTATGAAATTCCTGTCCAGAGTGGTTGTCATGGATCCATGTGTATCTGCTGGTGTTTCAGTATGGATCTGTATGGAGCTGCAATTCTTTTGGAGGCACAGAGGAAGAATTATGATGTAAGACACGTTCCCTTTCTTAGTCCTCCAAACAGGAGAATTTTTTCATGTTCCTGTATTTTTGGATGATGCATTCTGCTGCTGCATCTCCATCTGCCAGCATAGTCTCTACTTTACATTCCTGTGTAGTCTCTTTAACATTTTGGGGGGATGGGTTCTGTTCACAAGTTCATAAAGATGGGACAAATGGCTTAATTTTCCTCTTGTGTGTTTCTTGGGGAGTGCTAAGTCTAAAAGTCACAATGATTGATTGGTTCCAGTCCAGGACTTCAAGGACATAGTTGGACTCTCCTCATAACAGCTGCCTAAGACTGGTGCAATGTTCACAGTGTTCTTTATATCCAGCATTATTCATGTATTGAATCAAGCCCGAAATCAAATACATTGATTTTTAACATTGCTGTTAGCTGAATTACTTAGTCAAATCTGCAAGCAGCACTAGGTGTGTGCAAGGTGACTGTCATGCACGATTAGTTTATTTATGTAAATCTTTTCAGAAATATTGATTGTTTTCATGGTTGGTTTCATATAATTACAAATCATTAGTAAGGTAGAAGAGAAAAATAGCTTAACAATATGAAAATAAGTATGGATTCACTTTTTTCAGTTAGAAAAATTCTTATCAATAAATTATTTAAAAATATATGAAACATTTTCAGACACATTCTTTTCAACTACCCTATCCAAGAAAGACAGGTAGAAGATAAATAAGAATAACCACATACCTTTGCAGATTTTCTTCTGCTAATGACTTTTGAGTTGCTTTAAAATCATAAGTTTGGCAAGTTATCTAGCTTTAGGAGTAATTACTGTTTCAATCTCTTGCAATCAAAAAAATACCACAAAAAAAATCCTGAAAAACCCAAACAAACAACAAACAAAACCCTAAACCAAAACAAACTACTCCAGTATTTATAACAAAAATAGTTAATTTCCCTGACAAAGTTCAGAGCATTTTCTAGATTGAAATCTGGAATAACTTGCACTATCACTAATATTAATAATTTTATTGAAATTAAAGCTACTGGAAAACAGTTTTCAATTTTGCAAGTTGTGCTTAAAACATATTTTTACTGAAAATCTCAGTATCTAAAGTTTATTAAAAGTGTACTGTAGATTAAACAATAGACTAGTTTGAAACATTCAATTGTTTTACTACCATGTGTGCAAAGTAAGCAATAAGCTATTGCTCTTATAAGTCTCTATTACTTTAGAAAGATGGTTTTACAGAAAGTAACTTTTCTCCTGTGTTAAACTCCACTGTTTTGTGGAACAGAATACAAAATCAAATTGTTACTGGTAACCTGAAATTTTTTGCAAGGTGGTGACCAGAATCCCTTTCAGGACTGGCTATAGACATGTTAGTTCTGTGAGAAAAAATTATTTCTTTGACAGAAATCTGTACTATTTAATCTTCAAGCTGCACTTTTTGAAAACTTTTAGCAAAAACATAGATTAGATTCCCTGAAGTGGCAGATATGCTTTATTCCGCTCTCCCCATGTACCTTAGATCTGCTCTGCAGTTCTAAATGTAAGTCTACTTTAGTGCTGAAGTTGGTGCTTATTTTCAGGTTCTGCAATGTGGACAATGATATCCTTTGTAAATATGTGAGGCAGCAAAATTCCACCAAGTTCAGGAGCAAACACTTAGAAGAAAACCTCACAAAATACATGCTTTCAAGAAAAATCTTAATTTACAATGAGAATAAAGACTATCTCTAACCCAAGCTATGGAATCCAGATTGCTTTTACAGCTCTGATTTTAATACAACCTTCTTAAATAAATTTCAATTTAACTCTTATCCATGGTTGCACAACACAACCGGGCTTTGCTAAGGGAGCGTGTGTAGGATCATTCAGAGCCCCATCCAGCTGAGGAAGAGGTAGCAGCCTAGGTGGGAGTGGGTGTAGTTTCAGGTCCAAAATTGAAGGTAGAGCTGTGGATACGAAGAAGATCCAGGCTCTGCAGGGTCACACATGTTTTCTAGCCTTCTGATCAACTAGTATGGGCTTGAGAAGAGCCTGTTGTGGTGTCTGGCAGGCAACTGAAAGATGGGGGCTAGTGGGAGAGCCCACTTCAGTCCCATTGCTGTCTCTTTTAGGTAAGTCTGTGCTCATTTGAAGAACTCTGTGAGAAGGACATAGCTTAAGGCTGTATTAGTACTGAATTCAAATGAAAATAAACCTTTTAAGAATGGAGGAAAGCCTTTCTTCAGGAACTATGCTTATAACTGTAATAAAACAAATGTTTAATTTACCTGCTACTGTGAGAAGGAAACAGAAACAACCTTTTTTTGTGTGTTCCTGCTGCATAATATACAGCTGATGCTTTTTCTAAAATACCTGAAGTACTGTGATACCAGGAGAACAGGTATTTTAAAATCTACTTACGATCCACAAATGAAGTGAACAGCATTCTGAATCTGCTTAGCCTACTGCCTTCATCTGCCCACATTCGTACCACACCTGTCCCCGTCTGCAGCATGACGTCATTTGCTACGGTGCTGCAAAACTTTGCCTTCAGGTTTTCAATAGAGCTACTTCCATCGTATACAGCAACAAAGTTTCTTTTGCATTCGTTTGAATGCTCCATTTGATAGTCGAGAAATCGCAAATAAATCTGTCAGAAAAGAGAAATTAATGTCTCTAGGAAAAGTAATACAGAGAAGACAGTTTTCTTTCTTAGCAAATCTTGAATAAGATGTTTTGTCCCCTTACACATATATGTAGCTCCCAATTCACAACTTTTTTAAACTTCCATTTTCTCATTAAATGTCAATGTTGAGTATTACTGGAAATTTGTCTAAGTATCTGTTTCACTTCTACACCCTCCCCAAAACAATCTTTACTTAATAATTTACTCTGATATACTTCTGCTCCCCTTGGAAAAAAAGTAAAAAGCAACACACTTGCTGAAGAAAGCCCTAAGCAGCTTTGCTAAATGTGCAGTCTGTTACTCTAGAAGAGATACAAGAAATCCATAAATGTGCTGAAAGAATTTTAATGGTATTTTGGCTGTCCTCTTTTCTTTCTTTTTAATTCAGAAAAAACAATGTCAAAATATAAGGAAAGAAGTCTAGTCAGAAAAGCTCTGAAGTAGAAATTAAAATTTATTGCTTCAGAATAAAAGCTAATTACTGCACCACAGCAGTGTTACAGAAGACATAAACCATGACATCAGGAGTAATCTGAATAAAAATGGAAGCAGGAGAAAAGTAAGCTGGCTATCTAGGAAGAGTTAATAAGTTTAAGCCAATCTTATTTCCTCCAAAACCAAAAATCTAATCCCAGAGAAGGCAGTGCATGTGTATAGAACACTGCAGTAAGGAAACTAGAAGACCAAGATGGCACTTGAAGAGTAAGCAAATAATTTATTTTGCTGGAGCAAGAAACATGCAGAATGGCAATTCAGTTAGAATTACATGAAAAGATCATAGGGCTTTTTAATCTCTTGAATGGTTGTATTTGTATTCTCAAAATTCTAGCGAAAGTTGATGAGGTTTGTAACGAAGTCACCTAAGCATGCTGCAAAGTCCATCTTTAAACTTTAAAAATTCCTTAGATAGCCATTATTTTGACAGAGAAGAAATTTGTCCACGTGGAGGCTAAGGTCTACAGCTCTGTGGCAGAAGAGGTGCTAGTCCAATATCCATGAGGTCTTCGGTATGTTCCTCAGATAAGCTTGGGTCTAGACTGTATGAGTTTTGAGCACAATTTACAATGACTTCTCTGGCTGGTACTATGGATGCTAAAGACCTTTTGCACAGTGTGGTTTTTCACGCATCTGCCCAGGGACAAGAATCTCAAACTCCTGTTTAGTTTGTGAAGCAGGGAAGACACAGTAGATGAATACTGTGCTTACTGCTGCTGTTACCTGTTCTTCTGCCCTTTTGCCGCATCTCGCTTTTCACCTCAGCTAGTGCCAAAGCCTTTTAAAACTGAATTTTAAAGAGTTCACTAAAATAAAACCAACCACCCTTCTAGGGAAAAAAAAAAGATACCCCCCACATGCACTTAACAGGTTCGATTGAAAACATGGTAAAAGAGGACAGGAAAAGACAGGTGGCACTTGTACGCCCCGGCTTTTCCAGTGTTTTCCAGAGGCAGGTTGCCAACACTGTTTCCCCTTGCACATTCTGTGAAAAGGTGCAATCTGTGCCATATTATCTCATGTTTCATCTCACTGTTTTTCTGATTTTCAGTATATTTTTCCTTTTTTTCCCTCTTTGTTAGATTTACTGCTGGAAATTCTCAGCTACGTTTGAGAACCTGTCTTCCACTGATGTCTTATCTCACAAACATAGGTGTGAGCTGTAAGTCCTGGTATTTGGGCTGAGAGACGGTATTTTCGTTTAATGATTGACTTTATATATCTGCTCTGAAATTACAATGGAAGCTAAAAATAAACTAGCACGCTTTTAGTAGAGCTATTCTGTGTATGAAAACAAAGGAATAATTCCATTAAAAGTGCTCATCTCTGCAAAAGCTCTTTCTGGCTAGTGTGTTAGGAAAGTAAATATAAAAGGTTATCACTCTTAGGTTATATTGATTATTCTAGTAATTTTCTGAAATCTGGAGACAATTTATTAAATATCTGTTATGCAGATTTTAAAAGTCGTTTTGTTACTGCAATTGTGTCAGTTTTAAATATTTATTTTTATTACAAAATCAAATTGAGGAAATTAAAAATGTCTATGCTTGTTTTTCTCAAGAGACCACCATATCAGATCTAATGGATTTTATCATCCTAATTCAGCCAGAATTGAAACTTGAGAAACCACTGTCAGAATACTAAGAATTATTTTTCTGTAATGTTTTAACTCAATAATTTAAGATGATGATCTAATCTCAGGACGGACCCAACTATAACTCTGCCTCCTGGCAACATTCAATAATTTATTAAAATACTTAAGCATAAGACCTGGTGCACTCAAGTGGCAATGGAGAGAGAAAATGGTTTTATTATTGTTTCTGGAAGAACTACTACTATTACTTATACCAGTATAGAGCTCTTGGGAGTTGAGTCACTTCCTCAAAGGCTCAAATATATTAATGGAGTTTTAGTTTCTTTCTTGTCTTATCCTCTTATTACTATCTTTTAGGTTGCTGTTTTAGAACTAGTTTGGAAGTTGGTTAATAGGGCTAGTTAGTTAACTATTAGGAACGTGTAAGAAGGCATAGAGTAGGTTTGTCATCTTGGCAACTACGGCTTAAAATATTTTTAAATTTTTATGTACATGCAAGCAGTGGTATGTGCTTTAATACACATACAGAAACAAAATTAAATATGTGTATGCTATATTGAGAAAAAAATGTATTCTTCAGTGCAACTCATAAGTAATTAACAAGTATATGATTTGAAAAAATATACTCTGAAACACATAGCTGCTGGATTTTTAAAAAAAACAGGTTATAGGTATAGTATTTTTGAATTATGAATAGGATTTTATCCTTCTTCTGCCCTACAATAAAGCTCAAGTTGTTTTTAATGAGCATAAAATAGTGATATTTTCATAAGCAGTCTCTAGTTCTGCAGGCACAGTCATAAATATCAGGTACCTAGGTAACTAATGCTGATTTTTGGCTCAAGCAGCTAATATGCCCCTTTAGGCCTTGGTCAGGTCAGAAAAGCTCTGGAAAATTTTATTGTGGCATTTTAAGAGGTCGTGATCCTATAGCTAATTCAGAAGAGAAAGTGTGATAATTCCTCAGCTTTTTCCAGGTAAAGTCTTTCATTTTAGCTCAGACTTCTGATGAAAGTGGGTTTTAAGGTGTTGGATTGTGAATCAGACTGGGGAGGAGCAGGTACATGTTCTGTTGACTTTAAACAGAACTGATGTAACAAAACCACTGGAGGCAAAATTTTAAACCATGGCAGCAAGATTTGCTATAATTTATCAAAGCTGTTAGCCAGTGAATTTTTGCCTGTGATCTTCCAATAAAACAAGAGTCCAAGTCAAATGCCATTAAGAATTGTTGCTTAAACAGTTTTCACAGTTATTTTGTATTTTGAGTTTCAAATAATAGGAAGACAACATTGTGGACTTGCTGTATAAGTTTTATTTCAGAAACAGTCCTCTATCTGAATTTCCTAAGCCACTGATATATAACTCATTTCAGTGAAAGTAAGACATTATGCAAATCACAGCTTGTGACTATTACCTGTTACTAATGAGTTGGAAACCCATTATATGCTGAATGATATGAATGAAACCCACCTTAGCATTTGGAGTAGCTTTAATTGTCCATATGCAGTCAACTGCTTGTCCCGGTTTTGTTTTTCCTTCTTGTTCTACTTGACTGGAACGTACTATTCCATCAGCTCCTGAAAGCTCAAATTGGCAGTCTAGGGAGAAGATATACCTTGCTGTCAAATGCAATATGGTATTAATTTAAAATTTCATGTATAAAGAAATTGTTATTGTAATACTAGACCTGGGATGGGATTTAAAATACCTCCTAGGTAAGTGAAGTCAGGATCTGTAATAGAAAGAAGTAATGAATCACAGGGGCTATCAGTGCTTGAGAATCACTTCAAGGTTTAGTATAATCTGAAGATTATGTCCATTTTTTATTATGTCACAATAAAAATTACCAGAAAGTTTACTGAATCAATTGGAGGCTACAGAGACCATTTTTTTTTTTGATGATAACATTATTCTGCAAAGGTTGACCTTATCTGAATAAGGTAATTCTATGCTGACAGCTCAGCTTTTCAGCATAACACCAACAATTACTATTTGGTATTTTGTTCCTACATTACATTCTGAATTTAATCATGCCAGTTTTTACTGAAATCATTTGAGCTCCACAAGAGTACAGGGGATCTTTCTGTGTGCATCATTTTTATCAGATTGCTGTCTGTCTAGTTCTGAACAATTTAAACTGGAGTAGTTTAGTACAATATATCAACAATTTGAAATTACTAATTGCTATTAATAAAGAAGGTCAGTTCAATACTAAAGACGCTTGTCCCTTGGGTACCCATGCCTCTTCTATTAGGCCAGGTAGCACAGTTCTAGACATAATTTATGAAGGTAGAATTTCACCTTTAATTGCTTCTCTACTTCCTCTCTTCTAAATGTGATGTATGGTAGTGTTATGTATCTGTAGTATATATATCCACTGCGGTAGTATACTGTGTGCATACTAATAGTGAAGAATATACTTTTTCATAATGGCTAACTGATGGCACTTGACTTTACTGGGTCTAGGGCTGGCTAAAAATGAGTCTGTAATGGGCTGGGATGTCCAAGGTTTACATTTCAGTGATCGAGTCAAATCAGCATAGAAACTTCATTCACATAGAAACGCCCATTCATAGCTGTAGCATAGAAAATCACCACATAAATCAGGCAAATCATAGTGTGTGCATGTGTGTGAAGTGTTAGTCCACGCAAAGAAAGCACTGGTTAATGCAAAAGTGCCTGCCTAAATTATCTTCCAAATGAAGATCCAGAATCTGGTTCTTCCTGTAATCCTCTAAATGTTTTTCTGTATAGTGAGTTTATCACTTCCCCCAAAGTACCTCAGTCTTGAGCTTGACTCAGTACAGTTGAGAAAATGCCTTCTTTACCTTCCTTTGTTTTAGCTACCTGTACTGAAATCTATGATCACTATATGCAAAATTCTGCAAGATTTTCGACCTTCTTTGTGAACTGATTATTTTTTTTATGAAGTGGGGTTGTACGTGCATGTCCGCTTCCGTTTTCACAATCCCAAGACGTTTTACCACACTCCATGTAAATGTAGAAGAAAGAAAAGGAAAGAAAAATACCAGTCTTTCAGTTGCTGCAATCTATTGTGAAAATAATACTTTAAACATATATTTAAAGTTCCAGCCTGGAACTAGGCTAAGTTAGTTTTGAAACTGATGTTAATGACATGAGTTCGGAAATAGATTTAGCAAAATGTAAAATCATTGTTCCTATGAAAACATTTTAGCACGTTCTTTCCAGTGTACTGGTCACCATGTTAATCTGAAGAGTTTCCAAGTCTAAATCCCTAGCAAGGCATACAGTTCTCTAAGCTATAATATATAATCAAGTAGAGTGTTTTCATGTGCTGTAGGGGTAAAGACCAGTTGGGTAAAGATGACATTAAAAAGTTATGTCTGTGTATACATGTGTAGTAGTAGCAGAGCTGACATTTGTACATTGTCTTTTGTCCCAAAGGACAATAAAATGCTGATAGCTACACATACAGTACCTATGAAGTACAGCAGTCAAGCTTTACACAAGAACATCAGGTCAAATTTTCTTGTAAAAAGAATGCCCTGCCAGTTTTAAGTGGCCCCACAGAGCAGATGTACTTTTTGTTTGCCAAAAGGCACTGTCAGCATATTGTCCTTTCCTTCATGCCCTGTAAATTACATGGTACTTTGAGCAAAGAACAATTCTGTTGCCTGAGCCTGTGATTTCAAGGAAACTAGTTACACTAAGAGCTGATGCTTGGACTGTATAGATATTTCTTCTGGTTTTTCAGAATGAAGATTTAAAATGTTTTGCATCTGGCTGGAAGTGCTATTGTAAATATGCTTCAAGTGTTTTTGTCATAGTGTCTTACATTCCTAGAAGATAGGCTGTTGAAAATGCCAGCTATTTGTCTACATAACTGCTCTTTCCATTCCTACCACCTGTGAAACTGGTACAAGTTAAGAGTAACAGGGAAGCTGATGAAGCCTTCATCATGAAAAGATCAACTGACTTCTCCACAAGCAAACTAGAGACCTGTAATTTCCTTCAGTCAATTTGCCAAAGGGGTTTTAGTCAAGTACGCTGTAGGATTAGCAGGACTGACACTGTAACTATTGCATTGTCACTTTGCCTTTGTAAGAAGTTATGATGAAATACATCTCTAGATTGCCAGCATAAATACATCCAGAGTTCAATGGGAGCAGATGGTCATTAACCTGATCAGGATTTTAGATAGCTTTACCTGGTATAAATGAGTACTTTGCTTGAAATCCCTTTCCTTCCAGTTCCTCATCAGAAGTAAACTTGATCCACATAAATCTCCCTGTTGATCTAATTAGTGCAGGACTTTTCAGACCACAGTAACGATTAATGAGAGGGGAGAAACCAAAAGGTCCATCTCGAACTTCCAGATGATCAAACCGACATTCAAATGAGGGTTCTATGTAATAAGGTTCATCAAAGGTCAACTCAATTCTTTGTCGTGGAGCAGCTAGACAGAAAAAATCAAGCAAAAGATTTAATGAAGATCTATATAAAAAGCACATGAAGACATGAAATAATGAAAAGACAGGCCTCCAAAACAGCAAGATAAAAAAGAGACTGGAAACTTCTCAAAATACATCTGGCAGTCTGCTACAAAAACTTTGATACACTGTAATAACAATTTTACAAATGACTGAGCCAAAGATACTTTTTCATGGGATTTTATGGATTTTTTTTGCTTGCTGTTCTTTATTGTTGAGAATTCAGTAATGACATAAATTTAACACAGCACAAGTAACAGATATTAACATACATGCAAAGGTATTCAAACAAGGTTTATATTAAGATATAAAGTAAAACCAGTGTTTTGTGAAAGCAAAGTACATAAAAAAGGACAAAATATTGAGGGATGCAGAAAAGAATGGAAAATAAAAAGATACAAAGAACTACTCACGGGTATATTTCCTAAACATTAAGCCCAAATTTGGAGATCCTTTGGCAGGAGAGATCTTTTATTAGAATATTCAGAGAAGTGTAAATGCTTCATACATTTATTACTAATATGCAGGTGTCTACAGATGTTGGTAAGTCTGAACCGGTGACAGCCTAACATCAGGATTTGGATCAGATCCCTAAATCCTGATGAGATGATACTTTGTGACTAGACTTCCACATGTGTAGTTTGGAACCCTGACACTATATTGCATGAATAGCTTCAGTGTTTCTTGTTCTTGTCATCTATTGAGCTACATGAACTTTCAGATACTGCTTGCTATCTGAAATGACAGCATTAAAGAACCACGTGCTGTCTGCTTCTTCTGAATGCAAAAATGATTTACTTATATGTCTCTAACATTCTGTTTAGACCTTACACCTTACTTACTACATGAGTTAAAAAAATTCGTAGCCGTTTGCACCTATTGGCAGTGGTGCAGGAAGGCAGCTGCAGGAAGGACTATGCCTTAGCTAGAAGGTGTGGAGGACCTTGGTCTCACTCAGGTACCTGTAATGTTTCTGTATAAGGACTGTGAGGACAGAGTCATGAAAACCGATTCTGTGCCCCACGGAAACTTTCTTGCACAAGGGAGATCCAGCAATGGATCTGGTATGTGTGAACCCTGAGCTGGACAGGATGGAACTCCCCAGTGCCTTCACTGGCAAGGAAGATGCAAAACTTCAGATGTGCATGCATACAAGCAAAAATGAGGGTGTCTATGAAACAGTACTATACAAATAAAAACTCACTGAAACATATTACTTGAAATATTTCAATTAATTGATATGAATCTGATGATTAAGCTGACTAAGGTTTTCAGCTGACTCCAGTGGGTTTTGGGTGCATTCTAATAAGAGGAAAAAATAATTAGTGTGTCCCAAGTCTTGCAGCCTTTATCCAAGATATTCTCATTGGAATGTGGTTGTATTTTACTTAATGATTTTTTTTTTGTTCTCATCACATTATTTTAATAGTGACCTCAGCAGTGTTAACAAATCTCCATACTTTTAGTACAGTGCTATGGCAGTCAGATGTGTCTTTTTCTTATTAATAAAGGACAGCATAAAGATTTTCTGCTTGTGAGATAGACTTGGAATAACACAGTATGGTCTGATTAATGCCAGATAGTCTTCAACCATCTTTTGCAGTTTATTATGAGCAATATTGGAAGTGATATTTTTTTATTTTTATCTTAATAGTTCCGTGCCTTCTTAGATTATAGTAGATCTGACGCTGCTTTTTCTGGCTGTGAGGGTATGTCTTATGCCATACAGCTAATTCCTGAATGTTTGCGTTTTCTATTGATTTGTTATTATTACTTCAGAGAGCAAATTTAGCTTGTTGTTCAACCAGATGACTGCAGAATTGATTATATTACCAGTATGGCTATACAATACCTGACAGTATAGTGAAATGACACAGTTTTTACAGTTCACAATTACCCATTTAACAGCAAGATTACAACACAATAAAACAGAAATACACCATGTACCTTCTAAGATATAGATGCACTCCTGGTTTGGTGGGTACATGTTAGGGTAGTTTGGTGAAGCAAAATGTCCTCCATTACTTGTCCGTACCCAGTTGTCACACTGGGTAGGAGGAATGCGATTCACTCCAATATTTTGTCCACCTTAAGTGAAGAAGAAGTGATCAAATAAATTTCTCTTGCAAGCATGCAAATTTGATCTTGCAAACGTAAAACACTGACATAACACATGTACTATAAAAGAACAAAGTAATTTATTTTGGTTGAAAACCCTCCTCTATGCACTTGTTAACATCTAGCTAGGAAAATCTTACGTTTAATTTAGTGATATGGTATATCCTAAAGAGATCACAGTTTTTTAATATCAAGTATGACCAGTAATCCTTGGGAAGGGAAGAGAGGGAATATTTTTTTTTTACCCACGTCAATTTAGATTTTCTGATATTCTTCTAAGCCAGATAGTGAGAGTGGCTGCCAATACAGCAGCATTATATTACAGCTTAATACTTCTCCATTCCTATGCAAATATAATCCAAAATATTTGTTAGGTTTTACTATTTTTGCCTCTGATTCCAGAGTATACTGAAGTACATGGCCCTTAGGTTGAATAACTATTTACAATAATTTTTTTAATACAGAATGCTTATAACAGAATGGATTATAATATGTAAATACACTAAATACAGCAATGGTAGTTAATAAAATTACTAGCAATAGGTAGATTGCACTGGTACCTAAGGGTCTCATTTAAGATCAAAACTTTTCTTCTGGAAGTACGGGAAAATATGATCCTTGACTGAGATTATGCAGTTTAGTAAGGTAGTGCACCATGCTGGACCATTCATAGCACCTTTGTTAGTTTGCATTTCCTTATCCCAGGAGAAAATTAATTGGGAATAGTATGAGCTCTCTCACATTCTTCTTAAGTACCTTTGCTCTTCTCCTGGTATCAGCAGAACTAGAGAGAACAAGATACCAGAGATGTGGTTTCTGCTAGATTTTTCCTAAATGTCACAGGGTGCTCTCATAATGCTATTTATATTTATGTAGTTTTTCTTTGCAGACCTTCGAAAGGGTGTCCATACTGATACAGGTCTTAGCTGCCTCCAGTAATTTCATCACCTTCCACTGGTATCTTGGCAGCTTTTTGATTTATGGGGGTGAAAACTTGGTCTCTCCTGCAGAAATGGTTCCAGAAAATTCTGTAGGTGTCAGTTCAAGGAATTCTTCTCTCCTAAGTGTAGGTTAATCCCACATATGAGAAAATAAGGTTTGTGAAACTGATGCCTTCCCCACTCAGCAGCCTTAAAGATGTTTGTGGGTGGACTATTTGAAAAGCTTGTTGTCAGGTACAGAAAACATGAATTTCCTTCCCCACCCCCCCACCCCCCACCTGTAAGGTCTGAAGCCATGGAATATTAACTGGGTAAGTGAACTTCCATGTTCTTTGTCACTGGATGGCTTTGTTCAACTGGAAAAAAATGCAGTAAACAGGGAAATGGAAAATCCTGGAATTCATACTGGTGATTCAAGAGCTATTAATACCTGAACACAAACACTTTTTTTCATTTATATTGCTTTTTTAAAAATTATAAAACTGTTAATTTTTTTAAAAGAAAATGATCAAACCAAAATTGTACCTTGTGTCTTCTGTGCAACGGCAATCCCTTCCACTACAAGGATTGTTACTAGCAACACTGATGAGAGAAATCGGACAGGAGAAACATCAGTAATTCATAAAAATTATAGACCATTTTCTGCAGTTCTGATTCATGCAAATCCTAGAATCACTAACCAAAACAACCCAGAACATACAGAATTACATAATTAATTATGAACGTTCTTAAAATTTCAACTTTAGGAAACCAGTGCAGCCTAAGTGCACTGTCCGCTCTTCTTCTGGGTTCTTTAAGAGAGCGTATATGAGAATAGCTATTTACTGTTTGAGGGGACTTCAAGAATGTATTCTAGAGTATCTACTAATTTGCAAGCATTTTATAAAGTTACATGGTATCTATCTTCTATATAACTTTTATATCCTGAAACAAGATGTTTCAGTGCTATATCTAACCCTATTTATCCTAAACCTCCACTTACATAATGTGTACAAAAGACTTCTCCAGCTTCCAAGAAATTAATCAGGAACTCAGGAGACACTGTGTGGTCTTATCCCTACATGGATTTCAGGAGTACTATAGAACAGTTCTTGCAAGACTGGTTGTTGTGATGCTGCCACAATACCACGGAGTTCTGCGAACGATGTGGCAGTAGAAAACAGGCAGATACAAGTTCTAACAATGGGGAGAGACTTCGAGCAGTGACAACAGCTAGGATGTGGACACTGTTAGGACATGCACTGCTGCAAGCACTCTGGTTTGCTGGAGTTTTGTGTTAGTCTCAGGTGTTGGTATATGCTGCTGTTTTCCAGACCTGATCTGACTGAATATTGAACCTGTTAAAGATTCTGCTATCCTCTTTCCTCCAACACGCTTCTCCCTCCTGCCTTCCTTCCTCCCTTTCCTTCCCTTCATTCTTCCCTTCCCTTCCTTCCTCCCTCCCTTCCTCCTTCCCTAAAATGAAGCTGTCTAGATGTTTTGCTTTTGGCCTTTTCCTTACATTTACATTTTCGAAGTGTCAGTCTGAACAGCACATATTCCACTATTCATCAATAGTTTTAAAGCAGTCTTAATGTCCAGATTTTCATAAAATGCTTTGTCTCCTCAGATTGTTAGGGATTACCAGGAAGGGAAAAGAGAATGAAAGAGTATATAATCATGTTACTCTTCAAATCCTTCATTTGCTTCCATCTTGAGTACCTCTACAAATCTGGACACATACCTTTGAGAACTAGCTAAGTAAGCTAGGACTCTTTGCCCTGGACAGCAGCTGCCTGAGGGGGGACAAGACACAAGGTATAACATTGCCAAATGTCATTCACATGGTGAATAGAGAGTAACTACTTGTTGTCTTTTCCTGTACAGGAACCAGGAGATATCAGACAAAGCTAGCAGGTAGCATGTTCAAAGTAAACAAAGATTATTATTTTTCTAGTGCACATACTTCATAACGCATCCTTGAAATAGAAAATTGTTTCAGAAACCCCTTAAGCCATAAGTTGTTGAAAGTCTGGGATGGTATTTGGGGCAAATATAATTTGCTCTACTTTTATGCTCTTTCTCCTTTTATATCTGTGAAAGAAGATACCAGGTTCAATGGACCTTTGATTTGACGTGGTATGGCCTTTCCCATGTTCTTAATCTACTTGTTAATACTAAGTCAGACAGGCATGGCCTTACCACTGCAGGGAAAAAAAGATTTCAACATGAATTTTATTGTCACATTCAAGAAGTTAATTTTATTTTCTCACTTTTCCTGTCTCATTGCTCAGGCATTTTAGCGGCTTGTGCTGAAGCAGCATTTCCTCTATCTGTGATTTTCCCTGTGTTGCTGTTAGACTTTCAGCCCTTTAGAGAGTTCCACAGTGAGCATGCACTGACTGTGAACTACAGTGATCTTGACTGAACTTATCTAGATGCTACTGTAATGTTGGCATAGATACATTATCTTGGGGAAAGACAAAAGGAATCAAAGTCTGCCCCTGAAAGTGTCCACCTAGCATTTGTGGTTTATTATGCATGTTTCTGCTGCCCTTTCTTCTCTCTACCCATATTAAAAACTGTATATCATTATGAGACTTTCCTCACCAACAACCTCACTTTTCCCCTTGTAAGTCAAGTTCACAACTGTGGGTATTCTAAAATACCATATGGGTCTTGCAAACAAGATGTTTTGTTCCTAGAAGCTTATTTGATTCTCAGGGATGGATTATGAGGTGGTAGGTTAAGACTTTGGTAGTTTCGCAACTTCCATCTTAACAATAATTCTGCATTTTCATCAGTATTAATATACTGAAAAATATACTTCCTGACTGTCATTATCCCAATACAAAGTATCAATCGTTAATCATTGCTGACACCCTACATTGAAAATGCATCCTTCAGAAGAAAGTATCTAGTACCCTTACTGGTTTTCCAGTTATGGATGTTCACCAGTCTTTAAAGCAAATAAAATATCCTGTCTTTATTGACAGTTTTCAGATATTTTTAGGTTTTAGTTTTTCTCATATAGATGCTACTATTTCAAAATGATTTGCAGTTCATTTTTGTGGCTTCTGTGCTTAAACTGTGCACTCAAAGATTTCTGAGTTTAAGCGCATGAACGTATAATGCATTTGTACTACTGAGATCATTTGTCCCTAACAGACAATCTTGATAGTAGTTATAAAGTTCTCTATGTATTTTCTTTGGCTTTTTCTACACTGGTTTTGGAGAAACACTCCAAAGTTGGCTTTTTATTATTAAAGTAAACACAGTTTCCACAATCCTATGTAAATTATGTGCCTGTATGTCCTCCTGTTGAATTAACCTTTTGTAAAGATGTGCTATGCCCACCCTCTATTTTGGAAGGAGATAGCAATCTCTTTGTAACTTGTGCTGCTTTCTTAAAATGTGAAATGAGTTTTGTCATTTTTTCTTAAAGCAAACAAACAGAAATATGAGTAAAATAAATATCTTCAAGGCTATCAAAATTAATGCATATAGTCACTTTCAAGTAACAGTGAAATATCTGGGAGGTTTGCTGAGTTTGGTTGTTTTTTTTTTTTTTTAGTACAGCTGTCTACTACTGGTAACACCGTTACAATATACCTTTTTTTTTAATTTTTCAGTTTTAAAATATCAGTAAGCATCTATGTTTATTTCAGCAGTTGTGCTCTCTTGTACAGATAGAGACAACATAAGAATAGATGTTCAGTTACACTAACCAGTGTTTCCCTTCTTGAAATAATGCGGATACCGAAACAAGCCTCCTAATAGGACTTGAGAAAATCTGACTGGCTTTCACTAAAGCCTGTGCCACTTCTATAAATAGTCCAGAGCTGTGTATGCGTGTGTAAGTGCAAAAGAACAGTGCATATTTCCTGTAGAACAGCATGGATATGCAGGCAATTACAGAAGATAAATGGGCTGAGCATTTGTCTTACTGTCTCCCTTTTGTCATGTTATATGGGTGAGTGGATACAGTAAGTATGGGCCACCTTTGTTCCCCACCTTTTTCATCTTCTTCATTTTTAATCTCTTCCATCTCTTGCCTTTCCCTGGCAAAGCCTATCTGTTTCATACTCTCAGCCCACACAGCAAATGTTTAAAGGCCTTCCTTTGCCATTACTTTTATTCCAGGTGATAGCATGATAAAGAAAAGAGGTGTCTCTGACTAATGCTCTGTATGTGTGCTGTCCTTAGCTCTGTGGCATTGCTAGCAAAAAGGTGGAGAGAGGACTTACATCTTTTCTTCCTAAGAGTACTGTGCAGGGATGCCTCAGGTAGTATTGCCTTAAACTGCGTGCATTTACATGACACAGTATAACGTGGGATAGCAAACGAGTTTTTTGCCTGAAAACAAGGCCCATCAATGTTCAGGATGAAAGGAAAAGAAAGAAGGAAAAAAAATCAGTCAGGATATTTTTAGACCTTTTAGACTGATTCCATTAACCCATTTTTGTATGCATTTTAAAAACAACAAAGAAATCACTTGGTGTCCTAAATCCATACCTCTTCCTGGAAAGATATTTTTGAATCTCAAAGACTAGTATGGACCATGCAAGTCAGTAAGAAGGAAGGAAGATGTCTAGGGAAGAGAGATGCTGTAGGATAGTGGAGAGCTATTGCTGAACCAGTGTCCTTGTACTGCATGTGGGGACACAGAGCAGCTAGAACAGACACGAGATACTGAACTACTTTTACTAAAAGTCTTGTAGCACTTCCAGAAGCATGAAGAATGATCTTGTTATTTCTAATAAACTGAAATTCAAATAATTACTTGCAGTGAACTTGCAATGGGACGCAGTATTCCTCTGCTCCCTCTTTTTTCTTCTTTTAAAGTCTACCACATATCACTGTGATACAACAGTCCTTCAGTGTGCATGAAAGATAACTCTAGACTTAGCTCCATATTTCATTATGGTGCAGGAAGCAGAGGTAGTAAGTATCTAAAAATGCCACTTGAACATTGTTTGCTAATGTAACCAACAGCACAAACAGTGCAGGATTGCATGACTACATTGAATATCAAAGAGGCAGAAGGGTGTGTTTGTTTTGTTTTTAATGGAGCAGTGTGGTGAAAATTCTACTAGAGGACACTGAAATATGGGAGGCTGACATTATAAACTTAGAGATATTTAGTTGGTAAACATAACAGAGGTTAGTGCTTCTGCAACTTAAATTGAGCTTTTATTTCATATGTACACTGTAGAAGAGGCTATCATTAAGCCAACAGCAGCACAGCCACTGAGGCAGGCAGATTAAGAGGGGCTTATTTTATTCATGAATCTGCTATTTGCTCAGACTTTTATTCCATGAATTATGGTGCATACTTTCGTACTACCATTTAAAGCTCTTATAGTTTTTACCTATGTGAACATTAAGCAGAAATAAAGAAAAAGTAGCAAGTTTCTGTCTCTGTTTTTGAAAGAATCGATTTTTCATTTTCACTTCTTTGCATGAAATATTTTAGACCACATAGCCTGCAGACAGCTGTATAAATTTTTAAGAGTAAAAACAGTAACCATAGCTTGCAAATTCTTTTTACTATTCTGTTGTTGAAATAGGCTTATGGAATAATGTAAAAGAATCCTCTGAACTGGTGTAATAAACTATGCATTGTTTGCAGGAGTCAAGATTTTCTTAGCTGACATTTCATAAAATTCTCTAAAATTGATCTAAGCTGCAAAAAAAAAATTGTAAATTTTTGTATTGAAATACAGAGATTCACAAATGAATGGCTCCTATTTCTTTTTAAAGATGAGAATAATAGTTAGTTTTACAGTAAACAGGTGCACAACCCAATATTGAGAAATCACTGTGTTGCTTAGAAAAACAAGTGCTTAAGGCTGCAAATCTGACATATGCTTGTGCTTTCTGGCAAGATGCATACTTCAGATTTCATGGGATACAGTACTGCTCTAAGCTCCCTATGGTATGTCTTTCCTCTGCTTTTTCTACACGCTCTAGGAATCTTCGCATATAGAGAAAACAGACTAGATTTGCTGTGTGGCTCTGAGAGCAGTGTCTGTCTTCAGTGATGACAGTGGGGGATCTATGCATGCAGGGCAAGCTGAATATCAAACTGGGGAGCAGTCATGCACAGCTGAGAAACTGAGTGAAAAATTCCACCAATTTTTAAAATAAAGACTTAATCATTTAGAGTATTACATGTTCTTACTATAGCGGTAGTCAGAATCCTAGGGATAAAGATGACAGACATTGCTTCAGGCAGGATTCACTGTTTTATCTTCGTGCTGTACTCCCTGGATTAGGCAGCACCTTGTACACATATAGTCCAAACAGACACTAATTGGCAACACACAGGTCATGCATGTTACAAAATCTTGCCAGGATGCCTGCTTCTTTCTGGCAGCTACAGCCTAGAGTAACAAATGCTTGATCTTAATTATATACTATGTTTTGCCTTATGGGAATGAATCCTTTTCTGTGTACTATTCTTAAACCTAGGTCCTAATTTGCCCCGTGTGCTAAAATTGTTACTTTCAGTAACTGCTAGTCACAGTACCCCAGCTTTTACATGCATTTTTTCTCCCATGTACATCTAAACATTAATATTAGCTGTTAATGTGGTGGGGACATTTGTGATGTCGTATCTTATTCTCTGGCCAAGATTATATGTACAACATAAATTACTTATACAGGCTTTGGTTGCTTTTAAGGACTCTGATCAAGCGTAGGGTCTGTGATGTTAGAGGCTGCACAAATTCAAAGTGATTGACCAGTCTTCTCATAAAGAACTTTAGACAGACAATTAGACATGCACGGTAAAGTATCCAGGCACTTTAATTATTTAATTAAGTGCATTTCTGATTTTTAGCTCAGAAACACAAACTGTAAATTCCAGGGAATGAGATTTTTCTCTCTCTTCCTAGCATTTGGTGACATTTGCTAATTGATAAAAGGAATACTGGGTTGCATCTGTTGCTGCTTTTTTAGGCAAACAATTCTATTGCTGAGGATGAAAACACAAGCAGGTTTTGAATCCCACATGCTCTTACAGTTCGTAGTCTGAATATATTCCCTAATTTCTTGTAGTCTCAACAGGACATCTGCAGATTGGAAAAATGAGTATCAAAGAGCAGTTAAGGTGGCTCCCTGTAACAGCCTATTAACAGCCCTGGTGATTCCTCATACTGGAATATACTGCAGGATTGCCAAGGGACCAAGTAACAGAGATGAAGGTGTGCATCAGGCAAGATGTATTTTAGCTGTTTGTAAGCCTTACCCAGAGCATGCTAGTGGAGCTGCCAACCTGTTTTTAATTCTCCTCACAAAAGCTTGATAGCAGAAGTGGGCTTCATCATCTATTAACAGTGACTCTAGCGCCTTTCTAAGATCCAAATCTTGTTAGCCATTAGCATGCCAGCAGGATATCTGAATGCACGCAAGTCTATTCTCAGATAGAACAGTTTCATCTCACTCCAGCTGTTTCCAGTAGGGATTCCTCTCTTAGAGATTGCCAAAGAAACAAATTGGGAGTCTGTATCTCTATGGAGAAACCAGGTTAACTGATTCAGGAAGCAAATGCAGTTCTCCCACGTCCTTTTGATCAAAATCATCTGCAGAACAATTCATGCTTGGATGGATCTGTGACAGAGTCCCCTCCAGGTCTGCTCAAAACATTTAACGTTTCTGATCCCTTCCTCCATCAGAAATGTATAAGCAGCTGTGGGCTGCTTCATTTTACCAGTTGCTCCACATCCTGCTACTTATAATCCATTCCTGGGCATGTCTGCCAGCAAAACTTCTGCCGGAAGAATGATATCTTTCATTTTTAAAATAGAAGCTTTCCTTTTTATAGGGAAGATCTTTTTTCATCTCCAAGCTGTGTGCAGCAAGAGACTGAAGAGAAGGCTGCATGTGCAAACCACGTTGATGAGGGGTTTCAAAAACCTTGTTAAAATATATACACTGACTTAAAGTTCAGATGGTTTCCCTGTAGTTGACAGAACTGAACCTACTGTATATGACAATTATGAATACAGAGATCACTTATTCCTAGAACACTTAGATAGGGATACTTTTGACTTAAAAATAGATCAAATTGAACCAAACTTTTTCATCTTTTGGTATTTATTATCGATACAGTGTATTTTTCAGTAGAAATGTCTTCAGAATTGTCTATTACGGAATTAATATCAGAAGTTCTGCTGTCTTCTATCACGTCTGACAACAATTTGTGTACAGAGTATAAATTAGTATTTTTTTCTAGCTCCTCACTTTCAGTTCCTTAAAAAGAAACTTCTCTGTGTTCATGGATTTCATTGTATGGTAAAGAAGGCGGTTTTGTGAAAGGTACTGTTAACATATTGGCAGTCCTTTCCTGCTGCATAGTGGGCCAGCTTTGTAATAACAGAAAATGGAGTAAAGCACAAAGATAAGCTAAAAGAAATGTGGATTTTTTTCATGAAATGTTACCTGCTGATTCTTTGTTGAAAAATATACACTCCCCCACCCCAATCACTTGCAGTATTTGAGGTGGCAGTTGTCGGTCACGTATCAATAGAAGTAGCAAGCTATTTAAAGGTAGCAAGCTGTTTAAGTTGTCCAAGACTGTAAGTGCTTCGTTAATTAAAAACTGAATTGGAGTATATAGGGCAGAAAAGCAGCAAGCTTGTTTGCAGTACTAGAACCCCCAATTGTATCCAAGACACTGTAATTAAGATTTTCCTTCAGTCCACAAAAGCATGTCCATCACTACATGTGTAAACTGTTTTATATGTAAACAACATGTACAAGAGTACATGCAATTTCTGGTATAATTGCAGCTGTTTATCAGCTCTCTTCACCACTCCTGCAATGAATTATATTGTGAATTTCTGACAGGTTCATAAATGATGAATAGCTTATAAAGTTTCATTTTGGGAGTAATCTTTATGCCTAATCTCTCTGTGAATTAAACCTCAGGGAAAGTGCTGAAAAATCTTAGCTTTTTCATTAGACAGGGATACATAATTCAGTAGCTGCTTTAGCTTCAGTCCTGTGTTATTCTGCATGCCAGCTACAACTATATACCTACATGATTTATACACTGAACTCTTCTATTAATATCAGTGTAATTATAACCAATTTGTTCTGTAAAAATTTTAGCAGCCATTGTCAACTATGTCTTAGGAAAAGTAGGGAGTTAATGTTTTTGAAGTTCTACTACTCTGGGGTTGGTGCATTTTGGGTATGAAATTTGGATACGTATTAATAGCAAGGCATAATACATTCCACCAAATGTATTTTTTTTCTTGTTTATAACACAGCAGCTTTTTGAATCCTATTCTACAGTTACTAGAGTTACTTCTACTAACTGCTTAGTGGTGCAAGCTGTCTGCTGCTTAGCTTTTTTTTCAGTGCAGCAGCGAAGTTGCAAGTAGACGGTGTTTTTAAGCCAAAAAATGAAATTCTGACTCACACTTGATACTGCCTTCACTGGGACCACTGCAGCCAGTACTTTGCTTCTTGTTTCAGTGGACAAATCATGAAATCATTAACAGATTTTTTGAATTACCTTTTTTCTCTGCTTGTTGTTAGCTTTTTAGGCCATTGCTACACCTTTTGGTTTTGGAAACAGGAGGCTGTTAATTCCTAGCTTTTGTGTGGAAGGAAGTGTTACTTCCTAACACTACTTGTTTGTGAGAAATTAGCTGTTAAAATCATGCCAAAATGCAAATGAGGGGGCTGAGCAGAATGGCAGGAAGTTAATCATAGTAGTCCACATTCTTGCAACCTGCCAGAGTTGGAAATAATTCTGTAGCTCATTGGAAGGCTGGGAATGTTGACTTTCCCGAAGTAGCAGTAATTTGTTCTGGCCCTGCCTGCTTGTTGAATTATCAGGACAGAAACTAGAGAATTCTCCTTTTGGCTTTCTAAGTTAATCCAATATAATAACTGAAACAGTCCAAAACTACAGTGCGGTTAGGATTTAACTTAGGCTTTGTGGGTTCTTTTAACCAAATAATAGCATACGGAAATGAAAGAGGTAGCGTATTTGAAGAATAGGAACAAGCTCGTAGCAAGCACCTTTTGGGGGAATAGCAGATATGAGGAAATTAAAAATAGACATATTTCCTTCCAAAACATTAACAGGAACATGGCTTTATAAAGAAAGCAGCTGCTTTTCTCCCTTACAAAAGCAGAGCGTTATAATAGTTTATTGTTGTAGAGCAGTTGCATTTTGCTGGCTGTGCTAGGATTAAAGAATGATTCTAGTGTGCTTAAAGTCTCATTGAGAACGGAAGACAGGAGGAAAAGGCTTTGTCTTTTCTGCAACCAAGATGCAGAAAGCACCTTGGCCTCCATCACGCTACATACACCACTGAGAAAGCAGGTGGGCATTGGCTGGGCTCCACTTCAGCGAAACCTGCAGCTATTGGAACCTCAGTGCTGTTGTGGTTCACCACCGCTTCCAGCCAGCCCTAATGGCTGGGAGATCTGAATAAGAGCAAATAACCAGTGTAAGATGATGGGATTCAGGGTGAGACTTCAAAAAATTTTGCTGAACACTACGGACAGAGGCAATAAGAATTATATAAAGATGTTCATTTAAATCACCCCTTATTATTGATATAGCTGAGGAAGAACATAAGACTAGTTCTGAACAAGTGTAATAGAAGAAATCTGAATTGCCACAAAGTGAGTATTATGGACTCTCTTCTGCCCTGAGGTATACAGCCAAAAAAAAAATATATCCTTTGTGGATGACAGAAATGTATATATGCATTCCCTGTTAAGAACATAAGATTAAACTGTGTCTAAGTATTGTTAAAAGCTACGTGACTTTTCACAATATACTGAGCTTTGTGGTACTTTATATGTGGTTTAGCAGCATTCTCCCAGTTCAGCAGACAAAGCTATTTGTATGGAGGGAAAAAAAAAAAAAAAAAAGAAAAATTACTGCCACTGTAGGTAAAGCTTCCATGCAGAATTTAAGATGTAACTTGTAAAATATGGAAGCTTACTTTAAATGTTATTCCTAACAGTTTCCTTTTGGGATTAAATCTATGTGTCTATTTATAGGAATATTTTTTTCTTTCTGATTAGATGTAATAATTGGACTACATGAAGACTTCTAGTGAAGAAGAGATAAAAGGGAGTGTACGATGCTAAGTAATGATAGGTTGTTTCTGTAGTCATGGCAAGTGATGCATTTAAAATACTAACAGCTTATTGACTAATGGCTTTGTGTAATTTATAGATTATGAATAATACAAAAAACTTCCTGTAGAGGGACTTTTTACCTGGATGCTAGTGTGATTATAGAAGACTGGCATGAGGTCTGCTCAGGAGAAAATCTGTACAGCCAAATTTGCAGCAATCACATATTTCTGAAACATAATTAAATCTGCATATATGGCAAGTAATTAAGAAGTAGAAAAGTCAGTTGTATTTTATGGTTGGCTTATGGTATTTAACTATGTTACCTAAAGAGGAAGTAGGAAAAAAAAATATAAATGCCTTTTCTCTTCCATGTAAGCCTTATATCCATCCCGATGTTATCTAAACTGAGTGGATGGTTAACACCTATATAGGGAGACAGAGAGTTATCGAGGGCAAGCATCTTCTGTCTCTCAATGTTATACCAATAAATGATAAATATTTATTTAAACCCTCAAGACCTCGGTCCTTCAGGTCAGGAACTTGGGATTTTTATGGGTCATGGTAAAATTGTGTATTTGTAAAACAGACTTCTTTACAACTTTCATACCGTGGGAGGACATCAGTGCGTATCAGAAAGAGTTCTCCACTCTGCAGTAATGCCTTGTTGGCTTCAATCATGCAAGCAGACATTCCAAAATTTCCTAACAGAATACTTTAATAATAATAACCATTAAAAAATAATCACTGATGGTTCAAGTCTGCTATTGCTAAAGGAGATATAGAATGCTAGCAATAATCTCTTGAGGCACAAGGTTAACTGCCATATTTAGCTTTATTTTCTAACAAAACCCTCGCCCGTTGTCGAGCTGTATAAATAATACCACAGACAAAGAAATGCTAGGATGAGGAGGAGCCTTCCTCAGTTGTCTACCTCTGAACCTAAAGAAGTTAGAAACAAGATTTAAAAGCCTCAAGAGGAAGAGAGACACAGGTAAATGCCGGCCAGGTAGTACCTGGTGACTCCGGTGACTGATGTTGTAAAAACCTTGCCTAAAACAGATTTTGCTCCCGACAACAAGTACCACAACGTGATCGCGGTTGGGCAGCTCGTTAGGAGAGTTCCAAAAGCGGAAAGAGTATTTGTACTGCGATAAGACGGGAGCGTAGAGGTCTCGGTGCGTCTCGGGAATATACGAGGCACCGGGGCAGGGTGGCTGCCGCCGCGACCCACGCTTCTGTGGGCCGGGACCCCTCCCGCCCCCCCCAGCCAAACAGAGGTGCTCCGCCCGCCCGCCCGCGCCCAGCGGGGCCGGGGGCAGTCCGGGGTGGCTGCGGGCTCCTGGCCCCCGCGGCCCCGCGCTGGGCTCCCGGCAGCGCCCGGCCGCAGCCCCGAGCCGCCGCGGCGCCCGTTTCGCGTGGGGCAGAGCGGGGCCGGGGGCCGCCGGCTGCCCAGCTGGGAAGCGGTGCGGCGGGGCTGCGCGGGGCGCCGGCGGCCACCCGGCAGGAGCAGCCCCGGCAGCGGCGGGGCGGCCGCCCTCTGCGCGGCCCCCCTGCCCCTCGCACCAAAGTTTCCGCCGGCGGTAGGAGGCGGCCGAGGCAGAGCGGGGGGCCGCAGGGGGCAGCCGAAGGGGCGGGCGCCGCCGGGGGTGCCGCGGTCTCCGCTCCAGTGGGGCGCGGGCAGCTTCTCCCGCGGAGGGCGCCGTGCCGCCCGCGGCTCTTACCTTCCAGCACCGAGCAGAGTTTGTGCAGGGCCATTGTCTCCCGGCGGGCCGCGGCGGCCACTCCGCGGCGGCAGCGATCACCGGCGCTCCATGGCCGCGGCCGGGCGCGGCGGCGGCATCCCGCGAGGGCGCTGTGGCCCGCGGCTACGGCTCGGCCGGCCCCCGCCCGCCCGCGGCCATGCCCGGCGCCCCCGCGCGGGGCGCGCTCAGCCTCCGCCGCCCGAGCCCGGAGCCTCCGCCACGCTCAGTCCCATCTAGCGCGCGGCGCGGCGGGCTCCGTCGGGGCTGGCCTGCCCCGGGGGGCGGGGGGCGGGGGCGCTGTCCGTAAGGCGGTCCGAGCGCAGCCCGGCAGCGACTGAAGCGGCTGCCGGTAAATGAAGCTCATTTAAGATGTGAGGGGTGTTTGCCTGGATGAGCCGCTTGTACGCATGTGCCCGCCCCCCACGGAGCCCCGCAAGCAGCCACAGCCGCAGCCGGCGGGGCCGCTGTGCTCCTCCCGCCCGGCCGGGCACCGAGAGGGGGTGGCGGCTGCCGCCGTAGCGGCGGGGCAGCAGCCCTTGTCGCCCCGTCCCTATAGGGAGCCTGTAGTGGCCCCGTTGAGCCCCCCCCGCCGTGCGTCACGCCCCACGCCCCGATGCTCCCCGCCCGTCTGAGGGATTTACCCCTCTGCGCCGAGCAGCCCGGCAGTGCTGGCCATCGGGAGCGCGTCCGCAGCGACCGCGGCGGAGCGGGTCAGCCGTGCAGCCCCGCTCCCGGACACGGTGGCTCGGTGAGCCTGAGCCGCGGCCGCCCGCCTTTGTTTGGGGTCCCGGTGGGGCACAAGGGAGCCGGTCCTCCCCTTCGTGTTCTGTTCCTCCCCTTCTCCCCCTCGCTGGTGGCAGAGAGCCCGCGCGGCTCCAGCAGTGCGGCGTGCCCAGCTGCCTGCCTGGCTGCAGCGTGCTGCCTGCAGCTGAGGCGCCGGGAAGAGCCCATCACACGCTATTGTGCGGCTGTTGTCTGACAAGAGTGACAGCTAAAATGGAGCTATTACTTTACAAGAAGTTAATAAAAAGGCGCACTTAGCCTGCTGCCTGCCCTGGCTGCCGTCCCTCTGGTTATCCATCACATCGCGTTAGCTTCTGAGGGGAGATGTTACTTAGGGAAAAGGGCCCGAGGTGGGGGCAGGTGGCGATGTCGGGGGAAGGGCTGACTGTAACCCCCGGGAGAGGGGCTTTCCGCCGGGGAGGGCGAGCTCCCGGGCAGCGGGGGTACCACGGGGGCTCCGCGTCCTCCCGGACACGTCCGAGCGGGCGATGGGGGGCTGTAGCGGCCAGAGCCGCTGCTGTTCCGGACAGCCGGGAGCATGGCCGCGAACGGTTGCCGTACCGGTAGGCTACGTGTAAAATCATAGCGACACATGTAAGCCCATCGAAGATTTTTTTTTCAAATCTCCCGTAGGCAACACGGGTTGAAGCATATCTGAGGGCGTTTCATATCGGATATATTTTCCCTAGAATCGCCCATTAGGCTAGGCTGAGAGCTTTTACTGAGAACGCCGAAGTACTGAACCAAGATGTTTCGATCTGTGTGCGGAGCACGCTGCAAAGCCTTGCGCGGCGGGCAGGAGCGGTCCGAGCCCTCTCGGCCCGGTCCCCGCGGGGGCTGCGGTGCCGGGCGCCGCGGCCATGGGTCTCCCGTGCCGGAGAGCGGGCTCCAGCCCCTCTCGCAGGACGCAGGAGGTCACGTTCGCCACTTAACTCAGGTCTTCTCCCCATCGCGGTCGTGTACAATGATGCAAGTTCTGAACCTGCAGGAACCCCACGCGGAGCTCCGCTGTCCGAGCTCAGAAACTTTATGGAAGCGATTTGGAGCCCAGCCGACAGACAAAATAGATTCTGCAAACTATAAATTAGTTGCGAAATTGCAACTTGCAGTTCCGTCTGCTCAAGGAGTAGGGCCACTCACTACAGTCTCGAACGTGACCGTGAGAGATGAAGCTCTCATTTCCATGTGGTTTGGTGCTATGTGTTTGAGTGTTAAATTCTTTCTGCGATGTTCAAAGGTCAGCATATCCTGTTACAAAAGGTCATTCTCTTGCTTCAGATTATCAGTTAAATATTTCAGGCTCTTCAAGCCAACATGATTGTCAATCACGGCGAATGAAGCAAGGGAGGGGACCGAAGAGCAGCTGGAGGAAGCCAGAGCAGGGCTCGGCAGGGGCGCGAGGGGGTGGCACGTCTCCCTCCGAGCGCTCCTGCAGGGCTCTGCTCAGCCACGGGTGCTGGGCGGATCCGGCGAGACCCTGTAGTAAAGGTCCTGAGCTTTTCTGGGTATTAAAGATCCATCTCAGTGCTGTAAGAAGCTTGATGAAGTATTATGCTTGATGCTCTGGCAAAATCCCAAGTTACGTAATTATATTATTCCGCTTACTTGAATTGTCCTTTCAATTTCAAATAGAGATGATATAGTCTCTCTCAAAGAGTAGTTTCCCCATGAATTGTTAAATAGCTACTGCATTCCAGCAGTGGTTAAAGCAATTTCTCTGTGTTTACCTCTTAACCATGTATTTATCATGGTATGATGAAATGTTAAATTCTACAGTGAAAATTCCTACACAAAGAGAATCCCTTCATTAGGTGGATCTCCTTCGGATTATTTTCTTTACTAACAAAAATGTTTCCTCTAGTAATTCAAGAATATACCTAACCTACTAATTTCTACCGTATGTGTGCATCATCCACAGTTCTGTATCCTCTCTGCAAGTGCATAAGCACAAAATTAAAAACTGACTATGCTGTTGTGCAGATTGTTAGGAGACAGGTTTGTGTTTTTTTTTTTTTAATGCACAGTGTAGCTGATGGCAACATTTGGCTCAGTTTTATTACTTGTGATGATATAACAAATGAGAGAACTAGCCTGATTCTCAGATCTTAAGCTGAATTTGCATTCAAGAAAACTATTTGTGGTCAATTGTCTCACACCAAAGAAACAGGAGACTAACCTAGTAATGTGCTCAGTACAAGTTAGTAGTAATTGCAAAGACCCAATCTGCTACAGCCAATTTAACTGAAAACACCCTAGTTTGTCCATTAGGAGGCTGAACAGAGCTATTATACACTTCGGGAGGTGCAGCAGCATTTCCATCCTGTTCTTTTCCCAGGGCTGTGTCAAGCTGTCAGTGTGGGAGATGCAGGTAGTGGCATCAACACATAGATGCGGGGCATATTCTGCCATTTACTGCTGCCTTCAGAGAAATTTCTCACATGGGCATCTCTGTTGCTTTGTCTTGCTAAAGTTCTTATGGGAGGTGGTGCTTTAAAATATTTTGGAGTAAAGCAGTGACAGGTCTGAAGAAACTTTCACTTCTCCTTTGCTGAGCCTGGAAAGTGCTAGTTTCCAGGGCAGAAAATGCTGTGCCGCTGGGTCAAACCGGCAGTAAGCTTAAGTTAATTACACTTGAGTTTGGGAGTTAAGAAAAGTTGAAGACAGCTTTTGGACAGCCAGTTATGTATTGTTCTACAGCTCTATTGAGTCATCGTGATTATTTTGGAATGGGAGGAGTTCACAGGAGGCAATGGGACTGCTCATTCCGATGTAGGTAAATAGCTGCATGAACAGTTACAACAGGTGCTCTGCTGCAATAAAAGACTTAAATTTCCATTATTAGAAGTGGTTTTGTCTCCTCCCAACAGTTCTACCTTAAAACTTCCTTTGGTTTGCTGATTTTTTATTTTACTCTACTTTTATTTTACTTTGCTGCTCTTGAGTAGCAGATTGTACATCACAAATAACCTTAGACCAGCGTTTTTTTGCTACATTTGAGGCTGTCTGGATATTGTTTCTAAAAGATGTAGCAAAAATACAGATGTCAACAGTAAACAATTATGAAAGGAAGTTAGGAGTTACATTGTAAACCATTCGGGTGCTTGGTTTGTCAGTAGGATTTAGGTGCATTTGATAAATCTTAAATATATGCAATTTCTAATTATAAAATGATAGCAAGTACAAGTGCCTCTTAGTGTGGTAACATAATATGTAATCATACATAAATACGCATAATTTGCTTTGTTATTTACTACTGTTAAGAACACTGCAAACTTTTCAATAGTTATGAAGAATACGGATAGTCTTCAGAAAGCTTACTGTGCACTTCACTATTTTCTAGGCAATATAACTAGATCTGAATATTATAATATACCTACAAACTTCTGGCTTAAGTTAGGAAATTCAGGAATTTCAAAACAAAGTTAGCATATACAATTTTTATCAATTGTCTCATAGATGGGATCACATTTTTTATAGAAGACAGAAATTAATTACAAAAATAGTGCTGTGTGGCTGATTATTTTCAAAGTGTCAGCTGAGGACTTAATTATTAGTGCCCCAACCAAATGATCCTGTTGCCAAAATGACTGGGTGGGGAGAGAGAGAGAGAATGGATAATAGGGGTACTGACCAGCTTAGCAATATTTCAGATTTAACATCTCTATTGCTCTTGATTTTTTAATATATTTTTCAGTCTTTGATCAAAAATTTGTCCATCCCTTTAGAATTAGTACTCTTCATTTGCAAAGTCTGAGATTATTTTAAGCATAATTTTATTTTCTGGATTTTTAAAATTAATTCTTTTGGTTATTAATACCTTCAAAACTGGCATGGTTAACGCTTTTACATTGTTTCAACAAAACTGAGCTCTGATGATTATAACATAGCGTAAACTTATAGCTTACCTTCTGTTCTATTTAGGTGTCATTTATTTGAAAGTAGTTACGGAAGTCCTGAACTGACTTGGTACATTTATAGTGGTGACTTTTCAATTAACTGTAGCAAATGTTTTTAATACAGCTGTCTGTTAAGAAAGATGGCCTTATCATAGGAGGAGTATCGTATTATATAGAATATGCCTACTCATCTGCAGCAAAGTTGGGTGGTTTTTTTTTGGGGGGGGCGGGGATTATAGTGCTTTAACAATCAAGCTGTTACAAAGATTCAGTCTTAAAGCTTCTTATGGAAAATGAGAACAAAGAAAGATGGTATTTCAACAGCCATCTGGCAGTTGGCATGTCAACAGTATTTTTATATAGGTGAGATTTCACACTGAAAAAGCCTTCCAATATAACTTCTCACCAGGGCTGTGTTATGATGGATGCATTTTGAAAATTTATGTAGTTAGAGCTATTTCTCACTTCTCTGTTCCTGCACTGATCACCTGGAACTACACTCTCTAATTGATGTTGCTTTCTTAACCTTACTGGTAGAAGGGTCATAACCTTACACAAAAATATTTTTGATGCTTATAGAATAAAAACCAAAGTACAACATGAAACCTTTGACAAGACGTTTAACAATATTTAATGCCTTAATTCAAAATAGTATGCATATACTGTTGTGAGCCAAGCTATGAGTAGCTAGAACCTGTGGTAAACTTTATTATAGGAAAGCTATTAAAGCGCCAATAATGTATTGTAATGAAGTGATGCAATGATGCACTACTGAGCATGCAAAATACCTTAAAGCAAAAGACACTGAGTTCATTGTTTTGTTAACTTGACAACAGCTTAAATGTCAGCATGAGGTTATTTCATTCCTAATTGTTTTTCCAAAAAACATAAGGAGGCTAATCTATGTTTATTATATTGTGATAGAGGGCTACAGACAACTTCGCTGCCACAATGGCACTGTGCATTTAGCCTTATTCTCCACATATCTGAAAAAGACAGGAAAATATATTGAACTGTGCTTCCTCTTAATTATGAAATCCATTATTACTTCTGCTGTTGGGAGCAAATTCTATCAATATGGTTTAAAAGTCCAATAGCATTAAGTATTTATCTGAAAAATCTTACCTTTTCATGCTACTCTAAGAGAAACATTAAAGGTGTGCATTAAGGAAATACGCTATCCTGAATAGTAACAGTAATGTCGTATGAAAGCCTCCTTTGTTGGCATCTGATCAGTTCATGTTAGAAATGTCTAGTAAAACTTCATAGCTCAGTAGACCACTTATCAGTACTTTTCTTGGTTTTGGCTTGGTGTTGGTGTATGAATAGGTCCCTGTTCAGTGCTGCCATGGTAGCAAATTGTTTGACTATGATTCAGGGTGGACATAATCAGTTCAGCTTTGTACCTGCTCTCTTCTCTGTTCCTGTATTGACAAGCAAAGGTAGTGTTACAGGACAGCAGGTTACACGACAAGTGCCAGACTGGAGGAGATAGCTACTGCAGAGATGACTGCCTATAGGACCGACACTTAGTTGAAAAAGTGTGTTCTAGTTTATCAAACAGCACTTATTAGGAATGCAAATGGACAGATTTAAATGCACACTTAATCATGTAAAGTCACATCACTAAGGAGCAACTATTAAATAAAAGCATGATTATTTTTAGAGACTCTTCCAGGATCCAAAGAACACTGAGCAATTATAACTTCGTACGGTTCTAATAATTTCATAAGACAAGTAGCTCAACTTCTATATTTAAAATGGTGTTAGAGCTACATGTCTTACGTAATTATTAGAACCTTACAAAATTTGGGCACAGTAATGTACACAGATAATGTTCATTGCTTATTTGGAGTATTCTATTCTTAATTTAATCTCTGTTTATCTCATCCCATAGCAACAAATTTTAGGGAGTTAATCCTCATTCTCCTTCCACTCCACAATGTTTCTTTTAACTTCCTTAAAAACAAAACAAACAAACAAAAATATCCCATACTTTTCTTATTAAGAAAGTTACTTTCATAATGACTTTAGGCCTTTTTAAAATAATTGTGGTTATAGTTTAATTATAAAAGCAGTTTATGTATTGCTGATACATTGTTATGATTTTAATTTTTTAATGCATTGTCTTCTCTCTAGAACTAACACACATAAATACTGCATCTATCCCATGCTGAGCTACTAAGCTACCATTAACATTGCAGGTTTCTTTTAGCTCTCCAATTTCTAAATTCTTTAACAACTGCACATATAGATTTAAACAAAGAAAAACACAGAATACTTTAAGTTGAGCACCATTTAGTACAATCAGAATAATTAAGGATCAAGTAATCTGAGAAACTGCTGAAACTTAAGTTTTCAGAAATGCAGGTTATTTTGCAGGAATGTATAAATGACAAGACCAACCGAAGTGGTACAAAGTATTCTGCTCACTGAAATGCTAAACTTTATTTACAATGCTTTCTTTCTATCAAATATTACTAAGGAATTGGTGGTACGTAAACAGTGGTACATGCAATTCGATCCCTTTACTAAGAAAAATAAAATTATGGTTCTGTTCAATAAAGACCAAATGCTATTATATACAGTCTGTTAACTGAAAGGCCTTGTGAGACATTCAGGTCTAATTTTAATACTTTCCAAATAAATACCAAATAACGCAACATTTACAAATAACACACCAGTGGTATTTTCACGGTAATCATTTTACAAATCAGAATTTAGTAATTCAATTAAGCAAATGAGTAGCAGCTCCTTCATAAATATTAAGGCATGTCACATCGCATCAAAATGGAACCGATGAGCCTCCTGTCGCTTCTCTCTGTCATCTGCTTTCTGAAAAATAATAATAAAAAAACACTTTGTGGGATCTAGAGCAATACTGCTACAGAAATGAGTTGTCAAATGTCAGAGAATGGTTGATATTTTCCAAGTCACTCACTCGACAAAAGGCAAAAAGCTTAGGAAAAGCCCCAATAATTAGCTTTTAAATGATGTCAGTTTGAAATAGCAATAATCTACGCAAAATTGGCTTCTGCTGTTAGTGCTCTGCTGTTTTGGTATTTATGACCCATTATTTTCTATTATTTCTAATAATGCTTTTTTAAAAGGAGTATTTCAAGAACAAAGAAAGACTAAATAAATAACATATTTATTTAGTCTGCATTATAAAGATGAGATTAAATTACTCTCGATTGACTGTAAATGTTGTCTATGTTACACTTAAAATGAGATTCTTTTTAAAAAATCTGTTAAATACAAATGTAGACAGTGATGGCAGTTCAGCCACCAATTAACAGCACCAAACAGGCTAAAAATGTTCCGTGTTTTTCTTTGCATTATGAAAATGCGAGGTAGGATGTATTTCCTTGCTTATTTATGCAGAACACATTGATCTGCTGAAAGAGTAGTTTGGATGGTGCTTGGAAGGAACAAGCATATTCAAATTGTACCTATAATCCATGTAATGTGTAAAACCATGTCCTCTCCCACAAGCCTCCTCCTGTGTTCTAAAGCAGTAAGAGTATGAAAGCACTTATTAAAGGATTTTTGAACACAGTGTGAACTCTTCCAGAAAACAGTGATTTTGTCATGACAGACAGTATGTGTAAATCCTAGCATATAAGAATTTAGCAAGAGATTTAAATGCTTTTTAGTTTGCTTATATATAACTTTTTTTTTTTGTTGTTTTAATGAGTAAAGTAAAAAAGAGCCTTTACAGTATGCTGTTGTGTGGGCATTCAGATTTGTATCTCAGTTGATAAATATACATGACAATTTTGGTAGAAATTGGTGCATGTGTTCTGCCATGAAAGTTTTGTCATCTGCTTTGGCTCGAGGCCAAAGATTTCCTCATCACACAATGTTTATGTATGATAGCAACTCTATTGGATTAACTATGGATTTTACTGCTTTTTGTGGCAGCAGAGCTGTCAGTGAAGTTTAAGATATATCAGTCTGGTTTTTTGGCAGGGACTTTATCAATGTCAGTAGTATTTTCAATGTCAAAAATGGGGTGGAAAGAAGGGAGTGGCATACTCTTTCCTATATTGAAATGCTTGTCACGTTCTGCAAAATTTTATAGTCTCACTTAGAAAGCAATTTTCACTCCATTTCTTGTATGCTTCCTGAAAAAATTACTACTTCATTTTTGACAGTAACTGATACTCTGATGAATCCATCAAAACTTCTCTAGCAGTATTATCATCAATGTGTACTGTTCACATGACTAGCCTCAGGACCACAAAGCAAGTTCTAAAGAACCAGAACACAGGAGTATCGGGGTCCTTAGCTAATGTAGCAGACTATCTTTGTTGTAAGATGAACAATGGTGTAAATTCTTCCCTCAACTGCTCTTTCATTCGACATATCAAAACTAAAAACTAGTAACTGAGATTTGAAAGCTTTTTAGTTTTTTTTTTGTTTGTTTGGGTTATTTTTTGTTTAATGGATCTAATATTTCTAAGGAATGACAGAGCAACATACTATCCCTAAACGCTATGGTTAATTAAACAACATGATACTTGGCTTGCAGACAAGTGCATAAGAACTATTGTAGACAAAGGGCTCCTATTACTAATCTGCAGAGGTCGAAGTAAATGGTTTATTTTAACTGCTGAATAAAACACTGCAGCTTACAGACAGATATATCCTCTGAGGGAAAATAAGAGATTGTAATTGCCAGTACATTTCCCCTTCCTTTCTTTGCTATAAGTATTCTAGAAATCTGTAAGGGAGAACAGCATTTAGGCAGAACAGTACTTTTATGAGAGGACTACTGAAAGGGCAGTAAAAACAAGAACAAGCTTAGAAACAAGAAACTTCGGAGTTTAAGTCCCAGTCGTGTCAGTGATGCACAATACAGCCTTGGTCAAGATTCTTATTTGTTCTGTACCTTAACCATTGCTTCTAAAAATTGGGAAGCTAAAAATCAATAGGAAGGCATTGGAGAATTATAGGAATTAACAAATGTTTTAAATAGTAGTCTGAAAATACACGCTATAAATAGCTAATCCAAATATTTGTGCCTACTTTGAGCAAGATGGAGTGGCTGGAAATGAGTTTATAATATAACCAATGCACCACTTCACTCACGATCACCTAATGGGGTTTAAAATGGCTCAGAAAGCATTCACTCTGGGCTGAGTGCTTCTTTACATTACAATACATGAATAATTATATGAAGAATTGTTTTAAATGTTGCCATTAAATCTCCATTTCTCCAGATGCAATTATACGTAGTTTATCCTTCCCCAACTCGAAGTCCAAACTTTTCTGCTACTTTTGTTGCTTAAGATGTGTTGGAAAGAGTTAAACCCAGCCACCAGTGCATAGTCTTAGCTACCAGTTAGCAATGCCTTCTTGGTAAAGTAGGACATGCTAAGAACAACTCATCATAAACTTTGTATTTTGTTGCGTTGTGTGTTTATTCCCAGCTTTACTGTTAGTTGGAGACTGTATTTTACATTTTGAAGAGTGAAGATTGACAGACATAACTTTATAATATGAAGCATGCGCAAAGCCTGTCTGAATGTTTAACAAGGTCATTTTATTTCCACAAGCACAAAAACCCAAACAGTTCTACCACGTCAAAATGTGCAGTAATTTTATTTGACAGCTAAGATTATGGTTTGGGTATGTAGTAGCATTTATTGGCAATCCTGCCAGTTGGATATGACTGTAAACTGAGCATAGTTACAAAAAATTGGAACACATTTCTTTTGTGACATGAAAGGCCCCTTTCAAAATGCTTCTTCAAATCAATGGATTTCTATACACTGCATGTATAATTCAGGCACACAGAGCAAAGCAGCCAATATGCACATGATTGACTCCTTATAGTCTTGAATGCTAATGTTAGCAATCAGCAAAGACAGATATAGAAAAAGAGACATTTTCCTTATTTTTAGACTACCAGCAGAACTCAAGGTAAGTAAACGTAAGTTTCTGTTCCATTTTCCAAAACAATACTGCTTAAAATTCTATAAAAGAGCTTAGATATGAAACAAAAAAAATTCCTTTAGTTGGGAGTAACAGCTTAATGGCAGAACCTTATCCATGTTACTCTTAGTTTCCCTTTTTAAGTGTCTTAGAGCTTAAATAAAAACAATGCCAATTTTTAAGCTTGCAGTAAATACTGAATTAATAATAAACATCTTTTGGGAATTAGTGCAGTCTGTACCGGAAATTATACTGTAGAAAAAAACTCCAGTGTACAAGACTCTAAAATATTAGGAACAGTATAGAAAATATAGAAAAAAATCAATTTAATAAGCTTACCTTTTCTTGCCAGTGTAATATGCCAATTATTGCCAAGATGAAAACGCAGACACCAATTAAGGCTATAGCTGTTAGCAGCACAATGTTACTTGGGGTCAGATACAGCTTTGCACTCCAGCTATACAAAAGAAGACAATCCAAGGGAACATTAATACCCTTCATTAGGAAGCAGAAAACAGATTTAACTTATAAAGATGAAAAGAACCTGCTAGCGTAAGACAGGTAACAACCTGGTCTACAGAAAGTAGCGGCTATACTGAGAGACTGAAGCTTAATGGCGTTTACCTGGAAATATATGGCTTAATGTAATTATTTTCAGGTAACACCACGTCTAAATTCAGTTTCTGTTCACCTTTCCAGGAACACTGTGGATATCTTCAGGGACTGACTTTTTTCTCGTGAGGAGATTTATCTCCTGCCCCTGCCCAGGACAAAGTAAAATGCATAAGAAAAGCTTTCACAAAACTGCCTGGGGCTTGGGGAGATGGAGAAGCAGGGTGAAATAAGCTTGTAAGATAAGATTACTTGGTCCACATGAGAAGCTCCTCTCAGACAGGCTCATGGGGTCCAGCTGGTTGGTTAGGCACCCCAGCCTGAAGTTTACCCAGGGACAACTGCAGTCATAGGCAACATAACCAGCTGATTATGGCAGAAGAATGCTGGACAGCAACAAAATTAAGTACTTCAAGGACTTCTGGAAGACATTCCTCAAATGTTGTGGGGTTCTGAGGCTCAGTTAACACCCTTTTTGTACTACAGGCTTCCTATCTTGTTCCTATGTTAAAAAAATTATATGTTTAAGAAGTGTTTATTATGAAATCTGATTTCTTCTGGGGAGATTCTATCCTCTGCTATTCTACAGTGTCTATAAACTTAGTTTATAGGAAATCAAAAATAGTTAAGACAACATAAAAATTTTTGCATAACAACTTTAAATACCTCAAGACTAACTAAATTTTCTTCATCTGGCAGATATTATTCCTGTGGCTGTTAATTAGCAACTCAAGTGGCACATAATTTCTCAACTGTTATTTGTCCTATAGTAAAATTAACTGCTGAAACTGATGTCAGAATTATTTCTGCATGATAAATGCAACTGACCTCACTAGTAGATCAAGCGGCAAAAAGCAGCTGGAATATGTGACTGATGTTTTCTCTAACAGCAAAGAGAGAAACGTGCTCTCTTTCTGGGATAAACATTTTAATTGCGAAGTGAATTCAGTGTTCAAGCTCTTGTATAACCAACCCATTCACCTTTACTTCAAGAAAAACATTCATACCTTTGGCAACAGATACTGCATTCAGAAGGGGTGAACAAAAGCTCTTATACGCAACTAGACAGAAATTGCATGTTTGGCGAAACAAAAACGCTTGTTTCAATCATTACCATACTTGCAATTTGTCAAAAAGAACGATGGCAAATCTAGCAAATATGTTATTATTTACAGGAGCTGAGCTGCTAATACATTTTGATTGTTTGTGTGAACTGGTATTAATTCTGATTTTTTATGGACACTATCTAAGAGTCTGTGTAAATACTTGAGAAGTATTCTGCCTAGTCACAGAGGCAACTATGTCTATAGAACTGACCCCCTGCCATTGGTCTTAAATTTACTTTTATACAAGTGACTATTTTAAAACCTACACATAAGGCCTAATTTAAACTCTGTATTAATGTAATTTTGTGAAGTGCAAAGCAAAATGATGAAGTTACCTTCGAGGAACATTATGAGGATAGGGGATGACTATAAGCTGGGAGTTTGGTATGATAGCTGTCCATTCTTGTTTTCTTATGGACTGAAAGAAAAACAAAGGCTATGTCAATTCCTAACAAACCAACACACTTAAAACCAAAGAAATTCTCTGTTGAAATACACAAAAAGAGAAACAAAAAAAGTTGCTTTTAAAAATTTTAAATATAAGTGATTATTCCCTTAAACTTGTATAAACCTTTTGTTCTGAAAGCTTCAAAGTGCCTTAGCCCCCCCCCCCCCCCCCCCCCCGCCCCCAAGTAAAAGGCAAAATAACTACTGCTGACATGCAACACAGCATCTGCTTGAAAAGTACGAAGCAACAATGTAGTAGGGAAAGAAGAAAAGAATCAACTCTACAAAGGAGACAGACAAAAGAATTATCCAAATCAGAATTTGGCCAGTACGCAAATTTGAATACTTCACTTTTTAAAGTAGTACCATAAGATCTTTAAAGACTGAAAATGGTCAGGACCTTACTTTTATGTTTCATCTGAAGATAAGGTAACACCAGTAATCTCTGCCTCCTATCCCATCGATCATGGTTTTATCACTGAGGTGGAAAGGATTATGTGAATTTACAGGCTGGCCAGACCAACCTCAGGGAAGTCTTAGAGCTGAGACCATAACAATCGGACCCTCAGATCTGATTCATGTTTACCATATAAACAAGCACTATATATCTGTGCTAACATTCATAGACAACTTCAGTTGTCTTCTGGTCTAGTGTTAGCTTCAGAGTTTATACACTCTCCCAAAAAACAGGCATACAAGGTTCTTTTTGGCAAACTTTTCTGTACTCAAACTTACTACTTTGATATTCTTGCTTCTGGGAAAAGAAAAAAAAACCCGTGTCTCTAGCAGCATTTCCATCCAAGCTCTATTAGGAAAAGTAACACCATAAACATTAGGTTGACAATCTTAAATCTCAACTAACCTTTTCTCCTAAAGGACGAGGAATGCCAACATACAAATGGTCGAGGAAATTAGCACTACGTCCCAAGCCTAGCACGTTGTATGGCAACTGGAGAGCAAAATGTGCTGACTGGCTAAGCTGTCCAGCTGAAATAAAATTACAAAAGAAGCCCAAGTAGGTATTTTGGGGAAAAAAAACCCCAAACAAAACCCCAATCCCCAAACCACCAACTTTCTACACAAATACACGTTTCAGTCAGTAATAAAGATGTTTAAAAACTTTTAACCAACCGCATGATTATTAGACCTTAAAGGCTCAATCTCACATTTCCAAATTACTTGGGGGCACTCACTTGGAGAATAGCTTAAATGCTTTAGATTTCTGGATGAGTCTTTTGAATGCAATTTCTACGTTAAACTGAATTGCTACTATTTGTTACAAGTTGAGAAGAAATCAGCTATCGACATTCATTTTGATGTGAGTAGTGCCAAGTCTTTTGCCCTGTTGATTTACAAGCTCAGGGATCAACATGTGAAGGCTCACTTTAATTCTGATTATGGTTAATCAGTAACTACTGGTTTTTGTTGTGTCACAAAATTAGTAAATTCTCATGAACAAATTCGTAAATAATAAATTGATTTAATGAAAACAGGCTTACAGTGTTTCCAAGTGAGGCCTTTGTGAAAGCATGTAATTATAAATAATTAAAAGAGAGACTGTAGGGCAAAAATGACATTCTTTGTTTCCTGACAAGGCAGCAGGGAAACAGACAAATGTTGCAGCTATCAACAGGTTCACTAACATCCCATTTCCAAAGTATCCCATTATTCCATTTAAATAAAAATCATGTCATCTTTTAATTTCTGGCAAACTGATTCAGATCCTGTGTAGATTCTTTGTTCAATCTCTTGAAAGCCTCTTAGTAAGTGATCTGGTTACATAGCTGGAATGATATCAGCATGCCCTTCACCAGATTAATAGAAATGAATTTGAGGGATACTTGATATCCACAAGTAGGTTTATGCGATCAATAGAAGCAGTTTTTCACAAAGATATGATATCGTCAGTATTTTTTAAACGTCAGATTTTTCTCTGCTTTGACACCTGACAGATTATGCCTGAGACTGGAGATTATAAGTTAAGTGGCAAAACATAACAGAACATGAATTAAGGAACATGAGTTCACATTTTGTAATGGATTTACAGCCAACTCCTTTCTACCTCTCCACACTTTCTTCCAAGGCTTGATTCTGAAAATTAGTATTTTGCTTCAGACAGCTGGCTGTTGGCCATACTAGTTGCACTGCATCTTGCACAGTTGCAGCAAACAAAGCCGGGTATGTGTGGGGGTGTGTGTGGCAGAACTCCCAAAAACAACTACCACAACTTCTTTGGCAAAGTCAAACATTCCTTCAGGAAAAAAACAGAAACAAACTCCCATTTTTCACTCTCGGCTCCTGGAGACAGCCTGGTAAGTGCAAGCATGCATTTGCCGCTATATGGTGGCACTGGCACCAAGGGACAACCAAGATAATGACACCATACATTCTGAAGCAGCTCTTCAGCTTTTGTATCCTCTTGTGTGGGACAAACTAGTTTGTATACTGGATGACAATAATTTTGAACCCCTATTCAATGCAACGATTACTTCATGGTTCTATTTTTCTGAACCTCCCCACCCTCCACCAGGTTTTTAGGAAGAAGCTTGCCATATGCTGTCAGGCATGTTTTCAAACAGGCATGTTAATCATGAGGTAAATATTGTGTATTATTGCAGTTTTAGAGCTGTGATAATTTTATTTAAAAAGGCAAGATAAATGTCAACTAAATACACTTAGATGAGATCTGAAAAATCAGCTTGATGCAGTTACCTTTTTATTAAGCTAAAATGCTGTTGGCAAAAAAAAATAATTAACAGCCTTCCTCAAGATTAGGCATATTTTAATTTCCCCCCCTGCAGAACCATATAACAAGCAAGTAGATGTGGAAGTATTTAAACAGGATTTGTACTTTCAGCTCTTTGTTGTGAGGGCAAGGTGTAGTGTGTACATCATTAGGTGAATTCCTACATGATGGAATCTGTGGCAGAAATCATTAGCCTAGCAGCTTTTCTCTTTAAGAATGGGGTTTTTTCCAATGAATCGAAGTAACAGTGTAGGACTTGAGTCCTGAGTCTGTCCCCGCTGTCACTGACTTCCCTTACATGATCTTGGCTAAATTGCTCAATTTCCACATCTAAAATTTGAGTAATTCTTAAACTAGGGTAAGCACATAATATACGAAAGCACTGGTTACCAAAATAAAAGCAGCAAGAAGCAAAGGTAGGTTTATTAGATTTGACTTAAGTTACAAAAACAAACAAGGTATGCATTACTTGATCGTGGTATAACATAATACTTTAACTTTGGTTCACTAATGCTGAAGGACTTTTCCCAAAAGAACAAGGTACTGCTGTAACATTTAACATTGAAAAGCTTTTAGAATTACTTTTGAGTGAAATATTTAGGATTATGAGATGGCTGCAACTGAGATCTTCTTTTTTTCTTTCATCATACAAGTGAAATGAATGTCAACTAAATTAAAGGAAATAAAAGAAAATGTCATACACTGTGTGCAGTCAGCCTTAAAGAGGTTAGAGAGTCAGATATTGCAGCTAGAATTCTTAAAAGCATTGAATAATTTCATAGCTACTATCACTGGTTCTTGTGCCTACTAAAAGATAAGGAACATGAAATCTTATGCTTCAGGATGCAAATAGATCATCTGCAAAGGTCAGGAAGAAATGTTTTCTTCTACATAGCAGGCAGAAAATGTGCACATAGCCTTTTGTTTGTCTTTAAAATTGGGAGATACTAGCTAAGCAGGACAATAGCATATAGAAGATTCTGTTTTACTTTCAAGCTGACTATAAATCTGAGATCTTTGAGACTATTTCTTGCTTTCCCACCCCTATATCATAAATTCTGCTTGATGGTTAGTCAGATGATCCACTCAGAATTGCAAACAAGTAATTAAGAATGACAAGCGTTCATCTGAGAAACACAAAACCCCTGAACAACGATTAAAAATAAAAAGAGAAATTACAGAGAGTACTGTCAAGAGTTTATTGTCATATTTGAAGTTCTCAGTCACTGGTAATTAATTTTCTTCTGAAAATATTTCAAATTTAATTCAAATAGCAACTCTAGCTATTTGTCCTGTTGTAAAACTATTGTAAACAGTTTTCTAATTGTTCCAAGGAGATTTGAAAATACCATTCCATCTTCAAGAAGAAAGGTGGGATTTATGTCTTAGACTAAGATTGCTCTTCAAGCTTTTGGAAGTCTATGCAAGCAAGATGGAGAAAGTGGTTGTTGCTTCGCAGTTCATTTAGCTTCATCAGTAGAACTGTTACTATAAACAAGAATTAAAAAACATTCTCCTATCCATGCTCTACATTATTACTTTTTAATACTATTTTAAAGGCTATTCAACACTATGTCTTTTTCTTATGCTTCTTGTTGCAAAGAAGTTTTTTGGATGCACCCAGATATCATGGACTATGGTACCGGTAGGTTTTGGTGTTTATTTTTTTGTTTAAAATCATAAGCCACTAAGTTTATCACTTCAAAAACCTTGGGCAGAGTAAAAAAACTTAATATTTTAAGACATGGTTTTTAGTGATTTCAGCCTGTCAGAGAGCAAATTTTTAAGAAATAGCTGATGATGTTGGGCAGCAAAACCTCACAAAATTTTGCAGTTTGATATTCAGAAATCATTCTGAACATCTCTGCATCAATCTCCTTATTTTTGAAGTCTGGCATATAAAATTTGAAACAATATATATCATTAACCTTTATAAAGTATTGTTTGAATGATGTGTCATCTATGACACATACAGTACTTGTTCTTTTATATCTGAATTAATGCATTTCCCTTCTGTTTTCATTAAACTGATGTAAACTTGCTGAAAGCTTAAGAGTAACCCACTCTGACCTGGGTTAAATTGTAATGTCCTCAACAGCTTATTTCAGGCACCCTAAGTGCTTAAATGAAGCCAATTTAACTATATGAAGGGAAGGTGACTGCATTTACATGTAGAAGCAATACTTTCTACTATTTCTTTAAACAGAACTGATAAAGTGTAATACTGGATTTATGAACAGTCTAGTTGAATCTACATAAACAGATTCACAATACTGATATTGTTCAGTCAGTTTAAATAAGCTTATTTTGTGGAGTGATAGAGCAGAACACACAAGAGCACTACACAGAGCTAAAAGACTAATAGAAAATCCAATTTCAAACTTGTGGTCTCCTGAAGCGCCATTCTTTGAATTTTTTTAATTACACTTGACAAATTAAAATTTGCATTTAAAGCCACTCAGATTAAAGGAAAATACAGTAATAACATTTAGGCTTTCAAAAGCCCACCAAATTCAATATATTAGAGGACTAAACAGATGCATTTTCATGAATAAAAATGTTATGTCATTATTTCTTCCAGTTGCTGATTTTCCCTAATTTGCAAAATGACGCATTTATCAGAAGCTTTAATACGTTCACCAAAATAGTAACTGAAGATATTTGTGAAGTGTGAATCAACTTGTCAAACCCCCCCCAACATCTAACAAAGTTAGAAAGTGTATCAAGGAGTTGCTTTTAGACATACATTCTTTGTCCCCATTGACAATATAGGCAGCTTTTCTGGTAAAAAACCCCAAGTTCCTTCTGTAAAACACAGGATCTGAGTTGCAGCCTCTAGTCTTAGACTTGCATCTATATTCTTCTGTACCGGCATCTACTTAATACTGAGGTCAACACATGAATGAGTGCTTTTTTATAGATTAGATGCACCTATGCATCCTAGAAAAACTGAAAATTATTACAAAAAACTACATGCAGCAGTTGCATGAATTGCTGCACTGCTGTGAGCAACATGCATGCAACAGCTGGAGTAAGACAAAGCCAATTCAAGAGTTAGGTAAAATTTCACAGTGAACGTGTATCACAAACTGCACAGTTGAAATACTCAGTGATATTTACTTTACAGCAATTATCGGCTGTATATGGGGGCACCAAAGTGTGTCCCCATCTTGAAGCTGGCAGCTCCTTATTTTGTTTGAGAGTATGTCAGAATGACTTACTACAAAAGAAAGGGAAAATATAGCTGGTAGTAATTAAACACTTGTGTAATATGCATAAGAATTTAAAAAGCACCTTTCAGAAAAAACCAAAACCCCAACAAATTCAAACTTGAAAGATTTTTAGAAAGTTGGAGAATTTGATTTCCTTGGCTTTAGTTGAAAGCTTTACTTTATTCCCTTAATAAGTTCCCTTGTTACTGCCTTTGGATTTGTAGGTCACTCGTTGGAAAAAAAGTGTAGTGGAGAAAAGAGCTCCTTTTCTGCTTCACATTATACAATGTTTCAGCTTTCTAAGGGCTGAGGATGTCTCCCTCTTCTGACTTAGTTGTTTGCCTTTTATCATTAGCCCACACAACAGGAAATTCTAGATTAATGCAGCACACAACTTCACCTCTCAGCTTTTTCTGCAATACATTTTTCTGGAGTTCCAGAAATAGCTGGAGAAGTGGATTGAAAGTGCACACTTACAACTTGGATACCTATTACTTGCAGTGCTGCTGACACTTGTGATACTTGTTCTGAAAGCCCAAACTCCAAATCTGATGCATTCATAAGAGAACATGTGTTTTCATTAAGAGTAACTTTACACCATAGAATTATACAAGTAAAACTAGAAACTCTTTAAAAAACAAACAAGCAATGAAATTATATTGCTGATATTCAAGCCCTTTGCGCAGGGGAAAGTTGTCTAATTTGTAATGCCTCAATACGTGAAGTTTGGTAATATTGCATGCAACATTACAAGTTCAAATAAGTTTTCTAAACAAAAGAGAGTTACATAGAAAAACATACTAGCATGGTATTCCCACCTATAGCAACCAGAAAATCCCTCTTAACAGAATCCAGCTATTCAGTTATTAAATTATTCCAGCTTGCTCCAGGAAAACACTCTTCTTTCTGTGCAGTGGAATTCTACGTAATGAATCCTGCAATGTCAAATGGCTACTGAAATTAGGCTTATTTTGCTTTAGTCTAGCACATATTGCAATATTTGCGTTTAAATTCGTTACTATAATGTGTTCGCCTCACAATCCAATTTAGCTAAACAGCATGAGAACTCAATGCAACAACAGGGAAGAGTAAGCAGATTTGAAAAATCCAGAAGGGCATGACTTAACAGCATGTGAAAGGCCATTCTGCCATGAAGGTTTAAAACAAAACAAAGCAAAATCAGCTAAATGAAAGAGCTCTGAAATGAGAATTGCAAAGGCTATCAGTCCATATAGCTTCAGTCATACAGATGCTTAAATGAATTATGACTTGATCCATATGAGCAATTCAATGAACCTATTGATACGACAATCCTGTGCCTACATATGGATATTGATCTTTGAGTAAACATTAAACATTTATTGCTCTGCTGTTCCTGGCCCACAGGATTGATGTTTTTGGTGGACACTAACTGCAACTCTGACCCCATTTATTTCAAACTCTAAGTCGATCAGCATATTTTTATTTAAGAGTGAAAATTAAGTTGTCTGTAGAACAGGCTGAAATACAGAAGATACTCTTCCATTTTAAGTAGAAGTGAAAACATGGAACTATGTATCAACCTGAAACTCCAGCCAGGTTGGGCCTGGGTTCATCTGGTGCATCTAAGACAGGTGGTGTATCAAAAAATATATATTAAAAATATTTTGGGTATGCCACACGTGGCACAGGATAACAGGCCCTCCACTCCCATAGGTGTCCTTATCACAAAAATGGCAAGAGGGAGCTGTGAGCATTTTTGCCTCAGCTGCCTGGCTAGACAACACACTAAGGAGTCAGCCAGTACCGCCTGTGGTTATGGCAATGCATAGTCTTATCCTTCTATCTGCCTGGCTGCAGACAGGCAGACTTCAGGGCCAGGAATTCCTATAAAGGAGAGAAAGAAAAGGTATTTGAGGGTTCCGATGTTACACAGAAGATGGAAAAAGCAAGCAGGAAGACAGAAAAATTGAGTTGTGGTGAAAGGGGAAGGGGTATCAGAAGGAAAAACAGGGTAAAAAGATGCTGATGGTTAAAGGCAGCCTGATGTTCATAGTATGAAGCCTCTACAGGAGTCCCCAGCCATCTGACTCATTCAGTCCTTGACCAGGCAACACTGCAGTAACAAATCTATAATGCCTGCCTTGTGCTGGTGCTACAATACGAAACTGTCCTTGTGCAGTTTCTGAAAAAAAGTCAGTAAATTAACAGCTGCTGCCTATTAACTTTAAAGTATCTGATCATATTTATGTTGTTTTGGGTCCACAAGGACCTTAATTCTAAAAAAAAAAATCAGCATGTGTTATTAGCAATAAAATAAATGAAACCAAACGTATCAAGTAGGTAGCCTTCTCAGGAAAACACAAAGGGTCATTATTGGGACCCCCTTCAGCTTGCAAAAATCAAATGCCAGCATTTTAGCCAAGGTTAACAAATAGAACCATATAGATGCCACCTGCAGTAACCTAATTGGCACCAGTCATTAAGCAAAATTCTATTCAAAACCAAAGAGAATTAGTAGAGCTATTTCATAACCAACAATTTGTAAAAAAAACTAAATAAAAAAACCCCCAACACAGCCCAAAAGCTTGCATTTGGTTAGCTTTACTAAATTCATTTTATGCATACCCCTCCACCCAAAGAACCGCTTTGAATTACTCTGTGCTCAACTTTAGATATTATACCCTAGTTATTATACTCTAGTTTATGCTATGCATTGTTGCTCACAGGATTCAGCTGAAAAACACCATGCCAAAATAATATCAGTAATTTATTAGAAGCCAAAAAAGCCCTGGAAATGCAGATGTTGAGCTGAAAATCCTGGTTGACACTTCTACTTAACTGTGGGGTCTCCTTAAAAATAACTCCAAAAGAAGTGGGGAATGGAAAAGCAGATCAAAGGAAACAGATTGGGAAGCATGACTTCAATTTGAGTTTACATACTTCTCCCAGATTTACACCTGGACCTGATCTCAGCATAAAATTCCTTATTACCCAGCAGTTCTCAATTCTAATGCTCTCTTTGGCAATTGTTATTCCTTGCAGCTAATTTAACAGTACTTCTTGTTGTAAGATTAGAAGTGAATTGAGCAACGTGAACGTGAAGTAAAAGCACAGAACGTTTCTGCTATCTTTTAACAACATACAGGATTATTAATAGAAGAGAGTACAATTCTAACAACATTTCAGAAAACCCCTCGTAATTATGCAAATTTCCTGTAGTTAAGGCTTGGCAGATCAAAGAACCTTAAAATTAATTAGATAAGGACAGCCATACGGGCTTTTTTATTTTACTCTTTGCATGAATATTGCATACATGAAAGACAGCATAATTCAGAACTAAAGACCTGAGAATCAGGAAGAACAGAAGCAGAATGGTGGACATTTGAGTACTGTAGGATCTACTTTAGCCCAGGACTGGAAGGGTAACTTAAGGTGACTAGATAATTTGGTTTCAGTGGTCCAGGTAAAACTAAGACCGCTAGGACTAGTGGTTGAGACAACAAATAGCATCAGTTGATGGGGCGGGAGGTGGGGAAGGAATGGTGATCATTGTTTTAATTAGAAAACCAACTATGTTAGCCGTATTACTTCTTGTGAAAGAGATGAATTATTTTAAAAATATAATTACAAGCTATCAGATTATCCCATAATTTCTTTCATACAATTAAAAGCTTTAGATATGGATTGTTCCATGATATTATATAAGCAATGCAAATAACTTGATGAAAATTAGTTTTAAAGTAGTTCAAACATTCACCAAAGTTTATGAGTAGGACTCATAAAAGAATAAAGTCTAGCTACGAACTTAATATAATAACTTCTGAAAACATGACTTTGAAAAGTTCTTGCAGGAATTATACCGACTCAAAAAAAAATCTATTAACATACTACATTCATGAAACTTATCAAAGACAGTATTAGAAATTTCCCTGTAGCAATACTGCTAGGGTCATAAATGCACTTGAAATTCATTACCATTATTTCATAATGCCAAAACAGAAAAGGAAATTCATCATGATTTGAGTCTGTTAGGTTTTTATTATTGTAAATATGGTAGCAGTGAAGATGAATGGTACTATACCCGTATTAAATCATATTTGATAGCCGTTTCCTAGAGCAAACTGTAAACCACTGCATTTCTAAAAGCACTGCCCCCTCCCCCACAAACAACCAAACTCACTAAACCCTAAAGATAATGTTTAAGAAGAATGTATTTGGTTTTGTTCTTGGAAGACAGAACCAGAAAAAAAAATTAAGAAATTATACATTACATAGGTCCAAATTTTAAGCTAGCTTTATTCCCCACAGATGTAAGAAATTTGTAAGCTATGTGCATTCTTCCATTACACAGCTGTCTGTAGTTGGAACAAGACCTTTATTTTGCCACTGGGTTATTTTTTAAGCTTCCTTAAGTAGTAAGTGCCAAATGGTCAAACATTAACAAAACAAACCCATCTAAACTTGTGTTTCCTCAAAGCGGGGTTTTGAATCAGTTTATACTGCTGTGAATTAATCTTTAAATAGATATTCTGCACTTGAAATCCCACGAATCCATTATTTTGTCATCTTCTGATTAAAATCATGTCAATTTATAAAAATCAAATTTATTTTAAAAAGCAGCATGTCATACATCATTCAGATATGCCAAGTTTCAGTCCTCTACAGTTACTATTTATTATATCCGGAATTTAAAATATTTAAGAATCTAATAATATAGATTCTATTAGCTATTAGGCATGATTTTTTTAAGCGTATTGTATGAGTTCCCTTAAAACGTCAGATTTCTAAGTCTGAGATTGTGTTAATTACAAACAAGCAGCAAGAGTTAAAAACTTCTGACAACATGAACAATGAATCTAAATGAGTATAATTAGATCTAAGCAAAGGTTATGCTGTTTTTTCGATTTACAGCATCTTATAGCACTTTATCCTAAAGTAGAAAAAAAGGGACAATTTGATGGTTTTCCTGTTTGTTTTTTTTAGACAAACTGTCTGTTTTGTTACTTCTCCAATCATAAGATTGTGCATAGCTATCTATGCATAATTCACAATTCACATGGCCAAAGGAACTATGATGCTGTGTTTTCATTTAGTTTGTATTTAGGCAGGCCTGCATTAAGTCCTAGTAAGCCTGAAGGAATAAATACATTACACTACTTAAACCCCACCGATTTCTTCATTTAGATGCACGTTCACCCAATGAATACACTCAACTAACCTTTAGAGGCAAGCTAGAAAAAGATTCTGTAATACAGAAATCATAGCAGTTTCCAGTAGCTGACAGCAGCTCTCAGGAAGAAGCTCGATCAGAAGGTCCATATTCCAAGACAGCCCCAAAGAGTACGGGGGGCAGTGACCAACTGCAGGTACTTCAGTTAACAGCACAAGGAGCGATTAGTTAACTTCAATCTCTTTTACGCAAATTTGTGAAAGTAAAAGATTTTACTCTTTACCAAGATATGAAGTAAATTCCAAATGGTTTATACCTCTGTTGTTTTGAAAACCAGGTACTCCTATCTTTTAAAAAAGGAACAGGTACAACAAAATTGCTTGAAGTATTGAAGTGTATGGTTTACTGGTATCCTATCAGAAACTCAATTCTAAAGCCAATATGCAACATGGAAGCAAAAAGAGGACAAACCCGAGATACCTGGTCATTGAGAAGAACAGAACAGAAAAGGCACTCTAATGGGGGTTCAAGTAATATGGATAACACCGCAGGAATACCTACAAACCTGTCCTGGGACAAAATGCTTTCAAAAGCGCAATAGAAACAGTGAAACTAAGGATGTCTATGTTTGTACGAATATGAAGCCTGCACGTCTTTGCAGGCAGCCCTACCTCCTGTATGGAACCTGCAACACCATTTAGCCTTATCTTCTATTTCCCCATAAACCCTCTACAGTACACTAAGCTTTTTTTCTGCTATGCTCCTTCGTTATGGCTTGGGCGAGAGTATTTCAGGCTATGGCTAATTGCAACTGCATGCGTTATGACCATATGGGCAGCCCAAGGACAAAACCAGAGCAAATACCTGTCAATCTCCAACTAAAGTCTTTTCCTCATGGGGAATTTTGTCTTCTACCAAACTGCCGTTTTTTACAGAACAGGTAGAGTTTTAATTGAGGCACGTATGCTCCAGTTAAAGTTGGCTTAAGTAAACTAGTGGATTCAAAAGTTATTAGGGACCACAAATAACCAAAAAGACAGCATAATGAAGTAAGTTTCCCATTCACAGGAACCCAGGCTTTTGAGAAATAAGGAGGAAGATCCTGCATAGGCCTTTATCAGTATTTTCTGATATGGTTAACAAGATAGGCTGTAGCGTGACTTGGTACTGACAAAGTTTGCAAGCCTTCATCTTGGTAAATGACAATAATGAGATATGCCAGTTGTCACCCTAACAGAAGTGGCTGCCTAAGGGCATGGGTCAGATAGTAACAGAGTGTAGTGTAACTAAAAATCTCTAAACTCATCATGGGGTTTTAAGTGTTCCTAACTAAATATGTAAGCTCTTTTTAAGTTTAGCTTATGAAGAACACCTTCAGAGCAATGATGCTGAATGCACAACTGAAATGACAATTAGTTCGTTAAAATGAATTTGTGCAACAGTTAGAAAAAATATTCTACATTTTCATGTTAGCATTAATTATTGGTTTGATTAAAATGTACATGAATTCTTTTGAGCTTCCAAACCCATATTTAAGCATGTATAAATACAGAAGTGGTAGAGAACATCAGGATATGTTTTTGCAGCTATCTGGCTTGTATTTCAGGGTATCTTCTTTGTATTTTTTTTTCCAGGGTGGAATTAACAGTCCTGAGCACAGTCTTTAAGGTAAGAGCATTATCATTGATTTAGGATCTTAACATGTCAGTATTTCCCCCCCTAAATTATTGCTATTATTTAAATCAGTGTTACGCAGAATACCATTTCCCCAGTGAACTATAGGGAACTTTTTTTAAAAAAATCTGAGTTTAATTTGAAATAAGACTTGAGTGACAGATGCAGATGACTGGCACCATTGGGAAGAAGCCAGAATGGTGCAACTTACAGACATACATACTCCTATCATGTTTTGGCTTGCAAGTTTTGCATTTTTTTGCCTAAGCAAGAGGTGAGTCCATTATGGTCATAAGTAACAGGCATAAGTTAGACTAACAGAACACTTAGTACAGTCACCTATAAACCCCAGGATATTCTAACATTAGGCACTGCTTGGACCATGGCCCAGTGGATTATTCCTTTTTTGACTCCTTTGTTTTTGGACTCGTGTGAACTGTAGCATTTGCAACATCTCACGTGATTAAACTTCTAGTTAAGCTACAAGCTGCACGAAGCACTGCTTCTTTCCATTTATTTTGACCCTGCTACCTAATGATTCTTTGACATCTTGTAGTTCTTTTCTTATGTGAAAGGATGCAGCCATTCTCTATCTTCCTCATGTTACTGATGATTTTATAGATGCCTGTTAGCCTGCCACAGCCAACAACTCCAGAAAAATATATTCTTTGTTTACTGAATGTTATGTTGATACTTTTCCATGTAGCTACAAGGTTCTACTCAGGTATTTCAAGGCCACTGTTGTTTCTTAATGTGTAATTGCTAAGGAACTGGTAGAAAAAGTAAATCATTAGAAGTTTACGCTATTTTACAAACTGATGATACTATAGCCAATGATTTTTCAGACTGGGCAAGACACAGCTAACTGGTCAAACCCAATTTGCACGGAACAGAAGAAAAAATAATGCAGTTGCAATGTTTGTAATAAATATGCAATCTGTAAAGAAAAAAAGGGATTAGGGTTTTTTTGCCTTGTAAACTGAAGACACTACTCAAAACCGTCACATTTCACTCGGAAGCTTCTTTCCACCTCTTAGGTTACTGAGAAGTATATACAGACAGCCCATGCCGTATGTACTCTCATTATGAGGTTATCTTACCTGACCCATTTTTCAGGTATCCATTTGCATCTACAGTAGTGTACATGATGTAAGGACCAGGCTGATTAACACCAAAAGGCTACAAGGTGGGGGGAAAGAAGGCAAAATTTTAGGAACAGACAAAGCTATAGTAATAAAACAGTAAAGCAACAAAAAAATGTTTCTAGATTAATGATTTCCTTTTGATATGGATAATTTCAAAATCTTGCAACTGTTTTGATCATAGCATTATGTGGAAATTAAATTTTCAAAATAAGGCTAATCACTTTGCAAAGCAACATTTACTTTTTCATGAAGAAAGCAATACTATTTAGTCTTCTGGCAAAAGGTTTACTGTTTCCTTGGAAGTTACAAGTAAAAGAAAAAAAACGACCCTAAAAATTCAAAGAAATAACTGCATGTTCTGAGAAAGCAGAACTCATCTGATATTGTCTGAGAGAATGCACTATCTTGATGGTCTTTCTGAATTAAAAAACACTACACAAATTCAAAATTTTGTTATCGTTACTTAGCAGTGTTTTATTTAATTCATGAAAGTGACTGAACAGTTACTTGTTGAGTACCAATATCTATTTTAAGCAACTTCTCTTGAGGGAGAAAACTTATTTAAACATCAAAGTACAGTTATGGAGAAAAATTAAATTAAATTAGAAAATAAATTGAAATATCAAAGGAAATTGTGGATTACTGAGAGATGAACCATAACAACTGCACCTAAGTAAGAAAGGAAGGGAACAGTTATCTGCTGTGGTGGGTAAGGGACAACTGGAAGAAGAGATTTTAAAGACAGTTTCCCTTTTTTTTTTTTTTTAAATGTTGAATTCAAGCTGATATTAGGGCATCAAATCCAGTAAAAATCTTTCAAATGAGTTACAGAAAGAACACTGAAAGAAGAGATGATGACATGTTTCACACCATGCCTCAAAAAATAATAAGTTCTAAACCATAGCAATAAGTGAAAATGATGAGACAGGGTCAAAGCCTGAGAAATAATAATTGATTACAATGAAGAGTAGGGAGACCACAAGGGTGATGTTAATGCAGAACTATGAAAGATGAGCAAGTAAGGTGAAAATCTGTTGTTTTTTTCTTTTTTTTTTTTGTGCCAGGTAACTGGCCCAATCTTACTTTCTAACAGAGAACTTCTATTACAGTGTAAGCAATAGTGTTTCAATGATCTTGATACTAAAATGCTCACCAACACTGTTGTGAAGACTTGTTTTTTAAACCTTCCCTTCAGTTTTGCAATTAAGCTAATAAAACTATCAAATCCCTTTATTATTTTATTTCAGAAATTAAACTCTATGTCTTAAAATAGGCTTGAAGAAAAACGATTTCATTTGAAGCATTTTTTGTATTTTCAAGTCAAAATGAAATCTAATGTTTTTGCAGAACTAAAATGCTAATGCTAGCACGGATTCCTCTAAGTTCCTCTTTTAGGCCAACTTCCACTGTGAACACTGCTAAAGAATTTGTTAATTGAAAGTTTGGTGGGTGAGTTGCAGTGTATCTGGAGATGATTAAAATAATTTAAATAGAAAACAGCACATGTATTGTAGCTATCTGTAGAATCATCAGAACCAAGTATATTTCCTTCATTGTTGAGAGGCTGGGAGAGTTGGGGTTGTTCAGCCTGGAGAAGAGAAGGCTCCAACGAGACCTTACAGCAGCCTGCCAGTACCTAACGGGAGCTTATAAGAAAGATGGGGACAGACTTTAGTAGGGCCTGTAGTGATAGGACAAGGGGCAATGGTTTTAAACTCTAAGAGGGTAGATTTACATTAGATAGGAGGAAGAAATTCTTTACTGTGAGGGTGGTGAGGCACTGGAAGAGGTTGCCCAGAGAAGCTGTGGATGCCCCATCCCTGGCAGTGTCCAAGGCCAGGCTGGATGGGACATTGAGCAACCTGGTCTAGTGGAAGGTGTCCCTGCCCATGGCAGGGGGGCTGGAACCAAATGGTCTTTAAGGTCCCTTCCAACCCAAACCATTCTATGATTGTACCCACTTACTGTATTTTAGTCCAGAAGTGGCTACATGGCTGAATATGTCCCATAATTACTTTTGACTGGCCTTTCTGACTGCACAGAACAAGTCTTGGCACACTACACAGTTTGGGCATCCAGCTGTATTTTGTAAGTTTTTTCTCCTATCTGGTATATTCCAGACCCCATGATGCTTGGTAATGAAGCCCACTGCAGAATTAGTCGACTGCTTTAATCTCCGAGCAGGCAGCTGGCAAAAGGTATGGGTCTCAAATATGCAAAACTTGCCCAGTCACGATTTGGATTACACATTCTTCCAGCCAATAACTGTCTTAATATGTGGAAAGTTTTTGGTATAATTAAACTTCAGCTTATTTGAAGCTAAATAGTAATGCAAAGTTACAGTTATACTTACCGTTACTTTCCGAGGACAGTCATTAGAACAGAGGCCGCTGAGAACTGCAAAAACAAAAAGTGAGTTTGTAGCGTTTATGTGAACAAGCCATCTTACAAGCACTACCTCTGAAATCTCTTAAAGTATAGTAACAGTGTCAGGTATCCATTAAAATACATAAAGAAAATAAATGTCTTCTATATGGCATGTTAATGTATAAAAAATCCCTAATGTGTTTGAAGCATACTTCTTCACAGAAATTAATCACCTAGTCACTGTTTTTTCATACCTCACAGCTGATCAGCTTCAAAAGGAGAGATTTGCCAGTTAAAAATATACCAAATTAAAACATTTTGTTAATTGTGGACTGCACATTTTAGTCATTATTCTTCATTTCTAACCACTTAAAAATACTGGCAGAGATTCAGCTTTACTGTTTTAACAGGTAAAAAGGTGAAGACTTTTCCTTCTATATATCGGATAGTCTTACAGCTTCATTTAAAACAATTTACAAAAGCTGTAACTAACAAAAATCTCATTACCTATTCTGTGAATTAAAAAGTATTATAAATGGATGTGTATAATGCTACTTAATATCTAAAGCCTTATGTTCAATTACTTATATAAAACTTTTTAGTTTCAAATAATCAGTTAAATTACAGAAATAGCCGTTAAACCCTTATTTATAATCAACTAAATGACAATGAAAGCTGTCTGTTCTGTAACCTAGATCACCCCATCACATTATTAGAACATCAGTACTAAAATGCCTTCAAAACAAACACCATCATACACATACACACACTAATCCAAGGTGTCATTCTGATGCAAAATTTGGAATTCAAACGACAACAGTTAGGTTGAGCAGCAGCCCAGTAAATGGCTATGAGCAGGGAAGAGAATACAGACCAGGCAGTATCCAAGCTGAGTAAAACTGTAACTTCTCCATGAATTATGGCATCCCAAAGCAAGTGTGGCAAATAGCGAAAATTAAGATTTGCACCAGATTTGAGGACAGGTCACCCTAACCACCAGGAGTTTTTTTTAAAGCATTTTCTGCTTACTTCAAGGTTCCATAGAATTTAGGGTACAAAGTGTTTGGGGACAGCAAAATACTAAAAGGTGCCCATAAGATGTTCATAATGTAATAGACTGATCAGAAATCATTTCCTACTGGAGTCAGAAACAGTACTGTTCTAGTTAAAGAATGTTTCAAAAGTTGTGTATGTGAATATTAACAACTGTCATGACTCCCAAGTTACCATTCCTTGCTTGCAATTTCAAAATGTTGAAATTTCCAAATACAGAAAAATCTAGTATTTTTATACAAACCAAAAAATGCATCTGGACAGGTAAGATGAAGGTGTGGCAAAGCAGAATTTGAAGACTATGTATTTGCAAATAGATCTACAAATAGAATCAAATTTTAATGTGAAATAGTACACTGCTGTTTGCTGTTCAGTTTCACTACTGGAACAAATAATCTCACGAAGTATGTCTGACATACATCAGCTATAATAAGCAAAACTGTTTTCATTGTCCATATGCTAAATAAGTGAACACAACGCATTTATTGATTATGATTAACTTGTATAAAGCATGCTTTGTTAGAAATACTCTCCCCTGTATCTCAATAAAAATATCTTTAGACCACTCGTTAATTCCCATTTCCTGAGGTTTCTGTGCAAAAATACTCACACCCTAAAAGGGTGCTAAAAAAGATTTGCTCCAATTTTTGAGAGAGATTTACACAGAGTGAATCAAAAAGCATGTTGCAAATTACTCCTTTCTCCATAAAAATATCACACAATTACAACTCTAATATGGCTTTGTGAAATGGAAGATTTTTCAGGAGGATTTTCTGCCTGCTTGTATGAATTACACTACCTATATACAGCATTATTTAAAAGAAGGCTTCCATCAAAATGACAAATCGTTATAGGGCATTATTATGAGCATAAAGCTCAAGCTAAGGAGAAGGTAATAAATGCATCAGCCCCCAGTGGTAGCTGCAGTTCTGTTTATCTTATGGTGTGCAGAATATGTGCTTTAGAAGCATTAGATGCATTTAAATAACATGAAGGCAAATACAATTTTTGAAGGTGAACCTCTAGTTGTTCCTGTTTAGCTTTGTCCTCATAAGCTCACGTACAGCCTCAATTTTTCCCTCTTTCTCAAAAAATCAAGGAAGACCGACAAGCAATGAGCTCAAGGCCCAACACCTTTGCAGTTGAAGACGATGGTAGGGTGTGCAATTTCAAAACCTAATTACTCTCAATTACAAAATGTCATAATCTAACTCTACCCTTTTAAACCAAGCCTCTAAGTAATTCACACACCCTTGCCATGTTCACTGCCGTTTTATGCTTTTACAGCAAGATGTTTTGTGCTGTGTGGTGCTTTTAGGCTGAAAACACCAGACTGACTCACACATGGAAACAAACTGGCTCTCAGAACTGATCATGCAGCATAAGCAAAATACACACCATGCCAATCGTCACTGAAATGAAGCTAGCCCATTTTGCACTAGATTCTGCACCATTTCCAGATGATACAGAAAAGAGCTCCGGTAAAGTAGGCTTGATATGACAGAGGTACAGCAAAAAAGGCAGAAGTCTTGGCTGGAAAGAAAATACTGCAAGCACCTCAAGGCACAGATGAAAATAAGTGCAATTGGCTATTGTTTCTTGCCTGGGTTTCGGCAAATAGGCAAAATAAAAATGCAGTCGTAGACAAACAAAGCATGTTCCTTCAAGTCAATATTGCTGTAATTTCTTGTGGTTCCTTTCCATCTCACTATGGCATACATATTTACATGTGCAAGCATAATTATATTTTTCCTCAGATTAATGACTTACAAGCTAATCTTCCTCCAAATTTTAAATAGAATCACACAGTTTAAAAAAAATACTTAAGTTGAATGGTAGATATGTGTAGATCTCATGTAATTTTTATACTAACAGCATTATGTTATATGAGGAGATAAGTGAAGGTACTGTACAAAAGATTCACAGAAGCGGCCTCATAAGTTTGTTCAGCTCTTCCAACCCTTTCCTTCAAAAAAAATTAAATATACAACAGAATTTCTTCCATCTAGCGCTCAGGTCCTCTAATGTTGGTAACTCTGCAGTTTCTCCAGGAATTTATTTTAGTACTTCATGACCCATCATTTAGGAAATTATTCTTACTATTTACTGTTGGTAGCCTGTTACTTTATGTTGTATCCTGCATGGACACACAGAACACGCTTCCCCCATTGTCACGCATCATTATGGATTGAAGACATGCATCTTTCTTCTCTTTGAGGCTGAATAACTTGTTTCCATGTGCTTTTTCCCTGCAGATTGTATTATTAGATACTTGGTAATTCTTGTGTTTCCTTCAGAAGCCAGAGAAATTAGTTTTTAAAGACCTAGTATCCTGTAGAATTTTGCTGGGATGCAGAAGGAAAGGTCCAGAATGAAAAGAAAGATTTAGCCTGCCTCTAGTTAATGAGTGAAATAAGATATGCATTCTTGTAAAAAAAAAAAAATTACACACTCAAGAGATGATGAACACTTATTTAGAAGTCATTTGGGTTAACATTGATATTAAAAAGAGGTGATGTGCTGAAAATAGTGGGCAAAATTACTTTGATTTTTAATAAGTACACTAAAATAAAAACTAGAAAAAAACCCTTTGAAATGAAACAAAACCAACTTCTCCAAGCTCAGATTCTGTAACAAGAGATTTCTGCAGTCCTTAATATTTTCCATGCTGTGATTTGTCCTTTCTATACACAGAGCATTGACATCATGTTTTCATATACAGAGGCTCAAACATTCACATTTTTCTCCATTTTCACTTGATTATACAGTGATTAACTTACCAATAACTTTAACAAAATAGGCATCTGCTTCAAAGTTATTTTTTAATGTATGGATAGCAAAGTCCTTGTTGGAGTAGCCTTTGCTTAGCACAATGATATCCAAGATTCCCTAGAGGGGAAAAATAAAGTTTATGTTAGAATGCTGATTTAGTCTAGATAAGATCTAAATTTAGGAAACAAATTCCCTTAGAGATACAAAGAAAAAAAAATTAGAGCGTGTGCAGCAAAGTTTACACCTTCGCTACTAATTTTAATAGCTTTCAAATCTTATTAATCTATGGCAATTTAGGACAATCTGCGCCATCCACAGCTAAACAGGACAACACATGTAGTCCGTGGCTTTTTTCTTGCCACTGAAGAGAGCAGCTCAACTGCAGCATATGGAGAACCAGCAAACTTCTACACAGGGGTGGGCTGCTGCTCTCTGCTCACCTTCCAGGGAGCATCTAAAGAGTAAATTTCCCAGGCTGAAGGCACTGCCTGCCATGTGCTATAAAGCCAACATTTCTACAAAGCATTCTGCCAACGGCACACACACAGACAGCAACACAGAGACATGTTTGCTGCAGTGAATAGTTCGACTTACATCTTCATATATGTCAAAGAAGGTTGCTACCACTGCATCCTTGATTTGATTAAGGTCCGAGAGCTCCCAAAAAACTTTAAACATGCGACGTACACTCTTGCAGCTTACATTATTGCATGGGACATTTTCTAGTAAAAATGCTTGTTGATTGCTGTAAAACATATATATATATACATAAACCAATTTATTTGCTATAAACAGTCTAAATAATAGACATTACAAAAATACTGTAGTTAAATAATTCAAGTCTGCTGAAGTTAAATATAATAAAAACAAAGCTCGCAGCCACTGGATACTTTAAAATCCATAAGCATTTTTGTGTACTTTACAGACAAATTACAACCATTGTCATGCCTGACTTAAACCAATGAATACGCTGAATAAATGGGTCCAAATTAGCAGGAATAATTTCATTAACTATCCTCTCAAAAGACTGAACATATTCTTAGTGTATTCTGAAACAAGCATATGTGCACTTATCTGCCATTTTCCTTACTCCCTCCCAAGTCCTTCATCTTAAGCACTATTTAAAAAGTGTCAGTGCTTTCTCATTACTTTATCTCTTGCCTCCCCAGGTCCATTAAGAAGTTTTCTGACACGTTGCATGATGTTTTACACAAATTTAAGATTAAACCAAATCTCTATTGGTATGTTTTCCGTTGTTTCAAAGCAAAATATAAAACACAAACCCCAACCTACTAGCACAGTAAAAATAGGACAAACCAAACTGGACATTTGCTGACATATAACAAATACAGGCAGAAAGATGGCAGAAACAAACAAGAGTACCCGGTCTAGTATAGCAAAATCTCCCTTCTAAGGGATTTATCTAATACATGCCCACTGGTCAGTGTGAGACACAGGGTTTATACATGCACACTGATGACTAATAGCGTTATATGCCGTCTCTGATACTGCAACGTTGCCACTCCCATCAGAACTGTGAAAACCTTCAGACTTTACCAACCAGGAGTCTGAATCTTTGGCAGGTCTGTATCCTGGGAGCCTACTAGAATCCATCATTGCCTTGGCAATGGGAACAGATGAAGTTTCCTCCTCTCTTTCTGGGGGCAGAGCCAGGAGACTGAGCAGACAACGTTCTGTAAAGCTAGCTAAGTGTGTCAGAGCCCAGGGCAATAACCAGAATCACTTCTTCATTATGACCTTGAACACACTGCTGTTTTGGAGGGTGACAGTAATGTGTTTTTCTGTATCTTAACAGCATCCAGTGCCTCCAGGATGTAGTCACACACATGCACACGCATAACCATCTCTCCTTAGGAAAGTGTTTATTTCTCTTTGTTTCTTTGGCATATTTGCAATAATTTGCTACTTCTAAGAATCATATCCCACAACAACATCCATATATCTGCTCTATCCACTTCAGAAATAGTTAGAGAAGGGCAAAACATTTACCCTGAGAAAAAAAAAAATATCTGACAGCAAAGTATATCAGTTTCCTTGCCTGTTGCCAAGCTAGTATTTCAGAACCTGCAATAGGAAAAATGTAGGATTTTGTTCTCTGTAAGATGTGTCAAAAGTAAAATGAGATATTTAAGCATTTCCCTCTAAACCTTATAATCACATTTATTGAGCATCTGTGAAAAATACACAAATTAGGCCTTCATTTTTTCTGCCATATGCCTGCATTTGATTCAAGTTTCATACGAACAATCCACTTTTTACTATTTCACTGTTAGAAGTATGAGTATATTGAATTAATATCTGGCCAAAATGAAATGAGGCGATCCGCAACATTTAAGACACAGTATTACCTGTATTGAAGAACTCATAACTTGAAATGGTTACTATATTACACATTATAAAATTGTTAATGTATCACAATTTAATGTATTACATACGTATCATATTAGATTAACCAACTGTAAGGTAAGGTGACAACCTGAGCTACATGAATTCTTTCAATTTCTCTTTTTCTTCATCTTGACATACATTTTTTTTAATTTGGAGAAAGTTTTACAAAGATGCTTTGTTTCAGTTCACATTTTTTTAAAATTCCAAAAAAGTATTACGTGATAATTATTTTAAAGACAAAAGATTGTCAAGATTGCACTACGCCCTATGTACAGAGAGTTGTTCAAGTCTAAACTATAAGCCTTGTGAATGGACAGACACAAGAAGTTTATTTACTACTGGAAACTTTTTGAATTCCTTTCCTTGGTAGCATGCATTTAATGACTTTCAAAACATTACAAACTGGACAAAAAATAACATAACACCAACTGCACTGTGAGAAAAAAGGAAGATACTAATCAAAGTGCCACTTTTCTTCACTCTTCTCTATTAAGAAGGGAAACACAAGACAAACAACAGGAAGAAAAAACCCAATCCCAAACCCTAAACAGATGCTGAAGACTGAGAACTACACCACAGGGCAGGTATCTTGTAGAGGAAAAAAAAATAATATCATAAATGTAGTGTCCCTTGTGGCAGAGCAGCAGAGGTCTGGAGAATCCTTAATCACAGTATAGCTGAAAATCTACTAACGTTTACCTTAACAGGCTGGGGGAATTTCATTTCAAAGTACTACTGATTTATATCCATAGAGTTCCTTTTGAAATACAAATACAAGCTTGCCTAGTAAAATAACAGCTCAAAGGTGTTACATATAAATGTTAAGCTGCAGTAAATATTAACTATACCTACAAGTACATACACATAAGTTTAGATTCACTGCTGTGAGTTATAGGAAGTTGAAATCTGATTTTTTTTATTTTGATTTTTTGAAGTCAGTGTTACTGCTTACCATAGAAAAGTTAAGAAATTGCACAGTAACAAACAAAAATAATGACATTCTAAAGCTAATAAAAACTACTGCTATTGGGAAGAAAGATGGGATAAAATAAGGTTTAAATGTGAACTGCAATACTCAATTTCTTTTAAGTTTTGGCTTTTTTTTTTTTAAGTGGAATTTACAGAAATGCATCACTTCACTGGAAGCATACAGAGGTTTTACAAGCCAGCTATTATTAGTTTTATAATTAAAGCTGAGCCCTCTTTCCTGTCAATTTCCAAGGCAATTCCTTGGCATTTATTTTATGAACATCTTAAATTACTTTGACTTCTATACCAGCATTAAATTCCTCTTATTTAATCTAAAAGCATCTTTGAAAAGCACGATGAGAAGAGTTAACAACTTATTAGACACGTAGCTTATAAACAAATGCTTTAACTTGAGAACATCACCAAGATGTCTTCTACACCATCTTGTTTTTTCCTTTTTAAAAAATGGATAGTATTTATAGCAAGAAAATAAGTTACAAACTCACATTTAACTTAGTTTGATTCTTAACTTTCCTCATATTTCGGACCAGAATTTTGAATGACATATCCTGCCACTAGTATTTGAAAAGCATTAGCCAACTAAAATACGCTCTTGAAATGTTAGTAGTTTGTGCTGAAAAAGATAATTTCTGATACATTTATGTTTAAGTAGTTCCTCCCTTGACTGAAATTGGCTGAACATGACTTTCCATTTCCTCATATATTTTCAGCCCATTATCTCTTGATAACATACTAGGTAAGGCTTTTATCATTAATATGTGGAAATTACCTACGATACCTAGGAACAGTTTAAAAAACCTCTAAAAAGCAAATGAATGTGCTCACACAACAACTTCTGAAGACAGAAAAAACCTGAAAGTGCCTATCTGGTGGTGGGGGACAGTCTTCAGTTTTACACCAGAAATGCAGAAAGAACCAATAACAACAACAACAAAAAATCTAAACAGCAGGGTACTTGCAGCCTTCTTCTCATCCATGTATATAAACACCCTTAGTGCTTTAAACCTGCATCTAGTTTTCAAGTTGAGCTACGCTCCAAGTTCCACTAAGGCTGCATGTTATAACTAGTTGTCTTTCTGCACAAACTTCATTCTTTCACGTGCACAGTCAAGTGATTCCCACTTGACTCAATTCAAGATTAAAAATACACACTGAAATAAAACATTAGTAATTTTACATTTTGATTACACATTAATGGAAATCAGAACATAAAGAAAATATATATACGTAAAATGTTTTAGCAATTGGTAGCCACATTATGTCTGTCTTGATCCTTCTCAGCCCCAGCCCACTCCCAGGGCTGCGCTGATATGGGACCTCTCATGTGCTACATCTCAGCGTGGGAGGATGACAGCTCAGCCTGTGGGCCATTCTTTTGAAAGGCTGCACCAACAAGGGTGTTGCAGTGCCTTACTGTTTGCAGAGGGAAGTTCTAGAAACCAGCTGTTCACTGCCTCCTCAGCTGTTCGGTTCTCTCTTGGACTAACTCCTGACCTCTGGATTTGGCCTATGAGCTGCCAGTTGAGTTCTTATGTTATTTAGGGCTTTAATACAGCACCATCGCCAACATCAAAGGATCGACCTCTGTGTTTTATTTCTGCTGCATGCTGCAATTACCAAGAGCAAGTTTATGACCTTCCTGTTATTATGAACCAAATTTTGAAGTTTAACACCACCAGAAAAAAAATCTCCCTGTAACAAATAAAATCATCAGCATCCTTAAAACGACAAAACAGTGTCCCTGTAAGCCTACAGGAAAACACATAAAGACAGACACTGCTACAATGGTAAAACCTTAACAATCAATGCTGAAGTGCTACACAGATGTGTAACCGCCAATATCAAACAACACAGCTTAAATACTGAGAAGAGTCAAAGCAAAAAAATTCTGAACTAAGACTAGCATATCAACCTTAGCATGCTATTTGCAGCACTTTTAATAGTTAGGTATATACACCAATGTATACACAGTGGCAGCGAAATTGTGTACAGCATGCATAACTTAATCCCAAGCAGCCTAAGAACGATGCTCAATAAAGTATAGGGTTAACCACAGTTTGGAACCTTCTGACCCAAGTCATCTATGCAGCAAAGCTGATTTAGTAAAACTGAATAAGCAAGGCTTAACCCCAAAGAAAGACTGAAGACTTACCTCGTTTTATTTTAACACATTACTTTGCAATTAGAATTAAATATTTACTGCTTCATTTCATACATCTCTCACTGTCAATTTTAGGTTCATTCATTTACAGTTATACAGGGGACATTTAAGTGACTAATATCTTACTCCAGACATTCAGAATAATTGAATTTGCCTCTGGTTTTTTTTCAGATTTGCTCAATTACAAGGTGCTCATCAATCCTACATTTAAAAGTAGTCCTCTCTCCAACCTTACTTCTGACAAGTGACAACTAACAGTGATTTAGGAAGAGTCAATTTGGTCAAATAAGAGTCCTTTCAAGTATACCCATATAAAACCGTAATACATATATATTAATTCAAAACTGAGCATGAATACCTGGAAAATTTTCTAGACCTGTATTATACTCAACATTTTTCACTGAACTGTCCATATCCAGCTCTTTGTTCTCCCCATTTCAGTCTTTACTGTTATTTGTCACCAATGTCAGAGAGAGATACTGTATTTCCAGCTTTACCATTATTTTACCAGTGAAACACATTCCCTTTAAATAAAAGCATAATTTAAAAAATGCTTCCTTAGATTACATGTTTGCAAGACGCCAACTATTAGTTTGCAACAAAATATAATTTGGAAATAAGTGGTTAAATAAAGTTTTTTTCATCTAATTAGGTGGGAGAAAGATAGGTGTTTATAGACTCATATGCAGTACTTAAACTTTCAATGTTACCAGAGTAAATTTAAAACCAGCTTGTGAAAAAATGAATACATTTAGATAAGATAGGAAGTACAGGTGAAGCAAGCAATAACTACTGATGAAATCCCTTTACCTATTATTATTCTATATACATACACGATTTCTAATACAGTCATAACTAGAAGGAAGAAAAATTCATGTACGTATCTAGCCTAAAGAAAAAAATCTGTGGACTGGAATTCTAATGTGCAGGTTTTGACTCAAGACAGAAATTAAAAGAATTCATAATGGACAGATAAATACGTAAGAACCAACTGCAAATGCAGTATTTTCACCTGGTGGAATTTATTGAGTTTCTTGGTTCAAATCCCCACCACACCTGCAAACAAGTAAGATTTCTTTAACAGCACTAACAAAAAAGAACCCCATGTCTCCATGTTGTCAGAAAAATCACACACTTATTTGAAAGCAAAGGATATGGAAAGAGAAACAGTGTAGTCTTACAGCAGTTCCAAGAATCTTGAAGCTAATAATAATTTTCCTGACTTACCTGGAAGGACAGTAAACCAAAATTATTCCTAATTGACATGTCTTCATTTCAGTGTTTTGTAGGCATTTTTAAGGATTTCATATGAAAGTGCTTTCCTGAATTCTGATGAAAGCATGTAATTGATTTTAATCACATTCTTCCATTATCACGTATTGGTATACTTTCAGATGAATAAAATGGTTTCTGCCTCCTTTAATTTCTTTAAGTCACAGACAGCAACTAGAAGCTAGGCCTCCTAGACTATAGCACAGATTGAGGTCAAGAGTTTACAAAAATGCTTTTATCATTTAATCACAGTAATCAATCACTGAAATTAGATCAGTAGATGTAGCATGAAAGGCTTCAGAGAAAGAAATAAACAGCTCGATCCAGAAGTGTTTTAAATCAATTAAATAAGGTTTTCATTTTAATTTGCTCTGATTTAAGAAGAGCTTTTCATTTAATTCACACGTTGTTTTAATTCTCTCCACTCTGTGACCCAGTTACACATTTTAAAAGGAAGTATTTGCTTGGGTCCCTCAGAAACAATGAATTAATAGTACTCTGAAAGTGACATTACATAGTGGGCGCAAAAAACGTGACTTTCATTCCCCTCCCAAAGTATGAAGACTCTGTTTCCATTTCTTTTCTATAAATACTGGAAATATACTGTGTTAACATGCAATGTATTTCTTAATTTTTAGTTTACTTACCCTTTTTTTTGCCAGACTTCCTCAGCTCTCTGAACCTCCCTTTGAATAACTAGTCAAATCATCTCCCACTACCTTCAGTCCTTACGCCTTACTGTGTCACTCAACTTTGAAGTCAAGTTTCAAAATAACTTCAAGATGCACCCAACTGAATAAACAAATAATTTTAGAAGCAAGGAGAATAAATATAAAAGTGTATCACAGTAATTCATTGCAATGAGACATAGGTAACTTCCTGGGCTTTCACAGGAGTAATTATTTAGAAAATACTTAAATCTTTTAGTGATATTACATTGCCACAATTATACACCAGCCAGAGGAGAGAGGCTCCTGAGAATCTTAAATGATAAAATAACTTCAAATAAACTTCTGAATGTGTAAATCTTCACAAAGTCCTCCTGAAGTGTACTAGCTATGAGGATATACAGTAGAAGGTCACCCACAGTACAGCTAAAAATACTAGATCTGTGGGGCTTAAGTAAAAACAAAGACAAGAACAACTTCATAGTTTAGATGTCACGGTATTTCTATGGAAAAAGAAAGATTGGTTCTAGTCTGCTCTCTAGACTGTTTACAGTCTTTATTCAATGACCGCTGAACAAAAGATGCAAACTCCCAACTGAGCAAGGCTATGGAGTGAAAAGCATGACATTCAGGGCCTGAGTGCTTTAACTTTGCCTATGCAAGTTCTGGGCAGTAACACATCACCTCCTTCTCTGCCATATCTGAACATAAACAGCTGCTGTGCTAGTTATTTTAAGGCTCAGAGGAACAGAGACAGAGCTCAGCTGCTCACTGCCTTATCTCTGAATCAGATCATGTAGGCTGAATACAAGCACATAACTCTTCAAACTGGGTCATTTTTAGGTATCTGTCAGTGTCTGAAGAACTGCTTAACACAAAAATGTCAGTGGGTGACTCATGTTTAGGCAACCATTAGAGGATCTGAACTGACTTCTGTGACTTTAGCATCTAAATTCTGTCTATATGCTGTTTTAAGCACCAAAGCGAGCTCCTCGGTTCTCTTCCTTACCGAGTATTAATTCGAACTATGAACCTGCACCCAAGCTCATCCAAAATACCATCCAGAGGAAGATAATAAATACACCTGTGAGAGAGACTTATTTTGCCTTGCAATGCACTAGCGTTAAGTATTTGTCCTAGACTGCAGTAAAGAAGATGCTGAAAGCCCATAAGTTATTGATTAAAAATACCTTTCACAAGCAATGACATGAGGAAGAAAAAGGGGATAGCATAGGTAATCTTACATCTCTTCAGATGTTGGAAAACCCAAGCTGCACAGCACCAGACAGACCTCTAGCTGGAACAGAGCATGCTGCATAGATCCTGTCTGTAGTGAGGTGCGCTGGCATTATCATCTCTAGAGCTCTTTTACGTTTTTCTTAGAAGTAAACAAGTCTATTCATAATTTCTGCTGTCAAGCAAAAGGATGTTCACATGAAAACGTGCTGCTTCACCTCAAGGTAAAGACAAGGACATGCTAGTGGTATCATCACCAGGTGCCAAGCGAGAGCTGCCTACAGGCTTCTCCGCTACGATTAGCTGGCTACGTTTAGCCTGCAGCCAAGCGGTATGTGCAGAACTGCACAGGCATGCACCTACTGAGGTCACCTGTTCTGTGGATCACTAACTCCTCGACGTACAGTGGTCCCCCTGCGAGCATCACTACATGTCCCCTCCCACCTAACACCAGATGATAGCAATGCAAGGTATTGGGAAAGCAAGTAATGAAAAAAAGAAAGGAGGAGAAAGATTACACTGACAAATTTAATAGGAAAGGTTAGAAGCTTCTTTTTTTTGAGAGGGAAGAGTTTATTTCAGCTAAAGTTGGACAATATAAAAATCACTGGTAAGTTATTAGGTTATCTAAAACTCATGGTTCTCAAAAGGGAAAAAACACTATTGCATTTTTCAGCACAGTCACTGATCGGTGTTCACGCCATGTGACAGCATGGAACAGGTTCCCCAACTCCCAGCAGCCTGCTGTAACTAGCCAACACTGAAAGCTGAAGTCAGGATTTTACAGAAGATGATTTGGGAAAGGAAATGGAGAGATAATCGGCTCCTTTGATCTGTGAAGAGTGCCTAAAATGGTACTTTATACTGCACTCCATGGTGCAATTCCCCACCAAAAGTCACAGTTTGAGCCTATACAATTATGCATTCTGAATATACCATGTAAATGCATACCTTTTAAAAAGGGAAACATTTAGCAGAGATCGAAAGCCGTGTTCACATGATAAAACGAACGAGACGCACTAAAATTAGCACTTTGTATGACTGATGACTGGGCATGCATTTGATAGTCTTAATTTCTCAGTTTACATATACTCTACCTTCCAGATGTGTTCTGTAGTATAGCAAGAGCATCTGGGTAGCCGTCCATATTGTAATCTCCAATATGAAGTGTAATCGGAAACAACATTTCCGTTGAAGGTTTGTCACTTGGATATGGTACAAAGCCCCAGAGTGTGTCTTTATTTCTGAAGTCTTGCAAGACTGGAATCCACTGTAAAATAAAACAAACAAAAAAGAACAGCTGGTAAGGAAATAAATTTTATTTATTTAAACAACCTAATTCTGTTTAAAACAGCTGAGGTTTCTTCACTGCTTCAGGATTCTTAACTATTTACAAATCTCCAAAGAGAAAATAAGGCTTATTTCCTAACTCTGTCACCACATGAAAAAATAATTTGAAGTCTTTTCTATGCACTAAATTATTCCAGAACAGGAGAAAACCAAACGCAAACCAAACAAAACAAAAAACCTCAAAAAACAACAACAAAAAAAGAAAAAGATAAGGCTGAAAAATAAAGAACCTGTGCTTTGGAATGTGTCCAGTATATGGAGAAATTCAGGCTTGCCTGAAATCTGTATTAATCTTTAAGTATAGGTTAGCCCAAACCATATCAGAGCCTCGGGCTCCTGAGTCCCTTTTTTCTTCCCGGAATTGCCAACAATGGGCATACTTAAAACTGGAGAAGGGATGCAACGCATTAATTTTGTGGACAACACCATATTGGGGGGATACTATCAATATGCTTCAAGACAGGATGGCCATTCGAGGGGACCTAGAAAGCCAAGAATGGGTGAACAGGGACCTCATAACAATCAGCAAAGAAAATCGTGCACAGGGAAGTAAACCCCTGCAATGATACAGGCTGGCTAGCAGCTCTCCTAAAAAAGATACGTGGGTCCCGGTGACAGTAAGATAAAGCCAAGTGTGGCAGCTGTGACAGCAAAACAGCATACTGCACTATGACTGCTGCCTATGCTCCTGCTGATTGAGGCGAGCGATTATTTCTCTTTATTCAGCACTTGTTATTCTGCATGTAGATTCTCCGTCTACTTTTGTGTTCCATGGTTCAAGAAAGATTTGAGAATATTGACTGTGTTCAGAGAGAAGGGTCACCAAGACGGTCAGGCATTGAATATTTATGTACTCAAAGGACAGGCTGAGAGCCTAGGGCTTGTTCAGCCTGGAGAACAGAAGAATTTGCAAGGCGGGGGCTGACAGCAGCCTTCCAATACCTGCAAGGAGATAACTGAGAAGATGGAGCCAGGCTCTCTACTGAGATAAAAGGCAGAAGAACAAGAGACAACAGCCAACAAACAAACAAGTTGAACTAGGAAAGAGGCCCTAGAAGCTACCGAATCTTTGTCATTGGGGTTTTTCAAAGTTTTAACAGGACAAGGCTCTAAACAACATGGTCTGAATTCAGTGTTGCCCTTGCTCAAAGCAGGGGGCTGGATTTCCTAAGGTTCATTTCAGCTTGAATGATTCTATTATTCATGGATATTTAGAAGTTCAAGAGCTTCTGTTCCCCTCCTATTTCCCCGGCAGCACCAGATACCAAACTGTTTGATAAGAAATTAAGATTACAGTATGAAACTGAAAGTACAAAAGAAATGCAAAGTGTAATTTCTCCAGGACAAGAAATGGAATCTATCTGCCCTTACTTTCCACGAAGTGCTGCAGAGGTGCTAAACAGGAATTTATCTTAATTAAAATCAAATTAATTTCACAAGCTGGTATGAAGCTGAAGTACCAGGGTTAACATTTCAATGCTACAGAAAAATTCAGTGCCATTTTAAAAGCCAGAAATAATTTTACATGTCAACTAACTGACAATGCCTTCAAAAGGACAGAAGGGTGCTATCTTGAAGGATCTCTATCGCCAGTATCAGAAGCACTTAACAGCATCTTAAATGTCTCTCATCCAAGCTTTAATTTAGCTACTTCAGGAACCAGACTGAGATCCCTGACAGCATAATTTCCTGCTGTGGAAAGACTCCCTCTCACTAACACAATCAAGTAATCAACAACATTCCTGCCACACAGCAATTTGTGTGCAACACACTGACTGGTCCCTATCCCACACCAACCACATGCATATTACAAAGCCCCCCCCCAATTATTAAAAAATGCACAAAGGTCAACTTTGTTTGGGTATCACAGATGGCTTTGAAGCCTGGAACATTTCTGCCAGACACTGCATATACTTAGTTCACGTCTGCCTGTGTAAGTGGGGACATGTGAACTGCAGTGATGATCTACAACACTCCTGATGAAAACTCAAATCAAACACACTTTTACCTCACGCCCTGCCCCCCCACATATGCATGCCTATTTAGTTACTGTTACCTGCTCAAGGTTTAGAAAAAACTATGAAAAAAAAAAAAAAAGACTTAATCTGAGGGAATTTTTTCAAAAGGTAATATTTCTTAGCACTTATTTTGTCATGCAGAAGACAGATGAAACAATACTACTGCAAAAGACTGTGATTTCAAAAAACACTGATTGAAATCAGAACCATGAAATACAATACAGTTTTTACTTTACACGGTATTATTCACACAGTCATTGCAATGAAATCCAATTATATCCATCACATGCTTTGTAAATGTTCCCATGTATGGTAACACTATTGCAAAGAAACCAAATTAAAAATTAATTTTTAGTCACAAATCTGAATTTGTGTTCTGTTTTTACTCTATTAAGAGTGACTCACAGAAAGCAACTTTACAATCACAAGGTCTGCAATGAAATGCAGAGATATAAACCAATAGGTGAGCAAAAGAGAAATATCACCTATTGCTACTGCACCTATAGCTTGTGCATCATCACTGTACACGCTACAGAGTGAGATTCATCCATCCCACTGAATCAGTTGAATCAGTAGAATAAAACTTTTTATAACAGCAGCTGCAAAGCATTTCACAAACACAAGTCTTGTTCGACATGTAACCAGGGCACATTCAGAGCACCACAGGTAACCTACTCTGATAGTTTAAATTCAGAGTAATCCACATTTTTTCAGAAACTAATTCTGTATATTTCTATTATAAACGGCAGTATTGCATAATGTAATGCAAAATTAATTGTTCATGTGCCTCAGGACATACGTTTCAGTACGGAAGGCAAAAAAATGAAAATACGTTTGTCACTAATATAAATCTCCTGCTTATTCTGTGTTTGATAATCCAGACACTTACTTTAAACTTAATGTTTGCTGTAACTATTTTAACAGGGAAAAAAAAGTCTAAACCTGATTTTTTTTTCCTTTCACTCTAAGATAGAAATAGCTGGGTATAATGAGGACACACAAAGTTATTTTTTGCTGTTTTCTGATCACATGATTTCTGTTACCTAGATCAGATGAAAAAACATATTGAAAAATAGAATGAGTCTATCTAACAGAAAATTTAAATGAACAGATAAGATTCAGTTGCAGAAGTAAAAGATTTACTTCTTCCCTTTTGGTTAAATTCCATTGCATAGCACCACTAATATCATTACTTAAAACACTTCTTTAGATATTTTTACTCCTTCAATCAATGCTTTTGTGGGCTAAAATAAGAAAAGTATCTTTATTTAAGTGCTTGAAAAATTTGTTTTCAAACTTTAAATATTTGTTTTTCAAGTACAAGACAGAATGGTTTACTGCCCTGTGAAAACAGCATCTTCTTCATTTTGAAAAAGATCTCAGGCAGTTGAAAAAAAAGTTAAAACTAGTTGCACTCACCCCATGACTTGAAAAGGGCTCATCCCTTCAAAGGCCGCATTCTTCTATACATTAGGAAAGGCATTTCTCTTACTGTAAAGCCTGTAAGCAAGGTCTTTGAGCCAAAACTCTGGGATTAACACATCTCAACTTTTAAACTATTTCCAGAAACCTATGAAGCACAAACGGCCCAGGCAGCCAGCTGCCCACCCGGGCCACCTAACACAGGCAGGGAGCCAGCTGTGAGTCAGATGTATTTGGAAACTGGTAGCCCATTCTTGGCCAATACGTCTTCTGGAAATGCCAGTGTTTCTCCTCCTTTCTACGACAAACACTATCCCATTCTACAGAAAGATAAGTATTAAGAGTGGCCTGAAAGAACTGGCCACAGCAACAGAAGCCCTTTCCCCTGGGGGCTCCCTCTCTACTGTACATGTGCGCTGTAGTTCAGCTGCACATAAAAAATAAGTCCCATAATTTCAGGATACATTAGGCTCTCTGTGTGTATGAAGGTCACCTAAATTCCATATACAGTTGAGCAGCTGCTATTGCATAAAAATAAACTAAGTAAATTACCTATACATTGCACCATTACTTATGGTGCTCAAAGCCTGGAAGACAATAATCACCAACATTGATTTAGCAAGATAGAAAAAAGTAAGCACACCAGGAAGTCATGGTTTTGATGCTAGAACATGGCTCACAGCCCCACAGCTGCTTTGAGAAAGATGAGCAACTTAGAAATGATGGCAGGATCTTGCAGAATCAGATTTATGAAGACTACAGCAACTGCAATCCCCTCTGCCTTGTTTTATGCTGTTCTAGAGGAACGAAGAAGAACTTCTAACACTGACCAACTGCAGCTGATAATCAATGCTGTCACACACCTCTCTAGCCTAGAGAATGACTTCACAAAGACCTGTGGTTGGCTGTAGGATGCACTGCTGTGTTCTGCTCCAGAGCTGCTAGATTTATAAGAGGAATAAAGCCATGACCTTTTTATTGTACAGAGAAAGGTTATACGAATCATCAAGCCCACAAAGAAACTCTCAAATGAAGGGACTGAAACAATACTGTTCGCCTCAGGAAACTAATGAAAAATCACACCGAACACTGGCATAATTAAAAGAAAGATTAGTCATCTCTAAGAATATCATAATATCTCGAGTTTCTACAATAAACAGTACCAGGGACTTTAAAAAAAAATTTCAGGGAGAACTCAGTCTAATTTTCAGAATCTAGATAAGATATCTAAATCAGCTAGCAGATTAGTCTGTAGCTGTTGCAGGTGAATTTAAAGAAGTCTGAGGTGTCCTAACACCTGCCACCATCTGAAACTGCTTATGAGATTCTACTTCAGATCTGACAGCAATTCTGTTGCTATGGAAACATTCAAATTTTTTTAAAACCTTAGTAGGTCTGTATCTCCTTAAGTCACTCATGTATTTTGTTGGCCTTTGCTTTTGCTCCATCATCCAAAAGAAGAAAATTTATCTGAGATATTTCTAATACTTATAAAGATTAAATCATTAAATAAATTAAAACTTGCGGTGAAAGATCACTCTTGAAATAATTCTCCTAGATCTGCTTGGCTTTCCAGTAGCCATCCAGCTGTGCCAAAGACAGTGAGAATTACACTGTAGACTGACAGACATCAAAGATCTCACCAGAACGACTCCATTGCACGCCTCTCCACAGCACCTGATTGCTATGCATTTCATCCCAATGCATCATACCCTACCATGGAACTGTATTAACTCATTTTCGTTTGGTTTCATCAAACGACAGAACAAACAAGCAAGAAGGACAGAACCAGGTCCAGTTACCACAGTCAAAATATTTTTTGTAAGAGTCATCTAATTTATGGTATTTCAGAGCTGAGATCACTAATTTTCTTTTAAAAAATAATAAAAAATATATTTCTGAAAATCAGATTTATTTGCTACATTCTCAACTTAAAAAACCCAAGCAAATCCACACACAAAACCCTACAGCAAAAACTGAACAGAGATAATGGATATATAACATCTACTTTTTCAGTAAGACTTGCAATCTCTCAGTTTCCCATAGACTCATTATAATTACCTACCTGCTCCCCAAAGAACCTGTTTCAAGAGGATCCCTTGTTGAAACATTCTGCCCAAGGACTCATTATTATTTCCTTAAAATTATAAAGTTATTAAATAAACAAAAGGAATTGATCCCACTATGTTGGATTTATGCCTATCATTTCTCATGAAGATCAACTTATTTAGTCAAAGCTTGGAAGCTGGGTCATCTAATCTCACAATGAACAAATTCAGTGAAATTAAAATTTTTTGACTTGAAAATAAATATGGGAAGTAAGATGTTTGAATAGTTTTTTACCTGAGGGAGGCATGCAACACATGGGAAAAACTGCAGACATAGGAATGAAGATACTGACATTTTCCACTGTTTCAGAATGGAAAAGAAAATGCTTTAAAAGGAAAAGGTCCATCACCTCTAGATGAGTCTAAGAGTGGAAGAAAAGAGTGTTCTAGATATAATTCTTCAAAAAGGTTAGGCCAGAACAAGTCATTATTGCATGCCATTTGATACTGTCATTTTTAATTAAAAAGTAATTCTAAAAATATGCAGGGAAAATTGCTTTAACGTTTCTAGGTAACTTTTAATACTTTTTAATACTTTTTTTTTTCTAGCAGAATGAGAATCTATTGGATACCTCACTTTTTAAAATGAAGTGACAATATCTGGCTGCTAATTTTTACCTCAAATTTAATTGTCTTGGAAATTATTTTAAGAGTGAGACTATACAGTGAAATTGCTAAATCAAGTATAAAAATTAAATATATTGATGACTATCAAAAGTGGTATGTTAAAAATCTGTTTGTATTTGTAATTAGTTTGACCTCTATCAGAAAAATGAAATAATGAACAAACAGAAAAATGGCCTACGTGCAATGTTACTTCTGAGCCGGTTATAATAAACGACTTGACTCTGAAAAAAAATCTGATATTATGCAAATTGCCCACACTTTCCTCTGCCACTACTGCAGCACGTTCTTCCAGAAACGAACACAGATAATGTAACTTTTCAGTAGTGCACTGCCCAGTCATCTGCTACTCACAAGTAACAGCTTCGTACCTCCCAATGGCACATGCTATTTGTGTGTGGCTGATTTTCTACAGTGAAATGACTTTCATTGAGAATATCTGTCTCAAATTTACTTGAGCAGAAAAACTCAAACGTCTTTTACTTCTTATATTATCAAGAGTGAGGAACTAATTGTAGAGCTAAAGAGCAGTTGCCTTTTGATGTAAGAGCACCTCAACTACTCAACAGTGCAATCTAAGCAGCTTGTTAGAGAAATATGACCAGCGTATTATCAGAAGCCTGTGTTCTCCCCTTTGACCAGAAAGCAATGCAAGTATCATGAATCGAGCATCCACTTGTTTTATACAAAGGCTATATGACCTGTAAATCAGACTTCACTGTAACACTGTGTATCCAGCAGCATTAAAATCCATTGTCTCTATTCTGGGTTCACAAGGAATTAATGTAAAAATAAACACCCCCCCCCCCCCAAAAAAAAACAAAAACAAAACAAAACAGTAAAACCAACCCACAAACAACTAAACAATGCGTGCACAGGAAAACAACCTTTTTTAAGAACAGAGATGCTAAGATTAGAAGGCTGAAAGAGATACATTACCAAATTTAGTGTTACGTTTGCTTACACTCATGGTATATCCCATCCTAGTTATACTTCTGTAACTGACTGGTAACTGCGTGATTTCCTTTCCAATACGGAGTGATTTTCTCACTAATAGGAAGTATGCTATGGCCTGTGTTCTAGAAAGTCTAATTCCTTAAACAAGGAAACCTACGCTATAAACTTGGCTTGGGCCAAGTAGTACTCAGAGAGGGTACAACTTACATGAAAAAAAATATCTACTTTTAATTTGTCAGGAAAGGAATAATCAGCCATTCATAACCAGGTTAGAAACACGTATGGCATACATTATAAATTTCTGTAAGTACACTACAGTGGATTTTGCTGTCGGGTATAAACAAGTACTTTATAGGTCACCTTGGCCTTTAGCTTCACATTGCTAAATATCAATTTAGTAAAAACATTTATTAAGGCATCAAACAAACATTAGGTTAATTTATCATAAGCTGTAACTTTACCAAAAAACAAGGCACTGTAAATACTTAAAACAGATCAGCACACGCTTTAAAATAAATGGATATATAGTAATCCATTACATGAATTATGACCATGCCTCTCAAAACAAGTAGCGTCATGACCAAACTAAGCTGAAATAGTCTAATAGAAACCAGTTCTGAAGAAACAGCCTAAACAAGTCTTCATATACCATTTGGAAACTTAATTAATAACAATCAAAGACAGCAGAAATAAGGGGTAAGAAGTGTGGGCTGTTTCGACTTCATATATTTATATGTGTGTGTGTGTATATATATTTTATTTTTTTAAAAAACCATAAAACTCCCTTATTTAAACTGAAGAAGCTTATTTGAATTAATTAGATCTGCTTCCAACTCTCAGCACAAATCTCCATCTTGTGCTAGGGCAGTTGTGGTGCTCAGAATGCAGTGTTTTGTAACCAAGAAAGTGACTCACTGGAAACACCTGTAATTTTCTTGAGTAGAATTATCCATTACATAGAATTCTGGGTATGCAACCTGTTCCACCAAACCCATATTTTTTTAGGTAGGTAATAAGTAAACAAATAAAAGTCTCTTATATGAAATAATCACCAGTGAGGAAGTTTAATTTTTCTTTCCTGAAAAATCATTTTCCTGTATCATATTATTTCATAACGCACAGTATTTTCCTTTGTCTTTGCAATTCCAAACTCACAATACCTGTTTCATTCCTATCTTAGTTAAGTAGATGGCACTTTTTTGACATTTTTTATCTTCACAGACTGGTAACAAATGTTCACTTTGTCCGTCCCCATCTGTCAAAGAGGAAAAAAAGACTGTTCAGCTTTATATTTGCAAAATCAGAAACCCTGTTTGCAAGAGATAATCAGCTGTAATTTATTATTTTTTAAAATGTGAAAAATTACATGAGATAAAAGTAGACCTTTTCAAAATCCTTAAACTAATAATCTAATTTGGGTCTTTTGTTTGAAGATTTTCTTTGTTGATGTATTTTCATCTTGACCCTGAATATAAAGAAAGTTTTAAAATTTATTTCTAAAGATAATGTGATATATTTAGAAGAATAAGTGCTTAGTAGTTTACTCAGTCCCTGTGTTTCATAGGGAAGAAAATTATCTTTAATATAAATCCACCATCACAAGTCCACGATACAAACTTATTTAATTTTCTGAACTAGTTTTAAACTCTTGTGCTGTCAAGCAAGACTTTAAGAAGACTCATGAGTCACATGTAATATTTTAATCTCTAAGTTGACTGACGCAATGGCTAATAAATTCCGGGAATTAGGCAAATTGAGTAATTTACAGGTTTCAAAAAAATACTCTTCAAGCACCTTTAATCCATGTATTACCAAAACCTTTAGCAGAATAATGATCTTTTAATGTTTAAACAAGCAATGTCAATTTGCATCCAGAATTCTGACAGACAGAGCATGGCGGGGGGGGAGGCGGGGGGGGAGCGGGGAGGCAGGCAGAAATCAATGAACTGCTCATTATGTACTCCAGGAGAAATCCCTATGTTCACATTTTGGCTTTGCAGCCCTGCCTAGCATATCCAGGAATACACTGCCTCCCCACTCGGAGGGAGACCACCAGAAGTTACTTTGTACGGGCTGAGAAGGAAGAACAGAGAAGCAGTTGAATGTAAGCAGCCAAAAAGCAGCAGATCTAATTGCTGCATTAATGACTACTGCTGCAAGTCCCGAGTATAACCAGACTTGACCTGCTCGAGAGATGGTATGCGCCCCAGCTCAGGAAAATTTCAGGAATCCGCTTTTCCTAGCTATGAAATCAAAGCTCATATCGTAATAAAAAAATCATATTTTCAAATTGCCCCTTAGCCCATACAGTTCTGAGGAGCTTGGTATTAATATTTTAAGTGGATTTTGTAAAGTTGCTTAATGAAGTCTCCTTCATTAATATGCAAAACCTAGACCATCTGCCAAAGTCATTGAATCCCATATTCATTTCCCAATATACTACCGACCACAGCCTAAACATTCCATCAAACTTTACCTGTACTCTAAGAAATGCTTTCTCAGCCTGCCAAATTATATTTCTAGGAAGCTGAACCTCCTTTTAGCGTGTGTGTACCTCTCTCTCTGTGCATAGTTAAGTATTCTAGGTTCCCCCCCTTATTACATAAGGAAGCTGGGAGATGGAAAGTAGTGTTACAAGGGGGAGGAGGAGTGATGAAAATACCAGACTTCCCCAAATATCTCCAAGTGACAAAGCTATGACAAAGCTAAACACCTTTAGCACCCTCCTACATCCCATCTGCCTGGTGAATTATTTTACCTCACCACTAAAGCCCTCCCAAATCATCACGGCAGTTCTGTTATCAAAGATAGACAATATTGGATGCTGAGTAGCCTAGGGGATAGAAATCCAGTAAGTTTTGCATGCAAAGAGATGGGAAAGGAAACTACCACTGCATAGAGCAACTAACACAGCAACTACTGAATTCAACCAGTTTGAAATCAGCACCAGTTTCTGAAGCTGTTTGTTCTCCTTCTGCATCATTCAAGAATAACAATTAAAAAACGTTATTTACTTTAATTTTGCTTACATGAACCACAATTAAATATTATTTAGACTGCAGGCTTTTCCTAAACTTAAAATGGGAGAAACTGCTCAATTTGCAAATTATAAACTGTGGCAATATTGAAGGGTTTCCTAGAATAGAATTAAGTTGCAGACACGGAAGTGTTCTGTGAATATAAAATTTAAATTAAGCCCTAATCACATTTTAATCACATTTAACAGAAGTTTCAGTCCAAAGTAATTTTAGAAGATTTTCAATAACACATGAGGACAAAGAACCTACTCTTTTCTTGCTCTTTGTGAGAAAAGGACAAGGATGTTCTCATTTTAAATTACGCTATGGAGCAGAGGAGAATATAAAATGTTTGATTCTAATTAAACTGTGAACATTCATCTTGTTATGCTGATAACTCAGTTTGATAATCTTGATAATTAACATTCAGTAATGCTGCAATATATTGGGAAAAAAAAAGTAAATCTATGTAGCTTTGAGGAATAACGAAACTACAGGGCTGTAAGAGGATGGAACTTTCACATAATTCAATACAATGCCACCACCTTACAGATGCAAGTGTTCCAGATAAATTACAAGTTTAAGAGTAAGATTTGATTAAAATAATACAGTACAATCAATGAATGAATAGAAGGTAAATATGCATCAAACAACATACTTTTTTGCCCCTGCAACTGCAAATAATATGACATATATTCCATATTGGAAGGACACAGTTCCCCCAATTCCTTTGACTAGAACCTACGGGTCCATTTATGTAACTTTTAGTACAGGGTCATGTTTTCAGTTGTAATTTCTCTCCAGTTCTGTATAACATATATTTAAATATAGTTAAAAAATAAATTTGTTAGGTAAGAGAAAAATCTGTTGGAAATTTATAGCATAGTTTTAAGAAAAAAGTTTGTTTTGAAAATAGATTTTGTCAAGAAAAAAATCTGAAGATGAGGAGTCTGAGGAATCATTCTTAAACTCATCTAGATCTTGAATTATTGCTGTACCCACCCTTGAAAAGTTTTTCAGATAGAGATACCTATCTTTGGTTGGTTTTGTTCATGGTTGTTTTTTTGTTGTTGGTTGGTTGGGTTTTTGGGTTTTTTTTTGTTGTTGTTTTGGTTGGTTCATTTTTCTACACTCTGTGCTCAGCTGAATTTAAGGATAACAAAGAAATGAGATGCAAGCATATTAGTCCAATAAGTTAGCATAATTACATTTGTCTTAGGCATAGATGTCTGAAATTACCTGGAAACATGGCATCAGTGAAAAAACACCGTCTGAGCTGTAACAGAGTAGTTTAAAAAACCCCCACAATTAGTTAAATACTATACTACAGAAAAGTAGCAATCAAAAGAAGGAAAGCCCAACATTCTTCATCTCTATCGTACTATTATCTCTTACTACTTCTCTACTTTTTTTTCTAATGCACATCTTATGATCTACAGATCCATCTTTTACTGTTGAGGTTACCTGATCAAAAGCAGTTTTCTGAAGAAAAATCAGAGACTGTCAGAAATGGTAACATTTTACAGATCAACTGCAGCAGTTATATTTTTTTACAAAAAGAAAAAAGAATAAGGATAAAACTCACCTAGAATATCAGCTAAAACTGTAGAATAATTTATTTAAATGAAAATCTTGCATCAATCTTTGTTCAAAAATCCCAAGAAGAAAAAAACCTACCCAAACCACAGCCCTAAGCACAAAGCTGAAGCAGGAACTGTTTCACTATTCATTGCCATTTTAAACTGCCCTCATCCATAATAACTAGAAATAAGTTTCCTGTATTTCTGAAGCTTTGTTAAAAGCACTACGTGAAGCCAACAAATTGATGCAGCAGCCTTCCCAGTTTGTAAAGAAAGTAAAAATTATTCTACATCCTTATCTGATTCTTATCTTGGAAGCACCCACTGAAATACAAACCTTTGCCACAACTCTCCTGATATTGAAGACCACACACACAAAAATAATCCCAGAAGCTGCTCATAGAAGAGCTCAATCTCACTAACAACAAACCTGGACCTATAATGCTAGCTCTTCTCATCTTCATACCCAGTTTCAATCTCAATTTAAAATAAACATCTTTCAATTTTAAACTCTAATCTTGAATTTCAGTTCTTCCACAAAGGAGGAGGAAGACAGAAATTAAAAAGGAATATAATTTTCACATCTGCTCCAGTGCAATTAGGTATTCATAGGTGAGAAAATATGCATCGGTGACAATGGCTGGATGAACCCATCAGACCGGCTGAAATGAGCTGCACTAGTTTCACATTTTAAAAAGATACCTTGCGTAACATGCCTTTAATAATGTACTTCAGCCTAGGTCTACCCAGGCAATGTATTTCGGTAGATCCTCTGGAGTTTTCACTCTGTTCCTAGAGGCTACTAGTCTCTCTTTCTATTACCGCACAGATTTTAAACAATCTCAGTCTAAGTTGCTGGAAATCTCAAGGTTATCCTGACTTGTAATTTCAACGTAATTTGTAGCACTAGGTGTGGCTAAACATACTCCAGACTGCAAATGTCCTTTGCTAGCACCGCTCAACTTAAAGCATGTTTGACATACAAACAAAAACTGAACCGTTAGCCTGCACGTTCTCAACACATGATTCTGGCTTGACTGTGATACTGACGAACTCCAGGGTTAAAAAAGATCAATTTTATAGGCAGTGGAAAAGGCTAGAAAAAGAACAGTCCCACATACTCATCAGCTGCAAATCTGTACTTATATCAAAATACATAAAGACAGAATTAGCAGTCTTATGCCATCTAGGAATCACGTGAGCATCATTACTTACTGTATTTCTGTACTGTTCACTGTATTTCAAAGAGCAACCATAGATACCAAACCGCCTATCCAACACTTGGCCATGCCTGCAAAGTGCCAGCAATCCAATCCAGAACAAGAGTAAGCAAAAGGACAGATTGTGCAGACCACTGGGAGCACACCTCATACACAGAGATTGTATGAGAAAAATTACTTGCAGCTGAAACTTTAACATTGATTGTGAATGTTCACAGTTGCAAAAAAAACAGCTCACATTTTTTCAATCTGTTCTAGAAGTAAATTTGAGTGGGAGAAAGCAGCAAAAAAACTTTTAAATCAGAAGAACAACATGCTGTTATTAAAAAGTGATATATATTCAAAATGCAATGCTAATGTACTGTAGCATACACACATTTTAAAACAAATGCACAAACAGCAAACTGTCTCAGCAGCTACTCCGAGAGATGCATCGACCCTGAGGTCCCGGCATCTCATCGAGTTGCGCATCCTCATGTAGATGTTGTGCTGTCTGCTAATTAGTAATGGTGGCACTAGGGTTTGTGTAGTTTCAGCTCTGATGTTTAAGAAATTGCTGTAGCAGGTCTATTAGTTTTTAGCCCTTTCAATTTGAACTGGATTATCATTTCACATTGGCATAGATCTTTTGTGATGGGAAAAAACCCCAACAAACCCAAACTCAAGTCAATTCTGTCTCATAACTTATCACCTACATCCATCCATAATTAAAGAGAAATACCTATGAAGTAACTAGGCTAAATATGCAAATAGGCAGCAGGACCTACAATACAATAGTATTGTAACCTGCAACAGGTCACAATAGTAACCTTCCACTACCAAATTGTGGTGGTATTTTTTTTTAACAAAGACTGCTGATGAATTATGACGTTCTTTTACACTCTTAAAAAAAAAAGTTACATACATAATGAACTTCTTCGCATCTAAGCTGTATCAGAGACATGCTTTTAAAGCAAACACGCATATAATTTACTTAGCATGAGTAAACACAGGCAAAAAATATCTGATCCAAATCATCAAATTCCTTTAAAAAAGAAAAAGTTGTCAGAAAAGTGGTATTTTGCAACCAGGTTCAAGGGTTATTAGATTCATTGCACATGCTTGTACAATTTACTTTCCAACAGGGGCTCTGAAAGTAGAACAGAACCTGGGAAAATTACAAGTACTGTGATCACTCAATTCAAAATTGTTTTCTAATACAGCAAGATAAAGTTGTAGTTAAGAAGAGCAAAACAGCTTTCACTGGGTGTATGCTCCAAATCTTTTTAAACAGCTACATAGTTCTGCTGCAGTGTAATCTTACTTTTGCTCATGTAAAACCAAAAATTGAATCAACTTTTTTTTTTTTTTTTTTGAGATGATAGACCGATTATTATAACTTCCTATAGTTGTGTTAAAAAGAAATTGTTTTCTGGAAAATAGAAACAAACTAACTATGGAGGCTAAGGCAGTGAGAACAGTCTAGCTTTCATAATTCCAAACCTCATGCTACACAAAAGCAAGACACTTCATATACCACAAGTCCTCATGCCTTGAGCACCTACTGTTCTCTCTTGAGAATACACATTCTAAATTTGCCATGGTCCCTGTATTATTACAGACCTTCCATCGATGTAGTTTTCACAGTTCCCTTCAAAAAGGTGAGAAAAACAAGTCCTCAACATAGCACAATAAAAGACAAGAAGTTTTTCTCTGCTGTTGATTTCCAAATAAGTGTAAGGCATCTCTTGTTTAATACAATACATCCTAACGAAGCTTTATGTGCTTTTTCTTTCTCCATGCATATAGGTTGCTAGCATCTCTCCCTCACGGCTTTGCACACTTCTCATTCTCCTTTCTCATGAGCCTTCCATTTAAAGTTCTAAAGAACAGTAAGAAAATGAGAAAAAAAGCCCTGTTATGGTAGTGCTCAAAACAAGACGACTACAACCAGTACAACTGAGTTTGATATTCAAACAAAACTTCATTTTGTTTGAAAGCTGATTATCTTAAATTTATCTTCTGAAGTAATAAAATGATTAGAATTCTTTTGTCACTCTCTGCCTTTAGGTGTTCAATGAGATGGTAATGACAGAGACAATTATAATAAATTACTAAGATAATTATGCATTATTAAAAGAATCGGTGTCAGCTGCTTCTAGAAAAAGTGAATCATAACTTCAAAAAACAGATGCAAAGAGCTCTCACGTGATTCAGAGTTCTGCGGACATTAAAGAAAACCTTGTAATGCTTTCCTTCACACTAAATCAATCCTGACTGTAAGTCTGTCTATATCCTTCCAAAGAATCCATATTCACACCTCCACTGCAAGAAAAGCATTTAAACACAGCGTGCCAGCAAACTGTGCAAAGAGACTTCCAGGCTGCCTCTGATCCAACAGTGTGGTCTTCTACCTTAAATAGAAAGACTGTATCAAATGTACTAACCGGAATCCAAGCAGGAAAAGGAAGTTAGATAAAATACAAAATAAGACACCCCTCCTCTGCACACTAAAGAAGAAATAGCACTGAAATACCTGTTGTATTTTCTGCTGAAAACTGTACAGTTTGGAACTATCAAATGTTATGCATTTTGAAAGCTCATATGGCATTAAACCTTCACATGCTAACAAATGAAGGGGATTAACATTAATTAAAGCAAGCTACTTGCATGACTAAATATTGGGTTGGGAGTTCTTGTTATGTTAACCATGAACAGTGTCAAAGAACAATTCAATCCTGAGGAGAGTAAGTTCAACAAAGAACAAGTGGCACGCACATCACTCCTAATTTTATTATGGGAAAGAAAACAAAGTAATTCTTAACGTACAAACCCCACTGACAAAAACTGATATGAGGCAACATCAATTTCTTTCCCAGATGTTAGAATTTGTCAGCAACATGTGAAAGGACTTTGCAAAATATGGGAAACAGGTTCTGCCCCCACCCCAAAAAGGATGCTGCCTTAGAACTAACTATGCTTGAAACTAAGTGGACAAAAAAAATCTCACTGTATCCAAGTCCTAATAAAGACTTGGAGAGAAAGGAATAGCAGAATTAGTGTTTATATTTGTGAGGGGGTCAAGAACACATATTAAGTTACTTAAGAGTACTGAGTAGCACAGGTCATCCAAGGCTGTAACTCCAGCCAGTTTCAGCCCATCACACAGCACTCTCACAGCTTCCAGGACATGCTAAAATGCTCTAAGGTGTTTTGCTTTAACAAAATTAGACAATTTAATCACAACTGTATATTATATTATTTATGATTTATCTTGTGCAAATTCAGGGAAAACAAGAACTTTCTTAGAGAAAATACCTCTTGAATTTTCAGTCATACCATTGCCACAATTGTATGCAGCTACAGTTTAGTCGCAAGGGGATGGGAAACATTTCAGAAATGTGGGATTTCTGTGGATATCATAGCAGAATTGATGACTTAAAAGATCAGGAAATGCAGCACTTTAAACAGCAAAAGGAATGACATGAAAAGATGGTAAATACTAAATGATTACATGACAGGGATGTACAGTAAAGATGGATGCACAGAAAAATAATCTCCCTAAGGGGTCAAAGATGACTATGAATAAAGGAATTTGAAGCCACTGTATTCAGAAGTTTCCTAGATGGACTTTACACAATTGCTTCAGCTTAATGCCTGTCCTAAGTTACTAAGGCAGTCAGATGGGGTGCATACGTAGAGCAACACGATCTATTATTTATAATGGACACGAATTTGCACTTTTTTGTTTGTTTGGGGTTTTTTTGTTTGTCTTTTTAAAGGAATGGCAAAGGAGTAACACATAGCTATGGCCATAAACCTCAATACAGGATCTTCTTCTAGAATGACAGAAATCTAATAGGACAAATATTAAAATGAAAAGGTATCACTGAACAGCATTGCTGTTTACCAATTAACAAGTAAGACAGGTTTAGCTTTTAAACACACTTTCATGGACTCAAAACACAAGTGGCAGTTAACTTGGTATGTCTCTATGCACTGCTGTTTCAGATGAACTGAAATACATCTGTCACTAAAACAACTTCTTCCTTATCTAAAGTCATTCAGAATTCTTTATTACCATCAGCTTTTACGGTTTTTTTCACCAAACTGATCACAGTAAGAACAGTTTTGCTCATATGCAGAGCGTTTCAAGCACAGAAGTACTGTCTTCCTGCATCTTAAGGTTCTTTGAGAATCCTTTTACTGACTACAGGAGCATGGACATACAGGAGTATGTTTTCACAGTGCAGTGTTCAAAAGACAATTGCTTTATAAAGGGGTTATTTACTGAAATGCACCATTACAATTTTTCCTTTGATACACAGCTACTACATCTGAGGATGCAACATTCTGAAAAAAAGGAAATAAATAAATAAATTCAGATGCTAAAATGAAGTTGATACACAAAACTAAAAGCTACAAAACTGAAATGCAACTTCAGGCAGAAAAGTAGTGCATTTGAGATATCACCAGCTGCAGGATAATCAAACCCTACTTAAAAAAAAAAATCTTTCAACAAATGCATTTTGCACAATGCAACGAATGATTTAAAAAAAATTGCAGAGGTTAAGCACTCTTATCCTGTGTAAACAACTAACTGGCAATAATGAGTTATCATTTCCTATGAGAAAAGTGATAATTTCTACCATGTCATACAAATAGTGAACATATATGAAGCAGTTCAATTGCTTGGTAGGGAGGAGAACAGAGAAGATTGTCTTAAGATTATTAGTTGGATAATTGGATTTTAAATATCAGAAACATCGGAGTTCATGTCACTACAAGACTCGGACAGAACTTGAACAATCCCAATCCATGCTCTGTCAAAAAGTAAGCTAGTTTGCACAGTAGGAATAAACACAGACTTCATAAATTAGGGAAGACCACACAGATAAAGGCACAGCAGCAGCCAAAAAAACAAACGGTGAGTAAAAGAACTGAGGTCAAGTTGGCTAAATGCTACCTTGAGAAAGTAAAGAGTGTGTTGTATTAGTTCAGAAGGATACTATCAACTGTATAAGCAAGTTCGATTTCAAAAAGCTATTTTCTATTCTCTTCACATACAAGCTGCAACAGATTTCTTTGCCTAAACTAAGCAAAATCAGTGGCTGATTAACCACACTTTTACAGTCTTAGATCAGATATCACAAAGGATGATTCATCAGTCTCCAATATCCAGCTGAACCAATCATAGCTGAATAGGAGTTATAATGTTAAATTCCTATAAAAATGAATTAATAGACTGTATAAACAGCACAATATTCAATACTAATTGCTTCTGGGTCACTACTTTAAAAAACATTTCATTAATCTTCAAAGTAACAAGAAAACAGTATATTTGTGTGTTCCAAGTATGGTCCGCATTCATCTCATTGCTTAAAAAAACCTGGTGATTTCTAGAGCATCTCACTGAAATCCTTAAATTTCTTTAACAAATACAAAATTTTTCACTTTTTTAAATGACAATTATTAAAGCTCGTTATAATTACAATTATTTATCAGGATTCTAGCCAACATCTATGATTTCCTCTAAAGACAGTAGAAACAGATCTTACAAAAAGCCTCTGCTAGCATACAGATAACAACAACGAAGGATTAATCATTTTTACTATAGCAACCACTGCACTGCAATTACCATAGTGACATGAGAAGAATAGAAAAAGTAATAATGAACAGCTCTTACTTATTTAGAGCAATGTGTCTGCCAAATAAGTGCTGAATTCTCTAGTGCCCAGCTCTGCTCACCTTAATCAATTAAAATGCCATTTGTAACAAATGTGTCACAAAGCATTTCTGACTTATTCTCAAAAGGGCAATACAAATTTGTCAACTGTTCCCTGTCCTTTGGTCACGTTAACGTACAAATCATTGTTATCATTTAACTGAGGGGAGTGCTACTTATTTTAAAGGTTCCAATTTAGACATGAAGTCTAAGGTCTACTACATTACCATAAACATATTGATATAGATACACTTGCTTTTGCAAATTTTTCCATTAAAATATACATACAGGTATACAGACAGACGTATACACAGAAATGTAGTCGACCTTACAGATATTTATACGTAGATGTATACAAACATACATTTGTGTTTCTTTCTCATGAAAAAAAATATCTTTATTATTTCAGCACTTCAGGAACACTTGGTGCTAAGATTACACTAACACCTGTGACAATTTCTCATGAGTCACCTAATCGCTGTTTTTTCCAGTGCCACTTAACTAAATAATTTCTGCTTGATAGCTGTTGTTCAACCTGCTTAGTTTAAGAAAGGAAACCTTATCCAAAACCAGTCGCCTTTAGAGGTTCTCAGTCAGGATGTTATTCAAAGCTCCCACATTTTTTCAAGCAACGGGTAAACACTGATGGCTGGAAAGGGTACTTCAAATAAAACTTTTGGAAGCAGAAAATAACGTTCAATAAAGTCGCCTTTTGAAACAATTCATGTTTTGCTAAGATGTAGGTACGATCAATAAATTAGAAACTTGGACTGCAGAAATGCAACAGCACACAAATAGAAAGGTAGGGGTAAGTAAGAAGGTGGCAGGACAAGTGACATATTCCCCCAAGCTCATGTCTGGACCTGACATCATTCCACAGTCTAACATGCACACAGTTAAGTAAATGGGAAGTGGCAGAGAATGAAAGCACAGAGAATTATGGAATCCTTTGAGACCTTTAGCAAGTGGCAAGGCTGGCACATCAGCTATGAGGTACAGAAAATGTCGAGATAGTAGAAGAAAACAGAGGTAGGCAACACAGAAGTAAGACTTTGACACGCTTGTGACTGTATATTGGACGTGTTTCTAGTCACAGCAGCTGCATTCTAGTGCCAACTGCCAAGATGCCTGCAGCATGCAGAGTGAGCGTGGTATGGTATGTTCTGCTTACTGTATGACACACAGTTTGGCAAAAGCTACTTTGGTATCTTCTAATGCATCCCATTTTAAGTTTTCATTGTGCCATTGTGATTTGTTGTGCAATGAAAACTCTTTCAGGCCCCATTACAGATAACCAAATTACTATTTCAGACTGCAAACCATCATACCTTAACTTCCTTTGACTTAAGGCAATCATTACTTCGTCATTTTTGAAACAGAAAACCGGAAAAGGAGATGTTCAAGTCTGACAAACAATTTCTAGTAAGGCATTTTCTTCAACTTCAGCTCACTAGAAGCAAATCTGTATAATAAATGCCTAACTTTTGAAGTATCTAAACATACGCAGACATAGCACAAGCACAGTGGGTAAATGTTACTCTGATAGAGTGTTACTCTAGTAGCGTGAGATTTTGCCTCTTTATTGTTAGACTGGTGCGGAACTAAAAATACTGGAATGATAAAGAACATGAGCAGAACTCAGCTAAGATCCTCCTTTGCACTAGAAGTTTTTTTCCTCCTACTAATTACTGTATAGCCACTCTTACACAGAACTATTTTGCTGTAGGGAGGATTTTTTTGGTGGTGGTGGTATATTATTCAACCTCCTTCAGACTGAATTTCATAAAGAACATGGAATTTAGAATTATATCCCTTCATTACTCCTACACATTGAAGTGAATATGGTACTAAAACAATGTTCTCTAAAACTTCATTCAACGAGAAAATAGCTATTTGTTGTCTTGATTATTTTAAATTAATGCTGGGAAGATGAAAAAAAATTGATGCACTACTCTTATTTCCTACCCGCTGTTACAACAGAAGAAAGATTAATTCAAGTCGTAATAGTACTCAGTAGTAAATCTGAAATCACTATTATAAGTATTCCTGTAGTTGTCCGAATAAACTTTGTTCCTCTATCAAAACACACATACTTATAGCAATCTCTTTTCACTTGCTTAGGAAAATTAATGGGCAGAAAGACCATTAAACCATTTCCCATCCTTCACCCTGGATGAACTTGAGTGATCTGGAATGACGATAAAGATGATAGTGTGTATGTAGCTTTCAGGAAGAGGAAGCAAGACCCTCACACTGCAAGATCTGTGCTGGGTGTTCTCTCAAAGATGAAATGGCTGAGATCTTTCAGACTAACCAGTTCTAAATAGTCAGCTTCTAAAAAGCCAGCATCTCCTCCCACAGATTATATTGATGATTCCTCACCTCTCTATCTGCTTTGCCATATACGTTGTCCCTCTACGTTTTCTTGCATGTCCTTCGTAAGTCCCTGCATGTTTTTTCTCCCTCCCATCTTCTTATTAGAAAGACTGCTCCACTACTGCCTCACACTAGTGCTTTGCTGATGAATTCGATGATAATTAGCAGAGCAGGGTATTAAACAATGGGAGATGGAACTCCAAACCAGCAGTCCCCCGCCGCTAAGCTGGCTATACCAGCCGTGGTCTTTCATAATCGTGGCTGTACCAAAACCAGGATGTACCACACTGCTCTATCACCCTGTATACAATTCATTCACATGCTCAAAATTTTAAACTTTAACATTTGAACAGTTCTACTTCTCTTTGCAAAGGTATCCCAGGGCTTATTAAAATTCCTATGATAAATTACAATTATGATATATCATTTGGGCTCATTAGCTACCTAACAGAGATAAAATTAGCCTACATAAAGAATGCTTTCCACATTGCCATTGTTTTAAAAAAATACTAATTAAAAAAACCCAACAGATTTCTACGTAGTACCTTTTAAGATACACTATTCACATCATCAGCCTGGAAAATAGTTACAAAACCCCCCAACACATTTAATATTATTTTTAACAGCAAAACACGTATTCTATTCTTTCATTCAGATATTATATATACAAGTGTTTGTATTTGTAGATAAACAGTAAAAGTTTTTACAAAAACTTCTGGAAAATGTTTAACATTTCACAGAAGAACTCTGAGTGTTGTTCAGCTTCTACTTTATTTCATTTATTATGGATCTGTAAACCCATCCATAGTTGCTAGATGAGGATCTAAGGATAATTAACTATCTAGCAGAGGCGTCTTCTAGTTACATGTCAGTAAACAGCTTTGCTAGAACCCTTAATAATACTTCTAAGTGACAGCATAGAGCAAGAGAATTGTACTCTGGGTCCAATACGGAGTCTGACTTTAGATTTTAAAAAATCTTTATCTATTCAAGTCATTTAATTAATTTGCATTTTATGTAAAAGTGAAGAATTTATGAACATTTACACAAATAATATCTTCTGAACAAGATTAGGGAAAAACCCAAAATCCTGACAAACAAAACACGTCTGATAAAATAAGACTGGCGTTGTACCATGCCTCAAAGCAACAGTCCTTAAGTGTGGCACTCAAAAGTAGATGTGTGTGATGCAAAATGTACTAGGACAGCCAAAGTTGAATGTAGCTGAATTTATTCCAAGATATTTCAAGGTTTACAGTCAAACAGATAGAACACTTTGAAGATAAAAGAGTAAAAAAAAAAAAAAAAATTTAGAGCTAAACATCTTTATTTGTTCTTAGATTTAGAGTAGCTAACCAAAATATGAAAAAGAAAGCAACACTCAGGATAGTTTAGAAGAACATAACTCACCAAAATCTGCAAACACCGACTGTCCAACAACTTTCATACCACTAGGCGCATCCACAGTTTCTTCAAGTTTAGAGAAGTTCCCATCCTATCAAACAGGACACAGATGATGGAAAAACTGAACTGCAGACTAAGTGATAAAGTTTGAACCAAAGAATATACATATAAATAAAAACATGCTTAAATAGATAATAAAGAGACATCTCAGCTATGGAAAAAAATTTTCGCTCTTTAAAAATAGGGATTGAGTTTTTCCATTTCTAATCCTTCATGGAATCTTACAGAAATCCTGTAGTAGTAATATTCAGACACAATTGTCCATATATTTTGCTGTGTTACAAGGAAGGAGAGATCGGGTTATTTCAGCAATATAATTTAAATCATAAACAAGTGATTATTAACACCAATGTGCAGGTATGCATACTGACATATGAGTTTATAGACACACAGAATATATAAAACCATACCTGCACACCTGTTAAAAATAGCTTCTGATTTTCCTTCTAATTAGGAAATTAATAGATTTTACATTAGGTCTGGTTTAGGTATTGTTTTAATTGTCTAAATAAAACGTAGGCCTGCAGAAAACCATATTCCAGTGTTTTGTCAGAAAGAAAAAAACGAGTGCTGGATCCTTGTTTATCATAGAACTGGATCACAACTGGAACAAAACCATTTAAAACCTTTCCGTAGGCCCACCTTTCTAGAAGCTGCAAACAGCTTATATGAAGTGCTAAGCACAGAAGTATACTTAAAGACATTCTCTTTTGTGGATTATGTTTAGTCATCCATATTGCTTACTCATGTCATACTCAGCTAGTAGGCTTCAATGCTATTGAAGATGCAACTCCAGAAACAGTATGTGGATGTTTGACATATATACCTTTACGTTGATGTATAATTTACAATGACCCAGATGGGGGGCAGGAAGCAAATCATCTGCATGCACAAAAGATGACTAGGCTCTGGGCTCAGTTGGCCAGAAAAGCATATATTGTCTAGGCAAACATTTAAAAAGCATTTTATGGTGCATCAGTGAAAGGAATTACTTAGTCTAAGTTTGTAGAGCAATTTAAGTGCTTTTAATGGATCAATTAAGGTATTTTAAGATGTATATATACGTACATATATTTTATCTGTATGACATTTTGCTGGGTTGATTGATTCCAAAGAATAGAATTCCTTCTTTTTAAAGATAAGCAAATCTTATCTTTAATTATTTTTTTTTTAAAAAGCAAGCATACAAAACACATAATGTAGGATCATATTTAGAATACATGAATCTGGAAACACATATCCAAGTTTTGTAAGAATAAATCCAAAACAAATGTAAGAAAATTTAAAAAACCCACCACTGCAACCTATAGGAAACAGGTCAAATGCTTTGAGTAGTCACTAACGCTCAATCCCCCAAGAATTAAATTTGTCAAAGTCAAAAATTATTCCTAGAATCAACTAATCAACTCATTTCACTAATTGTTATTAACAATGAGGTTCTTCACTGACCATGGCTAGGTTAGGCAATACAAAAGCTGAATCTCAATGAAGAAATAAAAATAATCCATTGATCTATTTCTCCCCAACCTTGAATTGCATTTGTGATATTTGGTTAAAATAGGACTCAGGATTTTCTGAACCGTAACCTGCATACATATTGTAATGGTTAGAAGTGAGATTTTGAACCTCTGTCCCACAAAATCTTACCCAAGACCTGAAGTTACAGTTCTAAGAAAGCTTACTTAAAGAAATCAAATCTCTAAGACAGAAAGAAGAAGGAAAAAAAAACCCTGATCAGCCTTTTCTTCATAAATCACTGTGCTAAGTGTCAGTAACCTCCCAGAACCGCTGATGACACAGGAGGCCTGCCATGGTGTACGAAGGCAGTCTGATTGATTTATTTAGTAGTCATGTTAAAAAATCTGCAGAGAAACTTGCTGAGTAAAAGATTGCTAGCGATATTCTGCAGTCTAAACGCACTAGTGCAGTTAGTGCCTCAACAACACTTCCATTCATTCCTGAAACAAGGAATATCAAATGAGTTTTCAATTATTTTTTTTAACCTGTCTGAATTTTAATAGAATGGTTATTTGGGTTTTCCCCTCTTACCTTATTTACCCATGTCTCAAACTGAACGTTTTGTGGATTTGGTGATGTAGTAAGGAACAAATCTGCAAGGAAAAACGTAAGAGAAATAAAATATTTAACATATAGACTACACATACAAATATTTAATCATCAATAAAGACATATAATACAAATCATTAAAACTAAATTACATATATTTTATAAATATATTATATTCCAGTGATGTTTAGTTGTATATATATTAAGCAAAAGATTAAAAACCAAAAATCCCCAAAACTGCTTTCATCCCTCATACTCTTACGTATAAATAAATATACCTTCTGCTCTCAACTTCGGCATTTGTATAGTTTATACATAAATTAATTTAGCCTCACAAGAGCTAGTAAGTGCTGGATATTATATATATACACACACTGAAGAACATTTCTTAATAGTAAAGACTGAGACAGATCTCAAAGCTAGGAAAAAGTATACGCAGTTTTATTTTTACTAAGTCAAAATTAAAAGTTAAAAACCTGCCAACCATCCTTTTATTTTGGATATGTTGAATTAAGCAACAGATACACTGTTCGCAGGAGCAGGAAAGGCAATAGAGAAATATTTCAGGCTTCCTTTACACTAAAATTCTCTTAAACATCAAAAGAGTGCATGAGTGCTTCAGAGGATTTATCTGACAATGCTATTTAGGAAAGCACCAAAATTAGGAAAATGGGAAGAAAAAGCTTTATAAAGCTTTTATGTAAAAATAAAAAAAAAGTTTAGAAAAAAAAAATTATGAAGTCCAGTGTCAAGAAGTAGATTTTAAGAAAACTACTCTTTTAGATTTAAGCATTTTTTTCATTGTCCTACTTCCCTTCCACAATTCAAGATAGTACTATTTGAGTTAGAACACAATGGTTACTTTGTAGGCAGAAAAAAGTGATTTAATTAAAAAAAAAAAAAGTTAATGCTTTACCCTGAGGTTGTTTACTGAATAAGCAGGAGGACTGCTGTACAGGGAACTTCAAATGGCTCATAGTGGGTATTGTATTTCAGGGTAAAAAAAATCCTAAACCTAACCAAACCATAAACCCTCACACCAAACAAACAAACAGCCCACATACACACAAAAAAGCCAACAAAGATTTTGCTTACAAGTTTCTCCCTGTCCCCCTGCCACAGCCTGAAAGTTGTACCATTTAATTTTATTCCCCTGAATACCTGAAACAGCAGTTTCCTTTAGGGCATACACATGAAAAGCATAATAGTGTGCTTCATTGGAAAGAATTGTATTGACACTTAAGTATGTCTTGAAGGCAAGAGACAGAAGTAATGGAAACAATCTGAAGATAACACAGATATAACTTAGAAAACATACATAAACTTTGAAATTTTAACTTTGGATGTAGAAGGAAGTTTGTGCAATATTGTTGGTTACTATCAGATACGAACTAGAAAAGCATCAAGAACTCTTAATACATTCACAGGGGGGAAAGAGCAACATGGACCAACAGATGCCGTAACTCACTTTCCTACAGGCCAAAATGCAATTAAATCTTTGTAAAGAGTTTTTGGGGTTCATCTAAGTATTTTGAGTGAGGCTGTAGTGTGTCCAAGCTGTAACGCAACCAGCAGCCAGTTATGGGCTACATCATATATAGGTTATTCCACAAGGGGCGCTTACTATAACATAACACTCAGTTATAATGGACAGCAAGGACTAGCATTTGATTAGCAAATATGACGGGGTGCCTAACCTTCAAGCAAATGTTTTGTTGGCACTATAACCATCTCCCCACCACACCTCTGACTCTGCCGAGCGGTTCAATTCACGCACCGCAGAGCTGACCCCTCAACTTTACTTGCCGAGTCAATCCTCTCTCCGCACAGTCCTCTAGGCAAGGAGAGATCTTGAGGAGCATTAATTCAGCATTCCTACTAGCAATGCCATGTTTATACGTGTTTTGTGAATCTCTCCCAGAACTGGATGAAACGGCATAGCTGCCAACACCAGACATAATTCACCCAGTATTATTATGCTAGAAATTCAGCTCTGAACAGTTGGTTATTACTAGGTTAAATAAGTGCCTCAAGTATAATGCAACATAGTTATGCTTCTAGGGTGGAAAAACCAAATACAAAAGGTAGATATCAGTTATGCTGGGGGTATTAAAAAGTCCTTAGCTCCAATTCATTTAAGGTTACCAAAGTTAATTAAAAATAAAACCAGCAAAATCAGCACAGCACTGTTTCGTGACTAATTTATCATGCAGTGGCATTTCATTTAACAATTACTCTTAATTTAAAAGCCTATACCAATGCAGCATACTACGACAACTTCTCATTAAAAACACAAAACAAAACATCTTTTCTTTGATGGGAAAACCCAGTACCACCTATAGTATCCTTACAATGGAGGTTCTTCAGTAAAGAGAAATTAACATCCTTAACATCTTAATGGGAAGTCATATAAGCACTACTACAAATCGAATTATCTCTAAGTAGTAATATATCTTGCTTTCATTTGAGCATTAATGAGTAAATTTATCAGTTACAGCTCCTCAGAGAGCACAATGGCCATGTCTGACACAAAAGACATTTCATATTGTTCGTCTCTGGGAGCGTTACAACGGTCCACAGAAAGTCAGGCACTCGACATGACTAGGCAACAACAGCAGTAAGTAAACTGCAAGTGTACTAACCCCAATTTTGAGACACAGCCATTATAAATTCACTGAAGTATTAGTGAATTGTTTTTAAGAGCACATACAGTTACTGTATATTACACACATACACCTATTTCGTAAAAGTATGTAAAGAGAGAGAGAGATTTGCAATGGATTTCTCTTATGCATTGAAAAAATCAATTTTTTTCCATTCTTAGTCTGAGGCACATTAGAGTAGTTGTTTTTCACTCCTCATCTAATCTGATTTCAGAATAAGTGTATAGAAATATTCAGAAATATGACCACACTGGGAATTGAAATACAGGAAGGCAAGGAACAACAAGCATGTGAAATCCCAGATGTTAGGACCAGAATCTAAAGTAGCTTTAAAATAAACATTAAACTCAGAGAGGGGGAAAAAAAAAAAATAAAAAATAGGCATGAGAACACCACAGTGGCTGGGATGTCACACAACTTAATAAAAATCAAAGAATACATTTAGCTATCTGCAGTGTAGGAGGAATAAATCAGGACACTTAATGCAAGTAAAATTACAAAGAGCTAATAGAAAGATGATAATTGAACACTTCTAAAATGTTTACTATGTTAAAAATGTGGAAGTGCTTTTAGATTTAAAGTCTTTGTTCAGCCACTGTACAAACCAGGTATTTTAATGGGAACACTTGTTCCACATCGGGAGAGTACGAAAATACAGCTATGTTTTCAGGGGAGGCAATCTACCATTTCGTTGGTTTGCAAGAGATCAGGGCTGAACACAGCCCTCTGCAATAGCTTGACAATGATTAAATTCACCAACATGCCTATTTTGCACTGAACTCCCTCCCACCCCCAAAACAGCTTCTCTTCAAAGTTAGTAAATTACTTTTGCCCTTTGTTCCTCTTCACGTTCCTTCTTTCTTCTAACTTGAGGCATATAACATCATATACAACAACGAAACCAACACACCAAAGCAGCTCCAAGGCTGCTGTAATATTACACTGCACGCGTAAAATGCAAAGGCAGGCAGATTGCAGAAAATCTTCCAGAAATAGGATAGAGGAGCTAGTGCCACGCTGCTCCGAAGTTAAAGCAACAAATGGTGATTTCCCATAGGACAACTGCGTACAGGTACAGCAACACCACCTTTAGTTCTAAAGCCTGCTGAACCGATTCAGCTGGTACGTTATTGCCAATTGTCCTTCTTTTTATCTTTAAGCCTTCTAAGAAGCTACGCGTCTCTAACACGTGTTTTTTTGTGATTAAACCCTCTTGCACCAAAATAAAATTAAATGTTTAATATTTACAAGTAATTTTTGATTTTGATCAAGAACGTCAGTGATTTCAAAGCAAGTGAAACATTTATTTGTATCAGCAGTGTAAAAATGCGACGGAATTTAATCACTCCAAATAACTCTTTGGCAATTTGCATAGTTCAGAATAACAAATGCTCTCTCCAAGTTTGTAGGAAATAAACCTGTAAGAAAAACCTTTCTGCTTCAGATGCAGAAATAATCATATAGGCAGTTTCCAACCAAACAGCTCCACACCCAACAACAGGTCCGTCTTTGGTTCTTATCCCACAGAATTCCTCACACAGACAATCCCAGATTCCTCAACACAGTGTTATGCAACTATGCTGCTCTGATTCCACATGCCATTAGGTCAGTCCTCCTTTAATAACTTTAAATCTATCTGTTAATATGCTCTTCTTGCAGCAATTCATCCAGTGTTTGCTCCTCATCATCTCCATCTAAACTCCCTACCTTCCGCCTAGACTTCTTCCTCACCTACCAACTTCTATTCCCACGTCCTGTGCATCACCTCTGCCTTTTGCCCCTTGCTCTCAGTCAAGCATCCAAACACTGGCAATGGTCCACAGCCACGACGGAAGGGAAGGTTTCCATAATCACTGTCTAGGGTATGTTTACTACTGATGGCTGTTTTAGAAGGACAGTAATAGCAATTAAGGAAAACAACAAAACCACCTCAGTTGCCATTTCTAAAATCTGTTTCAAACTGGCTAAATTTGGATGGAGATTTTAATTAAAACAGCAAAGAGACCTTGCTGGGAAGGATGTTTCAAAAGCAAGTGCTAGGTCACTAAGAAAAAAAGTTGTCTGAAGTTAGCGAATACCAGAGCAGCTCCACCACAACTTCAGTTCTGCCGAAGTGGCTAAGCAAATGTAACTGCAGGTTAGAAAAAGTTCAGTGTAGAGGTAGGTAGGGAGAGTGGAAGTCTTCCACCCAACTGGAAAACTGCAGATAATCTTATTAAATCAAGTAGATAGTATTACAAACCTTACTTCCAAACATTGCTGTTTCTTACTAGGACTACTAGGAAATTGCAATAAAACATAACTATACAGAATCTGCTCCAAGTTCACTTCTGATCACCCTTGTTATTTTCCTTCACTTTTGAGTGCTACAAGAAATGGTGCTATTTATAGATGGAGCATTCGTTTCACTAATGACTGATTTGACCTTTCTGTTTAATGTCAGAGGGCTTTATTTTGGAATTAAACCCCTCAGCATCTACAGTTGTCTTCAGAAGGCACCAGGGCCTGAGCAACATTCTTACGTTACAGCTTGATTTAACATTTACTGCAGAAGTATGAAGTTAATAAAGGGGGGGGGGGGGAAGCCCCTATTTTTAAACACTATCAAAATGCACAAGGCAATACCCAATTAGAACATAGATACATACAATCCAGACATGCCTAAAAAATTTGTCATTTATGTGGAAGAACAGGTGTGCCTACATGTAATGAACATGCCTGCCTGTATGTATTGGCATATGTAAATAATGTGCTGAACTAAAAATCCGCTGCAGTGTATTGACAGAACGGGTAAGGTAACAACTGTATTAAAATGTATTAAATGCCGTAGAGCCTTAGGACAAGTTAAAGCTAACTCTCCTCTATTGACATTACAAATTTTCCTCTGTTTACATTACGGATTGACCTACCAGTAGAAAAAAAACACTATTTAAAGACAAAACATTTACTTTTTTTTTTAGTTGTACTTGTATAACTTTGGTTGTACACCGCTTTTAAATGCTCAAACCTAATTTCATATAAAGTTAGAAATAGTCAGTTTTATTTCTTTATTACACAGAAATGGAAAAAGAAAACTGACAAATTTTGTGCTTCTGTTCATAAGTTTTTCATTCAGGTAGAGAAACCCTCTATCATTTCATATTCAGATTTGTCAAGTTGGCATTAGTACTGTATTAGAGAAAATGGAATACATCTACTGCTTAGCTACAGCAATTTACCTTTCACAATATGGATATGAGTAGAAGTACCAACACTAATGAGTTTGAAATTAACTTGTTATGAATTTGAGGTTCTAGTCATATGAAACTAAGTTATGGAACCCCTCCTTTCAGTAACTTCCTCCTCTGAAAAATTTAAGCAAACAAAAGGACTCCAAATGTTCCAAACTAAATAATTTGTGTTTGCAAATTTTTAAGTAATGTGCTTACAATAAAAGAAGTTGTGAATTTAATCTGCTTTTCAAACAGGTCTTCCAAAATTTAGTGTTTACTGGAACTATTTAGTAAAGCAGATGATAAATAATTATGCACAACATAAGTAAGCACTAAAATCCCTTTCAGTATTAAAAAATACTGTAGAAAAAAACCATATGTATTAATTTAAAAGCATCACCTAAGTGGAAAACTTCTAAATTAGATCTATGCTGAATAGTTATGCTTCTGAATATGCAGAGCAGGTGGGACTGTTCCTCTGGGTTTTAGCACTTCAAACATGAGTTTTCAGACAAAAAATTCTGTTGGTGTCTTTTGCTTTTAGGGTTGTTCCCCCAACCCCCCCCCCCCCCCCCGAGTAAAGGCAACAATATTGTTTTAAGCAATAAAAGATGACCAATCAGTGGTGAGAGTGCTTTCAGAACTCATTTTCACATTCATGCTTTATCACCAAAATGCTGTTTTGAGGCAGAACCAATGTACTTTTCACCTATATATTGATTCCCATAAAAATATCATTAGTACCATTCAGCGTATATAACCGTATTAGTATATAATTAAAAAATTCAGAAGGAATAGCTTTTGAGACACTTATAATGGTGATTTGAAAATTGAAGTGGCTAAGCAGACAGCACAGGTCATGTGTTCTTTCAGAAAGATTGGTAAAAACTTCTGTTAAAATAGCTACTTTTCCCTCAAGATCTCTACTCATTGTTTAATTCTCTTCATGAGGTAAGCTATGAGTAAGAAAGGTGGCACTGGCAAAAGTAGACCAATCTCAGCAGTAGGAGGAGATGCAGCTCATTTGAACAACTCTGGCTTCATCTTATGAGCAGGAACCTCCTGTCGTATTGAATGCTGTAGGAACAAGTGGAGGAATAGAGGTAATAGATCATACCACAGACCACTTTTAATTGGAGATAACAAATTTGTAAATAGTAAAAATGAAAGTAATAAAAAAACTAACAAAAGCTTGTGGACCTAGATTGAGGTTCTCCAGAACACGTCCTGTGCATCTTAAACGATACAATTTTTGCCTCCATTATTTGCTGTAAACTCTCAAGTAAGCTCTGCTATCAAAGCTTAAAGCAGTTAAGAAATTAAAAAATGTACCTGTTCAAGGAATGAAATAGTTACATGGCATTACTGAATATTTATTTTTGGGGAAACAAACCGTAAGGGAGGGGGCAAAACCAGAAAGAATGATTTGACTGGAAATACATACACACCCCTACAGTTTTAAAATACTACTCAAGGTAAGTTTTAAACCACCAGATAATTTCTTTGCAAACATAAAGAGACTGGTTATTTTAATTGAGAATAAATGCGGATCTACTGCATAAAATAAGCTTTGATGATAATATTATACGCAGAGCGACTAACAGCTTCCATAAGGAGGAAGCTCACCAAAAATATAATCAGAGAGTCTGGCATCGAGCATTACATTGTCTTCAGAATCCAGGTTTAAATGATTACAACAGAAATATCACTGGTAATTTGAATGATCAGTTTTCAAGAAGAAAACTGTCTACATTTACGCATTTAAACTAAGGAGTGGGAATTTAAAAAGAAAACACATTGTAAATGTTCTGGTACATTAGGTTTCTAGATTCCCAAAGCAAAACAATATAAGAAAATTAACCATCAGAAATCAGTAAAGAGACTAGCAATTAGCTTATAGCAAGCTGTTTCTGACTAATGATTTCTCCACTTTAGTTTTCCCCAAAATCAAATTTATGATTTTCCCCTTCATTTTATATAAACAGTTCCAGAAATATCTGCAGTTATACACACCATGTGCTAGTGTTCAACACAAGACAGGTTGTAAAAGCAGTATTTCCAAGCTTTGGAATCACATAACCAAATAAGGCACAGAATATTTAATACATCAGCTATTTTTCATAGCATTTAAGGATACATTGACAGATGTACAGTATGAAGTTACCGGATTCAGTCCAAGGCAGTTTGTGTGATACATTTGAACATCTTAAAAACATTTGCAGGGCCACGACCTTATTTCTCGGGCGACAACTTGCAACTTTGAGTGCATACAAATTGTTTATTAATAATATTTTTTCTAAGTAATTCAGTACTACAATTTTGGCTTAGAAAGACAGCATTAGTCCTAAATGAACATCTGACATTTTAGAATGTCTTAAATATAAACAATCAAGTTAACTAATTAAAAATAAAAAAAGCAGCAAAATAATAGCTATCCTAAAAATTTCAACTTTATCTAAAGCACTCTAAAGTCACCTATGACAGCTTACGTAAAGACAGTCTAATCAGCCTTCACCTAGAGACACATGCTAAATTTAAATTTCAGCCTGGTCCAAAGTATTTATTTGAAAATATTGAATGTGGCGCAAACCAACAATGGCATAAGCAAAATGTATTTGTCTGTTGTCTAGCTTTAAGTAGACAATCTGTATTGGTACCCATCTCTGTATCGTTTCTGGGTGGTCTTTATCAAGTCCTTTTACCTGTATCAGCCCCAGTTTCCAGCTATAACACTTTTTCTCCATGGCTTGGTTCATGTATTTCAGTTGTAAAATCTTCAGAGTAATGACCATATTGCACAGTGTTTACTCAGTTATATTCTCTCCCTCTCCTAACACATCGTGAGATGCATTACTGAGACAGACCAAGTTCCATTTTACTTCGAGTGGACTAAAGGCAAAAAAGTTACTTTTTACCTCCTTTACTGTAAGTCAAAGAGTTAAATACTGCACAGATACTTCTCAAGTCACATTACGTACATATGCCAGTTTGAGGCTATGCTGTTTTTAAGACAGGAGGAGTCTGCTTTGGAAATGCTCACCTGCACTGTCAAGCTCAGTAAGATTCACCTGATGTTGATCTATTCAGACAAGCCTATTATTATTAGCTTCAGAATTATTTTCTGAAGCTAGCTGTCAAAAAGAACTAATGACATGTGTGAGTATGTATTACTAGACATCCAGCAGCCCTATTCTAACAAGGGTCATTACATCGTCTCCTCATCTTTCAGTCTATCTCAGTGCAGGTACGCTAATGATAGGCAGGTTGACCAGACCATTTCCAGACACTCCTTCCAATCTCAGCCACTGTGTGAGGTAGATACCCTCCCTGGGGCAACACATGCAGAAGACATTTGAAAATTTTGTCTCAACTTTATCCGTAAAACACACATAAATGCTTTGGTAAAAATTTTTGCATGGATTATATAAAATTTCTCGCCTAACTCAAAATACTTCCTGAATTAAAAATTCTAAGCAGTTGTGATTTCTACAGGAGGATGCTTTATTTAAAAACAGCAGCAGCATTACTATCTCACCAAGAAAGATTAGTATTATCTTTGTTCTGGTTAGAGGATTTTTGGATTATAAAAATCTTTACACAGTTAGCCTTTCGTGAAGCACTGTCAGGGATTAAAAACATCCTTATGAACATGTTCTCATACAATGAAATCGTAACAATTCAACTTCCTTTTACGCAGAGCAGGAGAAGTGTGCCAATTAAAAGCTCTGTTTTGAGGCTTTAATATCAGCAGGTTGAAAACGGGTTAGGCAATAAACTAGCAAAAAGATTCTCAGCCCAGAGAGGATTTTTTTTTCTTTCTATTTTTTTTTTGCCAAGCACACTTTACATCTCCTAAGCTGTTTATAATGACAGAGTGCCAAAAATAGCCCAGCTAAAAATCACTGAATTGAATGCATCTGTTACAGAATTACTAAGAGCCCCAAAACACTGCAGAATATTAGAAAAAGGTCTTAAAAAACCCCAAGGAACAACAAGTAAAGATGGTATATTCAGGAGAACCATTTTTTATTTGTAAACAAAAACCAGTGCATCTACTTTAGGTACAACTGTATCTTCCTGTTCATGAATAGCAGCAATGTGAGTAAATACTCTGAATTTTTCAGTCAAAAAGTACCACAGCAGCATCAAACATCATGATTATCAAGTCTTTTGGACAACGGGATTTCAGCATGCAGGCTATTCATAGAACCATTCAGGTTGGAAAAAGGCCTCTGAGATCATCAACTCCAACTGTTAACCCAGCACTGCCAAGTCCATCGCTAAACCCTGTCCCTAAGCATTCCATCTACACGTTTGTTAAACACCCCCAGGGATGGTGATTCCACCACCGAAGTCAGGCTGACAGGCCTGTAGCTCCCCGGATCCCCCTTCCTGCTCTTCTTGTAGACAGATAACACACTGGCTAATCTCCAGCCTGCTGGGACCTCCCCGGTTAGCCAGGGCTGCTGATAAATGATGGAGAGCCACTTGGCAAGCTCCTCCACCAACTCCCTCAGTGCCCTCAGGTGGATTCCATCCAGCCACATAGACTCATGCGTGTCTAAATGGAGCAGCAGGTCACTGACTGTGTCCTCCTGGACTTCGGGGACTTCATTCTGCTCCTCATCCCTGTCTTCCGGCTCAGGGGTCCGGGTACCCAGAGGGAAGCTGGTCTTGCTGTTAAAGACTGAGGCAAGAAAGCAAAAAGCACCTCAGCCTTTTCCTCATCCCTTGTGGTAATGTTCCCTGCTGCATCCAATAAAGGATGCAGATTATCCTTGGCTCTCCTTTTCTTTCCAACTTATTTGAACAAACATTTTTTGTTATCTTTTACAGCAGTGGCCAGCATGAGTTCCAGCTGGGCTTTCACCTTTCTAATATTCTCCCTGTATAACTTTCCAACATCCGTGTAGTCTCCAGGGCTGCCTGCCCCTTCTTCCAGAGGTCATAAACTCTCCTTTTTTCCTCCGAGTTCCAGCCAAAGATCTCTGTTCAGCCAGGCCAGGCTTCTCCCCTGCCAGCTCACCTTTTGGCACATGGGGACAGCCTGCTCTTCTGCCTTTAAGATCTCCTTCTTGAAGGATGCCCAGCCTGCCTGGACCCCTTCAGTGCTGCCTCCCAAGGGACTCTGTCCGCAGGCTCCTAAACAGGCCAAAGTCAGCCCTTCAGAAGTACAAGGTAGCCGTTCTGCTGACCCCTCTCCTTACTTCTCTGAGAATCAAAAGCTCTGTCATCTCATGATTGCCAAGACATCCTCCCATCACCACATCACCCGCCACTCCGTCCCTGTTTGTAAACAGCAGGTCCAGTGGGGCATCTCCCCTGGCTGGCTCAGTGACCAGCTGTGCCAGGCAGTTATCTTCCACACGCTCCAGGAACCCCCTAGACTGTTTCCTCTCCACTATATTGTATTTCCAGCATGCATCCGTAAGTTGAAGCCCCCCATGAGAACAAGGGCTAGCTGATTGTAAGCCTTCTCCCAGCTGCTTGTAAAATATTTCATCTGCCTCTTTATCCTGACTGGGTGGTCTATAACAGGCTCCCACTGGGCTATCTGCCTTGTTGGCCTTCCCCCGGTCCTTACCCATCAACATTCAACCTTGTTGTTACTGTCATTAAGCTCTAGGCAGTCGAAACACTCCCTAACTTACAGGACCACCCTATTGCCTCTCCCTTCTGAAGAGTTCATAGCCATCCACTGCAGCACCCCATTCCCCTGCACCCTCAACAATGCCCCCCTCCTCACTAGTATGATTCTACTGTGTACCAGGAAGTTTTGTTCCAACTCAAGAATGGTAGTGTGGGTGAATACCAAGTCACGAGAACGCTCTTCACTAGCTCTACCCAAACCAACCAGTAAGTAAAAGACTCCGCCAACTGTTGAAAAATAACACAATATGGATCGCACTCCTCTCTTTGCTTGTTTAGCAAGACTGCGCTGCTCCAGCCACGCTGACAAGGAACAGAGCTTACTTAAACCAGAGGAGCATTTAGCCGTCTTCTGCAAAGTCTATCCAGACTGCACAAAGCAAGACACAGGACTAGCTGGGGGCAAAATGCAGCAATTCCAGCACCTTACTTTGGCCCTGTTTGGCAAAATGCGTTTAGAATTACAGTACTATCAGTACTGTATAGACAGTTACATACAGGGTTTGTTGGTGTTTTTTGCTTGCCCTTTTCTTAATTTGTATCAGCTGACTATTCTTATGACTTCTTCTATGAGTCACCCAACTCTGTACAGACGAACAGACATTAAAGGAGACGTGGGGATAACACTAAACAGGTATTTTTTGGAAGAGGCACAATGAGACTCAAGGTGCAATTTCATGCTTGGTTAAAGGCAGGCTAAAACTGCGGCTACTACGAGGAGTCAACCTTCTCTCTGTGCTTGCATTGGCTCTGGCAATCCTGAAGCTGTATAGCAAGTTGGGTCAGCTTAATAACTCAAGTGAAAATGAACTATATTCCCCTCCAGCCCCAGCTTCTGCACAATTACTACAGCTGATGTTAGGGGGCTGCCATAAATATGCAGACAGGAACAGACAATTGGTGACTTCTCAGTTTGGCAGCAGGCAGTCTTGGAATAACACATCAGTCATGAAACATCATATCATTGATGAGGCATTATTTTTCAGCAACATATGCCTTGTACACAGTTGGTCCAATTTTCATAGGGACAGCAAAAAAAAAAAACAACCAACAAGAATTTACTGTTCCCATCTTAGAAGCAAAGAAGTATTTTAAAGAAAATAATCCTATGATAACATTTGCTCCAGTTTTCTTTTCAGAATGAATTATTTTCCTTGAAATTTTCCTCAGGTTTCTGTAATAACACATATTTCAGCCTGAGGTGTTATATCCCTGCTGTTACAAGCAAATAAAAGTCAGGATCTTTCTAAGGGGAGTGCTTCATAGAAGCTTCTATTCGCATCTTGAGATAGGAATGTAGATGTGAACCTATAAAGCTCCCAGAACCCCCCACACAAAGATCCCAATTTTCATTTTTATTTAATAGAGGAACTTCCATACTTCACTAGCACTAACTGGAACTCTGCGGACATTCTTAACCCTGTTAGCTGTCCTGAAAACCTTTGTGTGCACTTGCAAAAAATGATAACATCTGTGATTGATCTATGTAAGCAACTTAGACTTCCTACCTTTACCTACCTGTGAGTTTAGATTTCAGTATATTCATCTTAAAATGCTACCTGGAATGCTCATCTTCACTGCCCATGCCACTAAAACACAACTACAAAGGATTTGTAGAATTAAGTGTGTTAGAATTGGTTATTACATCACACCGATTATGGTAAGCAACCGTATATTTAATTTTCCAGTTTGAATTTTCACTTGACAGCTTCATGCAACAGTGTGCCAGAACTGAATATTAAGGTTTGACGACACGCTAAAGCAATTAACTTAATCCCCAACAATTATAAGCATCTTAATTAAATTTATGGACTCTTTCCTCCCTCGTTCCCATGCTACTAAACAGGAAAAATAATAAGCTATCTTTCCAAAATTACCATATATGAATTGATGTACGTTGCAAATCTAGAAGATAAAGCATTTCAGAATTCATTTAGTGTGAAGAAATTAAGTTTAGCACAATATGTAAATGGGATTGGAGGTATGAATCACGTATATACTTGATAAATAGTGGTAACTGAAGGCTAAATTGCATTGTGTTTTTCACAAAAAACCCCCAAACCAAACCAAAGCCACCACCAAAGGAAAAATACAGTTTATCTACCATAAGAAAAGTTGTCTCCAGTACTCGTTTGTGAACACTGAATTATAAATAGGCTAGAGGATTGCTCATACAGTAATAGAAGAACAAAGTCTCACATGTTATTTTCTCCATCACTGACAAAATTAACTACAACAAAATAGAATGAAGTAATACTGAAATCTTCAAGAAACAAATTATAAGTCAGTCTTGAAAACATTCTTTGAATGAACTATAAAACTATTTCCAGACTCAAGATTAAGAAAACGCAGCCTGGCTTCTGATGGAGTTGCAAAGTGAATATTAGAGTACAGCATCACAAAGAACAGGTAACAATGCTTCAATGAGGAACACAGAATTATTCAGAACAAGCATTAGCTCTGATTACATTATCATCAAGAAGTAGGAAATGTTTTTAAGTTATTCATTTTGGCAGTTACGCTTTTAAATGCTGAATTTTCAAATTGCAGATATCAAAATAATTAAAAATAAAAAAAACCCCACAGAAGTAGCAAAGTTTTATGATCACTGAATACAACATTCCAGAACCAATTCTTTAGGATCATCAATGAAATTTACTAAAGTATTAGAAGGAAACTGCAATGCATTAGATTGTATACTTAGAGCGAGACATAATTTTAGGAAGGTATTTAACACTTTTTATGACTTACCAGCAGTGAAGTCATTATTTAAATCTATAAAAGCATGAGAGTGCGGTATATACATTTTACTTTGAGTTTCCAATGCAGCATGCCATGAGAAGTTCCTACAGACAAAAGTAAAAAGCAATACATTTCATCAATGCTTAGGGACTGTTTGACATGAAAATATACCTTTTATAAAAATAACTGTGAAACTTGAAATGAAATTGAACAGCAAGCATGCTCTTCTAATGCTAAGCTAAAATTACTACTTAGCTTATAATATACTAAGTAACTAGAGTAATTGCCTGAAAAGTTCTGCAAAGGATGATTCATAGCACAGGGGCTTCAGTTAGTTTTTAATAATTTTCTAGAGTAACTTTTTTTTTTTGTAGACAGCAAAGTCTTACTACCTATGAAGTGAAATTTAGTGCCTAGACTTCGACCGTAAATCTTGAGACACTGATCACTGTGCTCCCCAGTTTCCTCAATCAGTTTTACTATTGGTACTTCTGAAATCTACTTTAGGATCAATAACAATGAGCAAAAATGGACACAATCACATGCTGTTAAAGCAGCTCATGCCTGCTGCATGTGAACGGACTTTATTTTCAGTCACTTAAAAATCAACACAATAATTCAACTCTCATGTTACGATGGACTACAGGCTAATTATGTAATTTCCCAAGCAAGTGATAGTTTTACGTATTTATAAACATAAATGCCCTGCTGGTTTGTGTTCTAGAAATGACTGAACTTCCAGCAAACCTCCCTATTAGCAGCGCACTGAAATGTAACAAATCCTTCAAAATTCATAGTGGTTGAATCATCAGATATGTTATTTTCAGAACCCTGAGCTAATACCCTCAGAAAAATGTCAATACACACTATAGAATGCACTATCCAAAAGCATTACTGTCTGTAATGACTTTGTTTATTCCAATGACATCACCTACATATTACTGAAGTCCTTATCTTCTATGACTCATTTTATTGTGAGAAATAAGAAACAGGCTTCTTATTGCTTCCCGAAGATCATAACTAAGTCTTAGAAATGTTAAAAAGAATCACTTCGTCTTAAAAATTTTAAATATTCTCTATAGGTTTTTCATCTATTCAGTTTTGAAGATAGCCAAGAAAGTTAGTTATAAAGCTCTAATATAAATTTAAAAACATTTTAGATTAAAAACAGATGAATGCTTTTATAAGCAGATGACATAAAGCTGTTTTCCATGTACAAGACATTGCTCATGCTGTTACCTATAGCACTTAATCTTATTCTGGTCTGTAATGAGTAAGCATTATGCTAATGTTACTGGATGCATTTCTTCAACAAAAATGAACTAAAGCTCTCCCAGTTTGCCATATCTTCAAAAACTCATACAATTTTTCAATATATAATCATTGCAAGGTGTTCAGAAACTCCCTTGTGAATTTGAAATCTCTGTTCCATAACCCATCAATTTAAATAAAAGTAATGGTGATAAAATTCAAGTTGGGATTAACGACCAAAAACCTACTGCCAAGAAAATTATAGTTCCCATTTACGCAATGAAATGTTATTTACCCTACATCACTTCTGACCAATCTCTGAGGAAAGCAAAATAGGCAGTTAGGAACAACTGGTATAGATTTGTTAAACTCACTGATGGGGTGTGTGGGGGGAAGCCTTATTTAAACATTTCTTAAGGGCCGTGGAGATGCACATAAAGCTGATCTATTGTTGTCATAGAGACACAGTAATCATCTCATTGATTTCTCTGCTGGTAACAGACCTCTTTTGAAACAATAACTAAATAAAGCTACATTGGAATGCAAAGACTTCCTAACACACTCCTTTTCAAATAAACTTAATTATTGATCATATGCAAACCTAAAAAAGCTGTGACACCAACACCTGGATTTCTCCTGAAGAACAGAGCTGCAAGTTTCTATGTTAATGTTACTAAATAATATTCAAGAAATCCTATCAAGTTCCACTTAAAAGCTGCAAAATAGCAAGATAGAAGACACAAACAACTGACTTAAAAGTCCAATCCTCTTAAGAAAACACAAGCCCACTTCCTAATTTTTCCAGTTATTCAATGGGAATTATTATCAGTCAAAAGAAAACAGATCAAAAAGAAAATCTCAAAAGGAGTGGTTTTCATATCAGAAAGCTAAGACCAATGTATTTATTTTGACATTTATAATCCAACCCACATCTTAAAAACAGTTTCTCTGTCTTTTGAGGACATACTTTGGCAATTGAGAGAAAAAAATCTCTAAGTTGCAAAGTTCTAATTCAAGTATCCTTTTAAGGCTTCTCTCTTTTTCAAAGAATGCCCCAACCCACAACACTATCAATTAAGTTCTTCCTTACAGAAATCAAAGACTGAATGTATGCTAAGTTCGGTTTGGCAAGTCACAGAAGATGTACAGACCCATATTTTTAGCTGGTAAAAAAAAAAAAAAATCATCCTGTTCAGTAATGAAACTTTCACTAACCAGAGTCACACCAATTGTGTGTGACTTAAATACACAACCCTAACACCTCTCAAAAGCCAAAGCTTTCTTTTTATTTATCAGACCCCAAACTTCCAAAGCAGCTGCCAGGAAAACTGAACAGAATGAGAACTGTCCTTCTCTAGGGTTCAGTAGTGTTTTTAACAAGTAACAGTTTCAAAAGACAGATCTAAAGTTCTTTGGCATCTTGCCCAGTATTAACAATATTGCTATTTTCTTAGGTTTTGTTTAGATACTGGCTCTTCTGAATCAGTAGACATCCATTCTTTTGTTCTGCTTTGATTTCAGCATTTGTACTCAAAACAGTTAAAAATAATCCTTTGCATAGTCCTTACTAAACATTTGAATACGTTGTTAATATAATAATTTTTATCCCAGTATTTGCGAGCTAGTCTCATTCACGAAATTCCAGGGCTAGCCGAAACTTTAATAACGCAACTCAGTCCCCTTTACTGCAATCTCGTAAGACTTCAGTCAACTTTACTTGCTGAAGAGCGGCCTTAGCCGCTCCTTAAAACAAAAGTTACAATACAGGAACAACACTTCCACGTACATGTACGTACCTTGCTACTTAAAGTTGCCTCTACCTTATGTCTCTTTATGAATCTCATATATATGAAAAGATATATATAGCTCAATATACAGGAATATGTAACATAAGGCTTAAGACCCTTACACTTAGCACTTCCTACGCTTTTGATCTCCCATCCTATCTAACCTTCCCATTACAATTTACTTCTTTGGTATATGAGAGCTGAATTTTTATTTTTTTTTTAGTTTACCCCAAAGATTTGTGCATTTTCCTTTTGCCACCCTTTATATTACAAGATCTGAAGTAATTCATGCATCATCAAACTGTCACTTCATCTATTAGACTACATGCAGCCTAAATTCTACAGGTGCTACTTAAGATCTTTGGTTTTATTTCTGTACAGCACATCACTCCCTAATACAGATTATAATAATAAATACCAAAGTGTGCTGAAGAAAGGAGACTGTAACCGTTCCAAGAAACATTTATCCTATTTCTTATGTCAAATAACAAGGTTTTTGTTTTCTCAGCTCTCATGGAATGTCTACTTCCCCTGTAAAACAACTAATTCCCCAATAATAACACTTTCAAAACTAGATGCAGTGTCACAGAATGTTTAAAGATACACATGGAAATGAGAGAAGATTCATGTTTGCACAGTTGCAGCTAAATGTGAGTCTTCTGCCTCTTCAATAAGAACAGAAGTGGATGCACAATGAATAAGTTATTAAAATTCATGCTAATAAACAAACCCTTAGCTTACCCGCCTATCAATATCTGTGGCTTACTTGAATCATTTGTGACACCAAAGACGTCAGGAATCAAGTCTCCGTTAAAGCTGAAAATGCAAAACAATTTCAGTATCACCTTAGTCATTATAGGAGTTGAAATGAACTGGTTTTAAGTTAACCCATATTTGGCTACCATTTTCCAACCAAGCAGTGCAGAACGTTCAGCTGTGTAGTCTTTTCTAAATTTTGGCTCTTGTCCGAGCTGCTGGTAGTAATACACTTCTTTCAATATTTTACACTATGCCATGCATCTGATTTTCCAGTTATAGTCCCCCTCTCTTTTGTTCAGAATTTCACACAGAGGAAAGGGCACTGTGAAAGGGATATTTTCTCAGTCTAAGAAGCCAGTCTGTACAGCCAGCTTTACAGACCTCGCTAAAAAAATGAATGGTTCTTTTTCTGCATCAAGCAAAGTACTGAAATTTAAAACAAACAAACAAAAAAGCTTATTTAGTTACTATTGCCAGGATGATATAATATACAGGGTTTGTAAAGACAACTGGTATGTTTTGTCATCTTCTGTTAGACCAGCTGACATTACACAAACCTGTTCTTGAAATATGAAGTGCACGCATTTCAACTTTTAGTGTTAAAATAGATTTAAGTTGCTCTTAGTCACCATTATAAATGTTTTCTAAAAAAGTAGGCCATACTTACTCCATTACTAGAGGCTCATCATGAAAAGTCTTATTTAACATAGTTTTATGGTTAAGATCTAAAACCAGAAAATATTAATTTCAGTTAGCAATATGTTATGACATTGGCATTTTTAACTTAAGACACAATTCTTCTTCATCTGCTAATTTACAACCATCAATTTTATGATTTAAAAAAACAAGTCAGCCAGCACTGAACATAAACAAATGGCTTCCTGAAATTATTCAGGAAATGTGAGTTACAATTAATATGCTGAAGCTTCTTCTCTCTCCACTAAACTCTTCATCAAATTCTTCTAAATAGATCTTAGTGAACCCTACTTCTTTGTATGACTGCAGTGACATAGACACATGAAATCTGAAATGGTTGGGATGAAGACAGTCAAAGAATTCAACATTTTATGTAAAACCTCTGTTTAATGTTTTGTCACTGTGAAGAACACAGTTAATCACGTACACTGAGTGTCTGAATAAGGATTAGAGGTAGACTGCCTAAATAGGAAGTGAGGATTTTAAGTCCTTATCAGGCTATCACCTCTCACACTTGATTTTTACTTGTAATCCAAACTCCTTGCCACATTATCCCCATTTCCTTCACCTCACCATAATGTTTCTCTTCTTCCAGTAATTCAAACTCCTTGCCACATTATCCCCATTTCCTTCACCTCACCATAATGTTTCTCTTCTTCCAGTTTCCATATTTTATATGACAGTACCCTCCTATTGACCTGTCACGCTTCCATTACCCAAGCAGGCACCACATCCCTTCCCAGCAGCCTCACCACATACCGACCATTGCCTGCATTTTTAACCTCTGACTCCTTTTCTAAGCCCCACATGTTCATTTGTGCCTTTCCCAATATTTGTTTATGCAGAAGCAAGACAGCATAAATTAATCCAATTCCTAATTACAATACTACAGATACCTCCTATTCTCTTAATACTTGATCCAGTACACTTTCCCAGGTCGTTTGTTTCACCTCTGATTAAAGCCAGAAGCTACATTATCTAAGGCCATCACTTGCCTCACCAGAAACTATTTTGTAACACAGTTGCTTATACTAGTGAATATTCTTCAGTAGTTTTTGTGGACTTAAGTATATCTTCTTTTGCCTTTCTGTTCTTCAAACCTAAACTCTTCCCAAAACAAAGCCAACAGAAAACAAGAGACTTCAAGAGTTCACACAGCCCCTGACTACCCTAAGGCAGAACCAGCTACAACACTGCTAAAAGACTCTTCTTGAAAACTTGATTCCAAAGTTCTTGAAAACTTCCAGTAAAGGAGACTCTAGAAATCTCCTTCCCAAAACCAGGTATCACTTTCATTAAAGAATTTAAGGTTTAACAGAAATTAAGAGTGTTATGTTACTGTTGGTAAATTTAGGTATGATATTTTGAAAGTTTACGCACTAAACTCTACACCAGGTTCTCAGCACATTTTAAATTCAGGATACATCTTCTGAGATAATCTTTGTGAAGATGACATGCATAATGGGGAAGCCATGAGAAGTAGCTCTTTGGTTAGTAGGTTACGGTCTAACTATAATATTGTTTGGTTATGTCTGTTGCATGATATAAAGCAAGAGTTTGAGCTTTGTTCTCTTTTATTAATTACACAGTTTAACAGCAAGATAATATATGTGTATGAAGCCACATAGCTGCTAATCCCTATTTTCACTGTAAAAACAATCACTACACTGTAGAATGAGTTACAACTTTCTCACAACACTCTGAATTATTAAAAAGCATAACAATCTTATTAATAAGCTGTCTCAGCAACTCACCTAACGTTTGATTGTGCCCCCAGAAAATAAACACTGAAAGTTCATCTCTGCCATGATTTTGTGCCCGGGTAGTCAGCAGGACATCCATTTGTGAATCACCGTCATAATCCCCAGGAACTACACTGGTTATGGTAACACCGAGAGATCTAGAATTAAAAGCAAACAAATAAAAAAACCCACATGCAGATAATAGTACAAAGATGTGCATGAAAACAGAAAGTACTTGTGCGTTCAAAGGCTTGCCTTTTCATCCCAATTATTATTAGCTGGTCTAATACAATAGTATCCTTCAACAATCTGGCTTTCTATGAAGTCCTTGTCACTGCAAAAGTAACTTTAAAATCAAGCATTCTGCAAGCTGTTTTCCTCTAAGGAAGAAGGAAGTTTTTAACTCTAAAATTCAGCTAACAGGCAGCCATATCCTATTTGTTAATGCTATTCAGACTTCATTAAATCCCTTCATTTGTCGTAGAACCAGTTCTCAAAAATGTTTTTCAGAGAGCAGGATCTTCTGGTTGTATTCCAAGAGCAAGACCATAAAGCAACAGGAGCAGTTTAAGCAGCAGTAGTCCGACAGATAGTTAGATCTTTTTAAAGACAATATCATCTCCTCCTATCTTCTGCCACATCTTACTAAACGTGTTTGTTCTTTCCTTCTTTTTTACTTTATTACCTACTCGGAGACTCTGCTTTATGAGCACAAACATGGGTCATTCTGTCAAGAATTAGAAGCAGATGACTTCTAATGCACTAAACAAAAGCTCCTTCTAAGACAGCAGGGAATAAATAAAAATATATAGAACTACAGAAGATGAAGTGGAGCTGTAACAGCGATTTAACTTTTCAGAGACATAATACTGTTAGTACGCTTTATTCATAAGCAGTAACATATCCTATAATACTACTATGGTTAAAACTATACATATCTACGTGAACACACACAGATTATTTACATTTACCAAAACATGATGCTTTTTTTAAAGCCACATTTAAACTTCAGAAAGGAACAGACATCAACACAAAAATGCCAGCACAGCATTCTCCCTCCCTATCGCTTTCTAAACAGATGATATCGCCTGGATTCTATTAGAAAGTACAGCAACTAGAACAATTTCCCTGAAAACATGTCTTGGGACAAAGACTAATACTACCTGCCAAAACGTTTTAACCCACGATATGGAATGGTAGTTTGCCTTACTAGGAAATAAAAGTCCCAAAAAACCATGTCAGTTGCAAAAATACTCCAAGTTACAGGTATTTTTAATACTAATTAGATGACAAAAAACCCTGAAGCATTGAAAGTCCAGAAGGTGGTGAGAAGTCACACCTATTAGTTAACAATATGAATGTCAAAACTCATCTCCAACAAATTCTGTAATGTGACCCACAAAATCCAAACAAATCAAACCAGAAACTTATCAGGAAATTAACCAAGAAACTGGTTACAGAACTGCAACTCTAAGGGCAAGCTGAACAAGTCAAACACACAACAGCAGCACAGACAATTCCAGTCATGTTCCCACGGCCTGCGGAGATGCACCTTCAAGAAAAATGACCACTTATATCGTTTCACCCTGAGTAACAATACTTACTTCATTGGTAACTTAACACGGGGCTTAAAGTAGGGTTCCTTTTGGTCAGCCAGAAAGATAATCAACTCATTCCCTGCAAAAGCAAATAAGATGATGAGTAACAGAGGAGGATTGTAAATGGTATGTATACAAAAAAAACATTTAAAAAGGTATGCCACAAGTAGTCATTCCTCACAGTAGCAAAAACTTTGAAACACTTCCCATACAACTACCTCCTCCTCACTCAACAGGAAAAAAACGAGCGCTTTTTTGTGTTAATAGTTAATACAACCTATAAATCTAATTGCATCTCAAAGGAACACTGATATCAATCTTCTCTGGGGCTTAGTGTTAGACCTTTCTCTCTGCCACTGTTACCACATTGCTTAAAATAAAACTTCCTATAAGGAGTTAAGAAACAGTACACGTGGAAAAGTAACAGGCATTAGTTCAACACAAATAATTAAAGCTTAAAAGCTAACTCAGCTGAATTCTTTCAATGCTGTCTGACATAGCAGGATCTGATACTGCTGTCCCAAGTCAGCTGACAAAAGCATTTTAAGTTAAACTCATAGAAGTAACTTGGTTCCCAGCAGTATTTCCTCATGTAGAGGTGGCACTATCATTTAATTATTGCAGGAGGATCCAAATAAAAGCCCATATTCTATGTTGCACAAATAACTGAAATTCAGGGAAGAAATAAATAAATAAAAATTCACTTCAACAATGAAATATATTTTCAGTCAGCAGACCACAATACACACGCACTTACTTCTGCAATTAAAATAATAGTTCAGAGCTAAAGAAAAAATCCTATTTTTTACTCATCCTCTATTATGTTTGTTTTCTGCACTGTCCATGAAACTCACCTGTAGCATCTCAAAACTGCAAGAACTAGGTTACCTAATAGACTATGGCTCCAAACTAGAGCTACCATATACGTTTCAAGAGCATCATTCCATGACAAAGTTCACAGCTGTGAAATAGCAGAATACAAGCTTCCTGGCTACAAAAAAACAGCGAACTGCCATAAACGTATTTGCCAAGGAGAATATGCCAACAAACGAGTAAATGAAAACAAACCCTTTCAAAATGGATTGAGGCGACTAGTGCAGTCCCATCTGGCAAGCTAATAAAGCCTGGGTTACACTACACATCATCCACAGACGATTGAAAAAGTTGGCACACCGTAAGGTGAAGAAGCCTGCTGGCTGGTTAAGCTTTTGATAATAAAGCTGTGGGTTGACTGCTAAAACTTGTAATTCCAATTTCACACTATAGACTTTCACCTGCCTTTTTATCATCTATGTGGTAAAGTAATGATGATGATGATGAAACAAATGTGTTTTTACACATACCAGGTTCCAAGTCAATTATACCACTCAGAAATGAGATTTTATCATCACTAAAGATAGATTCATGAAAATTTCAGCTCAGCACTCATCAATAGTGAAAACAAACTTGACTACTGGATATTATTGGATGAACAGAAAACAAAATCACCATGCTACTACGTCAATCCATAATGCACACATCCTAGATGCTACTTGCAGATCTTGTCCTCTCATCTCAAACAAAACACAGAAGAAACATAAAACAGCACGTAAGAGGTTGTGAAAAAAGGGAACAGTTTCCATACAAACAACAATTACGTAGATGAGAGGACTGAACATCTCAGTGAGGACATCACAGACATTTTCAAAATTCCCCAGTGAAATGTAGAAGCTGAATAGGGGAATGATCTCTCGCTGCCCCGTACTATTAGAAGACACATCTAACACAACTAGAAGGTGGTGGGCTGAACACGCAAACAGCATGAGCTTCCCCACTTTTACCTGTCTTGTAAGTCTATGCACAGAATGGGGATGTGTATGCACAATCCCATTTATTCATATATTTTTAATTTCAAAAACTGAGTCCAAAAGTCCAGGGTCCACTGGTAATTTTAGTTGTTCATGGCAACATGATACTTACGGATCTAGATGACCTCTTGTATTTAGCTAGTTTACAGTCTCTTACAAATCTCTAAGTATTTTCCTTCCATGCATCTGAGCATATGGAACATTACTCTCAATCACTTCAGTTGAAGTAATTCAAGATCTGAACAGTAACATTAATTCAGAAAAAGGCCTGAGACGTCATCCACATTTCCTTATTAAGGGTCGGGATAATTAAGACTGGGCTTCTTTACCATCTCACTGTTCCTTCAAGTCTAGTATTATCTCCAGTGCTCACTTCCTCAGCACTACTTAAAACTACCTATTAGTTTTTGTTTAGAAGGTTCTGTAAATTTTTCAAGCTACTTTTTGTCAACACTGAAGTTATATGTTATATATATATGATGTTTTCAAGTAGGTTGTTTCATATTGTTTTTTAACAGAAAGTATCAAGTAGGAAAACTATAGCAACTGCTGCTGTGTAGAAGCAAAGAAGAAACCATGAGCCTCACTTTTAAACCTTTATCTATTCACATTTTTATATGCATTCATCTGAAAGATAAGAATGTAAAAAATAAATCTCTTGTCACTGACGTTCATTTTTTTCAGTGAATTTTTTCAGTTGATGAGCTGGCGGAGCATTTTCAAGGAACCACGTATTTCAATGTCTCAACTAGATGAGAAATTCACTCATGCTTTACCAAAGCTACTTACAGAAGCATTTCTGAGATGGGAGGACTAAAAGAGGTGAATTTAGGAATAAATTTATCTTGACATGTAGCTTCAAGCGACTAAAATCACCGAACACCTGCAAATAACACTGACTGCTGACAATAAGCTCTGCTTTTGGGTGCCCCGTGTCTGAAGCTCAACCAGAAACTCATGGCAGATGACAGCTGCGTGGAACACACGTGTCCAGCCTTCCACTGCAACTCCGCATCCCAGGTGGGCTAACGGGGCAACCTGGCCCCTCGGCAGCTGGGAAACGTTCATCTGCTTCCCAAAACGCTGCAAAAGCAGGAGCGAAATCCCAGTCTGCAACCATGCACTCCACAAGACGAAGTCTTTCCATTACTTTGCAACCATAAATTCAACTTTTAAAGAAAGCTGTTTCCTCCTCTGTACGAAGCCGTATTTTAGTGCATATTGGAAACATATTTTTCCCTACAGGAGGCACCTCAGGAGCAAAGCACACGTCAGTTTTAATCTTGAAAACGGGTTTATTGCTCGCCGCGGCGAACACCGCGCAGGTCGAGTGCGCTGCGGACCCGAGCGGCCGGCGCCCCCGCAGCCCCGGCTGCCCAGCGGGACCCCTCCGCCGGGAACGGCCGCCCCCCGCCCAGCACCTAGCGGGCACCGGCCCGTCCGCCACACCGAGCAACCGGTGCCTCTTCCCGCCGCCCCCCGCGGGGCCGCCGGCACGGAGCGGCACGCCGGTGCCCCCGCAAGCCTTGGGCCGTAACCGGGACCGCAGCGCAGCGACCGCCGCTGCTGACACCCCCGGGGCGCTCCCAGCCGCCGGCGCTGGCGCCCCCCGCCAGCCCCCCGCCGCCAGCCCGCCAGCGGCCCGCTCACCGCCGCGCAGCACGAACAGGTCCGTCTGCTTGTCCGAGTTGAAGTCGCCGAAGGCCGCCAGCGTCCCGTAGGCCTCGGCCCCGAAGAGCTGGGCGGTGACGTTCTGCAGGGCCGCGCCGGGCCCCGCCAGGGCCAGCAGCAAGCACAGCCCAAGCCAGCGGCGGCCGCCCCCCATCCTGCAGCGACACGGCCCGGCTCCCCGCCGCCGCCGCCCCCGTTCACATCACTTACGGCAGCGTAAGGGTGCGCCCGGCGCAACCGCCGGCTTGCTTCCGGGACTGACCCGGCGGCTTTGCGACAACGCCGTGACGGCCTGCGCCGCTCTCTTTACGGCTGCCGTGGGTAACCAAGGGGAGATCGCCACCCGGCTCCTTCACTCCGCTAAGGCGACGGCAACTGTCCGGGCCGGAGCGGGTGACGGCTCCTCGTCGGGATGGCGGCGGCGGCAGCGGCCCCTGCGGCGGCCCATATGGCCGATGTGAGCTGGAAGATGCTGGAGCTGCGGGCTCGCTCTAAACGTTCAGGTCTGACCTCTCGGCTTGCCCGAGAGCAGCTCCGGGGCTCCCCTTCTTCACTAACCGCCCCGTTCCCGCGCTCCTCCCCGCCCTTTGCCCGCCGCCCTCCCCGAGCTCTTGGCCGACGTTGTCCCGGTGGCTGTGTTTGCTCCCCCCGCCGCAGCTTGGCGTGCGCTCAGGGCCGGCCCCACCGCGGCCTCGCCCGGCCCGTCCCGGCCCCGCTCCCCCCAGCAGCCCGACCCGACCCGGCCCGGCCCTGCCCCGCTCCCCGCTGCGGCCCTGCCCCGCTCTTCGCCCCGCGCAGGCTGCGGGGCCGCCGGGTGTGCTGCTGGGGCCGGGCCGGGCTGTGCTCCAGAACGGGTGTCCTTGGCGAGGCAGTTTCAGATGATTTACAGGTGGCAGCGAGGCTGTAGGGATAGCTGCTCCTGGGAGTGATGCTGCAGGTTTGCAAAGCTGCCGAACAGATGAAGCAGTTCAGAATTGTAGGCGCTTACACAAAAAGTACCGGCTTTGGCCAGGTTTCCCTTGGGTAATTTTTTTTAACTTGAGAATCTCTGGTTCTGAACTTGAACTGTGTGGCAGCTGCGTCCTGGCCAAAATAAAAGGAGGGTGTTTACCAGGTTGGCTTGAATTTACAAAGGTCAAAACCCAGGATTTTTAAGTTGCTTTTTCAAATAAAGTACAGGCTTAGTAGGGCTTTAATTGCTGATGTTTTAATGTAAAAAAATTTCCAAATGATCCAAGTGGTGTTTATTTATATGTCATACGTGCTTGTAAAACTCAATCGTTGTTTTCTTATTTGCATATTTGATTGGTTCTGTTGCGGTAGCGTGAAAAGAAAACGTGGCTTTATGTGGGCTCTCACAAAGAGAGTTGGCTGGCCTGATTCATATGGCCTTAAAAATTCTACTTATGTATAGTATTAATTTGCAAAATACCATGATTAAGATGGTTCAGTAAATGAGTTGTTACTTTGTGGCCAATTATGATGACACGGTACTGTTATCTGAAAATTGATTTACAAATATAGGCGTAGAGCTCTACAAAATAAAGTCTGGAACCTGCGTGTTATGAGTACGTGAATCTGGAGTCACAAGGCAGCATGCTAACTTGGGCATTCCCATGCAGATTCAGGCCCTGTGGCTGCAGAAAGCATTTGGATGATATTAAATGCTTGAATTTTTCTTAACTGCTGCTGCCTTCTAATTTTTTGTTAACAGTATAAGAAAGTGTCTTTTGTGACAATGACAGATTATTATTGTAGTTTACTTCTTTTCATGTTCGTAGAGATTTTGTCATTTTCATAGTGACTGAAGACATTTAGTCAAGAAATAAACATGATTTTAGCTGAAATGCTTTTCTGATAAAAAAGCTGATTTAAAAATAATATTATATCTATCTATATTATATATAGATATAAGGCAACATTCTTACCTAAAAATGAAAATCATGTTCTTGTTTTCTCAAATTTACTCCTGCATCTTACAAAGTATGTTGACATTTGTTTAACTTCAGAGCTTTTGTATTTTTTTTTCTGGCACTGTCAGAAAGAGACATGGTTGGCATAGTCATTGAAAGTGGCTGAAACTTTCCCATATTGTTCTGAACTGGCCCCAGGTCGATGTTCCAGAGTCCCAGTTTACAAATATTACTGTTTTGGGTTTGTTTTCAGGGTGATGCTTGGAGTAAGATGTAATAAAAATGGAATATAGACACGCGAGAGTGCATGTTAAGACACTGTCCTGTAGGAGGTAATCCCTATCTTCATGTTTATGTATATTAAATTATGAATTACATTTTTCCCAGTAAAATCAAATTTTATTGAAAATTTTTTCTTTCCCTTCCTTGAGCAATAGAATGCTGTTTCATTTTTTGCTACTGTAATAATTAACAGTTAGGAGCAGATTATAAAGATATTCAGTAGCTGGCCAGTCTGCAACCCCTGAAATTTTGGTTACTTTAAAAACCATAAAATTCTTTAAAGATTTGGAAAATACTGTTTGTAACTACGAAGACAAGTGGTTTTTTTTTTTTTTATTTTATTGTGCATTCCAGTGTGGAAGATGTTCTCCTTCAAAAAATTGAGATATTCGGTACCATAAGCAATACATATGATGCAAGAAATGGCCTAGTGTAAATTCCACATGGGATAAAAGAAGTACTATGCATAAGCAGAATTTTAGCTCCCTATGCTTACTATTACTTAACACTTTTATATGCAGTGGTTAAATCAGTATTTTTATTTAATCTTGAAATATATCACATAGATTTTATCTGGCACCTTTTGGCATTAGTAGCAAATTTCCTATTGAATAAAGAAGCTCCTGTCTATGTCCAAAAGGTGGACTTTGTGTAGACTGTGTCATTTTACTCGGATTGTTTTTTTGACAGTAAAAGCAAAATAAAACCAATTTTTGGGGTAGAAGAGGGAAACACAATAAGTAATGAAATGTGGCAACCCTTTACGCTGAGCACTCTGTCATGTTAATAACACCACTAACATTGCTTTCACTTAATTTAATGCTTGTTGCCTTTAACATTTACTAAACAGTTTTGAAAATTACTGTAGCTTAGCCTGAGACGTTTGTGATTAGCTGCACCAATTTGAAATGGCCAATTTGGATGATGACAGAGCCTCCTCTGCGCATGCTTTTTTAAAATTTGGTAAGTGTGCAGTTCTGTGTTTTGGTTTTGTTTGTGGCTATTTAACTCAACAAAAAATAATTGTGTTTTGTGTTTTATGCGGTGTTTTGTGTTAGCATTTTTTTAGCTCTATACAGTAGAACTTAAAAATGTGAGCTCTTTCAAGAAAATTTCTGATAATTGGAATCTACCTAGCTTAAAATCTACCATTCAGATCTTCGTATTTTGTTTGTGCTTCGTGTTCTTGTAAGTATCTGTCAGTGTAACAATCTCTGAACCAAAATTTCTCTTTTAAGATGATGGTCATGTGAAAGATGCATTAAGAATGGTGTTTAAGATAAACCCCACTGTGGGTGGTGTATAGAAAAGTAAAATTTCAAGTCAGTCAGGCATTGTTCCAAAGCTTGACTTTTGGAAATTAAGGGGAAGCAAAATAAAGCCCCCAGCACAGTCACTCTTTAGGTACCACAGAAGTTAGAATATGTGAAGTCGTCGAGACCATTACTGATGTAGCTCAGTATACTTGGAAAAAAGTTTGGCTGGAGTAAACGTGTCCCTGTGTGAAGCTAGGTGATCTGAGGAGAGCTGTGTAGGAGACTTGTTTAGTCTGTGCTGAAACACAGAAGCAGTACAAGTGCCAGTGAGAGTAACCAGGTAAAGGAATTTCAGCTGTCTCTTGCCACAGCCGAGTCACTTGAACTACCCTGCCCTGCCTGTGGCAGTTCTGTTTTGCCTCTCTTAATGTCAGAGGACATGTGAAGTGTTGACATTGTGATAAAAAATTACTTTTTCCTAATTATTATATCTATACTTGATGTTTCTGTTGTTATGATGCAAAATAAACTGGTTTAGTGGTTTTAAGAGCTATTGTTTTGAGTACCCAGGAATGGCAGTGATTGCCTTAAATATCTTGAATGGGTTCCTCCCTTGCTTGTAACATTTACAAGGGGTGTGTGGCAGACTTTGTGGCATTTTGGTGTATTTTGGTTATGTGAAGATGATTAGGAAATAGGGAAAGAACAAAATAAATTGGTACATATTATTTCTTTTTTCCATGAAATGCTAATTGAATTATATGCACAGTCTAACACATCACTTTCCTGGATAAAAGATAGTTGAAAAGTTTTGTCATTTTAATACTGTCTAAATGGAATTATTATGAGATTTACTAACTTGTGTTGTTGTTATGACTCAACCTAGGTAACACTTTGTACTTTGTGTTTATTCCTAATGTTCATTCAGATAGGGGAATAACTTAATACCTTTTTTCTTCTCTCTCCCCCAGCTGTTCCCCTGAGGTTTCCTTACCATGTTTTCATTGAATTGTAGAACAGTTCAGTTTGGAAGGGATGTTAGGAGGTCACCTATTCCAGTCTCTTGCTCAAAGCAGGTCAGCTATGAGATTGTAGTTTCCTCCTGTCTGTAGTGATTAAAAATCCCCACCAGCACAGCTGGTACATGTTAAGTTTGTGGAATCAGAGTTCAGATATTTACACGTATGAGAAGTGAGTTTTCCTTCTAGTAGAAGCACTTCAGAAAACTGTTTTTGATATCACCTTGCTCAGCTACGTGGTTTGGACTTAAAAGCCCATCTATTTTGTGGCAGACAACTGTTAGGATAGACTGTATTGTATCCAACAGTGTTTCTCTCCAGTCTGAGCTCAGGAGAGATTGCAGAAGTCTTGAGGGAGAGAAAATGTGATGTTACAAGGATATGATTTGTTCATATGATATTTCTTAAACTTTGCTGTGTGAAGAAGTAAAATCCTTTTTGCTCCTCATAACTTCTGTAATGTGAAGATGTTATTGCCCATGCTAATACTGGGTAATGAAATTTACTGTGATCTGAGATCCAGAACTTTTTCATGTCTCAAGTGTTGGATTACCTCCAGAACTAGTGTTGCATTAAAGGACTGTGGTCAGTGTTTATTCTCATCAAATTGAGAAAGAATGATATTCTCAGCTTTTGTTGTTGTTGTTTTTTGTTTTGTTTTCTTTGGTCTATGCAGATATGCAAGCAAACATTTTTTTGTTCTTCTGGCATGTGAAATGTTGGAAATAAAATTCTTGCCATGTTGCTTGCATTTGTTGGTGATTAAACTTCAGGGAGGTGTGTGTTTGGTTGGTTGGGTTTTTTTAAACTCTGTACTTTGAAAAATGGAAATAGTCAATCCTTGCTGAAACGTGCAAATTGTTATCCATAGACTAGGTCCATAATTTCATTCTGATGCCTGTTTGCTATCTGCAGTTGCTGCTATTTTCAAGGACATGTGAGTGTTCAGAGCTTCTGTATATATGCATTTAGGAGCAGGGTTTCAAAATGTTGCCCATAACTTTTGAATCTAAACATCTAGCCATTTTATAGCTCTTTCCTGAAGGGCAATTAATGCTAGTCTTAAGTATAACCGGAATAAAAATGAAGTGTATGGGGAAGTACTTTACCACCAGGGCGACATAATGTTCTCAGCCTCCAGAGGTTGTATGTATGTAGGTATTTACACTGCTAATAGCTTACCTCAGAGAACTTCCCTTAATTTACTTCAGTTTTGTATTCTGTTTAGCAGAGAGAATTAAATTGTAGATTTTTCCTGGAATTGTTGTACATTTGCGTTTCATCTGCTGGACAATGTTTTCTTATAGTTTCTATATCTTAGCTGAGTCAGAAGTATCTTGTCTGTGTATTACTTTAGTTCTGCACTTGTAATTGATGTCTGTGTTATCAGTTACTGGGCTGTTGCAGATTTCTTCCTGTTCTCTAATACTTTGAAAGGAAATGACTAGCCTTTTTAGTAATTTTTCAACTTGAAGAATAGTGAACTCATATTACTCTGGAACCTGTAAGTGGTAGGAAATGAAAGGGGATTAGTTTTCATTCAAACTAAGGATATAGTTTATTTAGTCGGTGCCATATCTGAAGGCAAACAGGGATTTAATTGGACTTGGGATAAAGATTTTGAGTGTTCTTTTATCAGACATTCAATATATTAATGCAGGAAGCAACAGTTTCAATTTCCCATCTGTGTGTTTTTTTAGTGATTTTTGAAGTAGTTAATGACTTGCAGCAGCCCACTCCTGATGTAAGGAGATAGGCATATTTCTTTATTTGTGGAAGAAAATCTGAAATACGATGGAACCTATTTAAATTTTGTATAGGCTTGTTACACTGGTGTACAGCTGAAGAAACACTAAATCAGCAAAATATTTTTTTATATTCTTTCCCAGCATATCTATTTGTTTACCTAAAATAAAACTCAGGCTGTATGGTTACAGTAAAATGATATTTATGAAAAATTGTATTTGAAATTAATGTTCTCATTCTGTTTCTTCTGAATGCTAACGTACAAACTCAGAACTCAAGGGTACTGTTTGCATATTGCATTATTTTATATTTAAGTGTTGCAGTCCTGTGGCTGTCATTTTTTTCAGTTTGGAAACCTATTTTAAAGATATAATTGAAAATAACTTTCTATGGCAGGTTCTTGTTGTGCTGAAATGAACTATTAAATATATTTTGGAAAAGAGTGTAGATGGGCTTTTTTTAGCTGTCCTAAAAATAGCTGCCACTGGGTTACGGTCTCAGTGCAAAACCACATTGAAGGAGCAGCGAGCTTCATGTTTGTCTTAAGTTTCTTGCTTTTGGTTAGATTGTGATACCAGTGAAATGTAATTTACCACAGAATGTGTCAGCAGAATGCTGTAGACACCTAAGCCAAACATAAACTATATAGATGGTAATGAGGAGTATGTGGAAAACTTTGATTTTTGAGTGTTCCTTTAAACAAGTTCGCCTGCTTGTAGTAGGAGTAATTTTAAGGAATACTTTCAAGGCATAAACCTTTTTTTTTTTTTTTTTTTCTTTTTTTTTTGTCAATTTCTGGAACATTGAGTTAATTTCACCTTTTGTTCCATCAACAGTCTACTCTGGCTGTTTTCATTTATTTATGCTAGTAAAGTTTCAAACTTCTAAAATAATGTAATTTGTAGATGGTGGTGCTTTGACATTTTCATGCTCTTAATTCTCTTCAGTTCTCTTTCTGCACAAAGTTGAAATCTTTGAATACTCTGAGATAGAAGGATATGCTTTTTGTTCATGCTGACTTTATTTTGTTTCTCTGTTGGCCACAGAGGGTCACAGATTGTCTGGTAAGTATGTACATTGGAACAATTTTGTTTTAGAATGAATAAATAAAATCAATAATTTTGACATGTGTGCACCCTGTGAATACTCAGCTGTTTTTTATGGTGCAGTACTGGGGTTAACAGTCTGCAAGACACATTCTGAACCTATTTCACACACAAAGGACAGTGCACTATGTATGTGTTACAAATCTGTGAGTAAGAATCTTTATTTTGCCTTTGAAAAACTAATAAGTGAATATTTCTCATAAAATTTGCTACTTTTTATGCAATAAGTGACTCACTGAAGATTTTTTTCCTAAGCATGTTCTGTCATGTTTGCACTGAATCACCTTATAAAATTACAGTTAATGCAGGTCACTGTATTGTGTGCTTTTGCAAGATAACTGAATTGACAGTATAACAATATGAATGATGAATCTTCTCATGGACAGGGATTCCTAGGCAAAAAGTAGAAAAATAGAATTGCTTTGAAAAATTGGTTGAAATTGGTTCAGAATGTTGACTGTTCAACAGAAGATAGAAGAGGTGTGCTATATTACAAGTTTTTCTTTTCCATTGGAGAATAACTTCATTTCTTTTAGTTTTGTTTGTTTGAAGGAACTCAAATTGGGCAGTCTGTGCTTCCCTCTCGGGCCCTTTCCCCACATGCACGGTTATTTGTTACTTAGCCTCTCCCAATGAGGAAGGGAAGGGCTGTAGGGGAAGCTCAGATGTGTTGGGAGACGTCATCCACGCACAACAGACTGGCAGGAGTGTGCTCAAGGAGGGCTAGATATTTTTTTTTAGTGATGGCTGCAAGCAAAAGTAATACCAGTCTGGGGGGGTGAGGTTAGAGTTCTTGAGGGGACAAGAAACATTTTCCAATCATCCTACCAAAGGACTTGATTAACAAAGCTTCTGTCACCACTCCACACACGCTCGTTTCATTTGGATGAGAGTCCTGTATATGGACAATCTCCTGTTTAATGCATGAATATGTGCTGGGAGTGCGAAAGAGGCGACTTGAATAGGAGCGCTCTGCTGCGTCCTGCCAGAACTGCTTGGCTGGCTGGGCTTCCCTGGCAATTCATTTCTCTGAGCTTTTCAGAAGGACAGCATGCAGTCCGGAAAGGGGAAATTCTCATTCTTCCTGTTATCAAATGGCTCTGTGGGAGATCTTGCCATCCAGATCACTGAATATAGCTCAAGTGATTTATGGAAGGAGAGCAGTATGTTACTCGTAAATTAGAAGCTGGAAATGGTTTACCCCTGTAATTTTCAAGAAATCGTGTCTTTTTGATAGGTAGCTCATTTCAGCATCAGGAAAATGGACATTTCGGGTGCACGTAGGGAAGCAGTTGATATGTGGGGCACTGGGAAGGAAAGATGAAGATTTGATAGCATTGTATTTCTCTGCAGTATAGGTAATTTGGGGGCTTTATCAGCTGGATAGGTTGTTTAAGCTTTGGCAGTATTTGAGAACAAGCTTTTTGATTCAAGACACGAAATCAGCTAGGCTTGTGGTGATGGTGGTGGGTGAAAACAAGGTTAGGACAGGTAAAACATTGCTGGTGTTGTACATCTTCAACATTTTAGAAGGCAAGTAAGGAAGTAATAGTTAAATTGGGGCTATTTCTGTCTTCCTTCTGTTTTTCAACATACCTTTAGGAGTTCTGTCCATAGCATACGCAACTTCTAAGAAAATGTTCCTAGAAAATTAACATCTAGTAAGCTGTCTTCAGTGATTAAACTGTACATTTACATAGCATTTGCTGTAGCTGAGTATCTATGGAAGTCTTGTTTGTGTGGACAGGTAGTGTAGAAAAAATGTGTGTAGAAATCTGTTCTCTGAGATTATAGCAATTACAACTTTTTGTGTTTGAATTGGAATTCGGTACGTTGTACTGTTTTTATAACAAACTTAAAAAACCCCATACTGCAGTAATTTTTAGCAATAGTAGAATTATGAAATTAATTCTGGTCTTGATTTTGTTCTTTCTCTTCTTTTTTTTTTAGGTTCAATTTATGAGCCGCTTAAAAGTATTAACCTTCCAAAACCAGAAGGGGAAAGTCTGTGGGATAAATTAGATAATTATTACAGAATTGGTAAGTTAATAATTGTTCCTACCATGAAAGATTTTCAATGTAACTTACTAAAATATTTACAGTCATGGTTATGATAGTAATTAACTTTGTCTTAAAATAGTATCTGCAATCTTTAATAAGCCTTTTTATTTTCTGTGAGGTAAAGGGTTCTGTTATTACAGCTCTTCCTGTGATAATGTAATGCGTGTATTTGGATATTTCATACGCTGCTTGAAAAATCATGACCTGTAAATAGTGTTCAAAATTATCATCTGCATTTGTCAGATGGTAGATAGATTCTCAGTTGCACCTGATGGTCTTGGATGGGGAGAGGTAGGGTAGTCTGCTGACCGTTTTTGGTGCTTGAACTAACCCAGATACGAATTAGAATTGATATTTACTTATTAAATATCATTGCTACGTTATTCCTGCTTGAGGATAGCTTCCTAAATTTCTGCTGGGAGTTTGCAGCAAAAACTGGAGGGCTGAATGACACTTCTTGCTGAAAATGAAAGTGTATATTGGAAATCCAGTCCAGCTGTAAAACTGAATTTAGAATTACTTCCAGTTAAGTGGTAGCTTAATATTGTGGCATTAGCCAGACACAGCTGGGGAAATATTTAAATGGAAAAAAGCTTTTTTGTAGTACTTAAAACATTTTGACATAAGCGATCAGTGAGAGGTTAATTTTTTTTATTAATGGTGCCATAATGTATTTTTGTGCCAAAATTTTGTTAGCTAACTTATTTTAAACCAACATCAGTGTTTTTCTTTTCACGATGAGATCATTTTAAGCCCAAACCATACATGTTAAAGAAACCATGGTTTATTTTGGTTGTTTTGGGGTTTGGAGGGTTTGTGTTATAATAAAGTCCTGCTTGTATTCTAAAATCAGGATTTTTTTTTTAATGGCTGTGAAATTGATGGTTTAAATTTTAAGTTTTAGTCAGGCAAGGGGATAGAAGTGGACAATTTAAAGAGTGAACAACTCTTCCATCATTCTAAAAATGTGGAATGAGTCTTCATTCAAACCGCTTTTTGAAGTGAAATCTGTGAGTTGTACCTGGTCTGTCCTTAGATGTGTTGCTTTTTGTAGATGCATTGCTTTTATCTTTCTTACAGAGGAGATGACTGTCAATTTACTTTTAATGCTTGGCAGCAGCACATCTGTGGTGGTGCTTGCTGTTTCTCTCTTGGGCGCTTATGTTGCATGCAGTCTGCTGCCTCAGTAAAAATTCTCTATTGAATTTATACTTCATTTTAGAATAATCTATTACTGACATTTTCAGGTAACATTTTATCAAAGTTCTTGTTAGAAGGTATTAAATCACTGTCAAATATAATGCAAAAAGCCATAAACCCCTGTAATTTTCATTTAAAGTACTTGATTTCTAATACATAGACAATTAAGAGGCTTTTAAAAATTGATGCTTGATAACACTATGGGAAAAAAAACTTGCTTTCTTGTCTTATAATGGACAGGTTATTGTTAAAGGGTCATGTTTGAGGACATTAAGCACAGCTTCAATCTTGCAGCACTCTGGTTATTATACAGTTTTAGGAAAACAATTCAGAAAATGTGAAATGTAGAAAAAGAATGAAAGTAATATTTAGTATTTTTCCAAATTTAATTTTGACAACTTGAAAATTCCTGTCTGATTTTATTTTAATGTTGAGGTGATGAGATAAATAATTGCAGTTGTACTCTTACCTTACTTGTTCCTTTCCTTTTTTAAAAATATCAATACAATCATCTGACCTAAGTTAAAAAATTACTTTCTAGGAATCTAGTGTTCTGCAGAGTTGAACTATTGAAATTATTTGGGGAGGCAGTTGGCATACTGTAGTCCCTTTTTTTCATAAAAGGGAAATTATGGGGCTGCATTGTAGAGGTTCTGTGTGGAGTGGGTTGTACTAGAACAGAGCCATATAAATAGTTTTGAATACCGTATTTTTGTAGAAAGGCCCAATTTTACTGAAAAGCCAATCTAACAAAGATTTGTTTAGTTTGTTGTTGGGTTTTTTTTGCTGTGTCTTTCTCCTTACGTTTCTTTCTCTTCTGTTTTATGTTGTGTGTGCTCAACAGGTTCTTCACATCTTGATTTATTCCTGAAAATCTGCGTAGAAATTGGAAGAAACATAAGTGTTGTTAATACCATTTTTTTTTTCTTTCTCCAGTTAAGTCAACATTGCTACTTCATCAAAGCCCAACCACAGGTCTGTTTCCTACAAAGACGTACGGGGATAACCGAAAGGCAAAAGTACATGACAGTCTTTACTGTGCTGCATGTGCCTGGGCATTAGCCCTTGCTTACAGGTAAATAACTTCTAAACTCATGTCTCTGCCATGTTGCATTCTTTCTGTTATGCGGTTCCCCAGGAATGTTTTTAAGACATCAAACTTTAACAAAAATAGTTGTGTAAACCCAGAGATGGTACATGTTTTCAAATCTCAATAAAAATATTTGTGTAGCGACTAGCTTAAAAAATGTCACTCTACTTTTGGTAACTAAAGATGTTTTTGTATGATTTTGTTGGCACCAATATTCTGAAACAGAGCAATTAATGCATGCTGTTAAAAATAAAGTTTATTGTGCAAACTGTGCTCAAGGAATACTGCTCATTTGAAATGTGAGTTCAGAGCAGAAGCAGGCTTCTTGCAGGTGGTAACAATCCAGGTGCTTGTGGGAGACTGAAACCTTGAATGCTGAGAAACGTGTGTTTGGGAAATAATAGTGACTATCTTCCTCTCTAGGTACATAAACTAAGCAGTCTCAGTTGTTAGCTCTTGTTTTTTATTTTTTCCGTTTCTACTGTTGATTGATTAGAGAAGTAGGAATTTGTGTGGTGTAGTATGACCTTAAGAACTGTGGGAGAGTTACCTCCCTTAATAATTTATTCGTATTTCCCTCTCCTTTAGGTTAAATAACTATGGAAATTGCTTTCTGAGAATTTAGGGTTCCTTGTTTCCAACCTTGCTGCCCCCAGCCAGGAGAACACAGACAGAGATGATGATAACTCGAATGCAGTATTTTTAAGAAAGAAAATAGTGTGCAGATACTGAATAATTTACTCTTTCTAGTAATCAACTTATTGTATTGAGGTAGTGATCACGTTCTTTAACAAAATTCTAGTGTATTTTGCAGAAGAAGGGCCAGAAATCATATGAGGAGCTACTGTTAAAGTAAAGATGATCTACTTAGCAGACAAAAAATTTTGAGTTTCTGTGGTGTTTCTATTTATTGCTTTAGATACTATACCTCTGACATCAATCTGAAGAAACAGTTGTTAAAGTTACCTTCTAGGAAATGTTGTTACAAAATTAGGCTTTTTGAAAGAGAAGACATACGGAGATCTGTGTTTACTTCTTGAGATGCTGTGTCCGAGATCTAATGGCTTTCAAAATTTTGAGAAGCTAGCACAAATTATAAGGAAATTAACATTCCAAATGTGTAATTATTACTTTCATTTCTTATCTTGAAATCTTTGCGTCTTTCTTTTAATTCCTCTTTCTGTTGGTGAAATAAAAGCATTTGAAAACAAACAAAAAAAGAAAATAAATAGAAGGAAGAAAGAAGGGGGCAGGGGCAATTGTTTTGATTTTTCAGCAACTCACAGAAGAGAGCATGGCATAACATTGCCCAAGTTATTCAGTCTTTAATTTCCAAAACGTAGAATCATAGAAGATGATCTATAAAATTTGTTGCAGATTGAAGGAAGGGCAAAGTGGCAAGATAAATGTTTTGTGTTACTTCCAGTTATGCCCAGAACAGGACCCTGAACTTCAGGTGCTATGCAAAAACTTTTCTTTGATGGGCAGAGTTTGATGATTGAAATTAAGTAAACAGCTAAAATATGAAATGAGCCAAGATATAAGACTCACGTGGAAGGCTGCATTACCTACCACATGCTGCTTACAGTGCTTGGTTCATGCCAGTGCTGCCGTTCACTTTAATGAAAACTAAATTTCTTGAGAGCATGTTGGGAAAAAAAGCACTGCCGTTGTGAGTAGAGGCAAAATATTGTAACCTGAAAAATTCAGAACTTTTACATGTGCTTCTTCTTGCTCTTTGGATTTGTGATAAAGTTGAGAATACATCCTACTGCATAAAAAATTCTTAACCTATTAATTTTGCATTATCTGATTTTATTCCTTGTAGGGTTGCTTTTCCCTCCTTGTTTCAACTTTGTAATTGAAAGCAAGTACACTTACTTTATCTAAGTTTATTATTTAAATAGTGTGATTTCTGGATGTTTATGATTTTTTAAGTTATCGCTGCCTTCCTGATTTTCAGCATGGGTAGCAGAACCTCAGCATAAACTACTAACATGTTAATCATGATAGAAAAGGTTATGCTTTGTTTGCAGTGTAGTTAGCATCCACGTGCCTGTAACCAGTTAGTAACAGCTAAAAAGTAGACTGAGAAGCAGCAGTGAGCACATTATGCTGTTTTGCGTATTTGTATCAGAGGAAGGTTTTTGTAACTTACAGATACGTAAGAAAACATTGTTTTCACCCTGAAAGGCTCAATCAGAAACTGAGAACTGGAAAAGACAGAACGCATGAATGCAATGATTAAGGTTGTTTACACACAAAACATTTCTTACAGTTAAAAGAACTTGGGATTTGGCATTGTTTTTAATATACGTTTAGTAATAGGATAATTGTGAGTTTGTTTGATTTCATGGTATAAAAATACTAAGGTATCTTGAAACACATTTCTGGACATTCAGAGTAATGAACTTTCAGACTCTTGTATGTACAGTTTATCCACGTCATCAGGAAATTGACTACTTGATTGTGAATGGCAGGTGTTTTGTAGAGTTAAAGAGAAATTGCCTTTGTGTTTGGAATCTTTGAAGGAACACAGAACAGTGGCTTGCACTGTTATAATATCAGCTTATCAGTTGATTATTGTTGATTAAGTTGATTAGTGGCTTGCACTGTTGTAATATCAGCTTATAATTATCAGTTATAAAATCAAGGATTATTTGTTTTATTCTTTTCAAATCTTGAAATAGGAATATTTGTGTAAGTTGCACCATAAACTAAAAAGCTTCTTTTTTTCCTTTTTTTTTAATTAAGGAAGGATGGGTAGGGCTATAAATACGTTGCTACTAGTGTGGGCACCACTGTACAACAGTGTAATTAAATACTTAATATTCTGAAGCATTCTGAAGTGTCTTTTTTAAAAAACTTTTTTGCCCCCCTAATGTATTTCCAATTTATGAGCTATCTCTCTTCCCCAGGCGTATTGATGATGACAAGGGAAGGACTCACGAACTGGAGCATTCTGCTATAAAGTGTATGAGAGGAATTCTCTACTGCTACATGCGTCAGGCTGATAAGGTAAAAACACTGTAGCGTGGACACTAGCACTCGCTTAATTCCAAGGGATTAATTAAACTATGAAAACTTCTACATTTAGATAAAATTTGAAAAGGGAATGCAGTATTACTGTGTGGCCCAGCTAACAGCAGCTGCTTCATTACTGTCAGGTCACAGAATTGTTTAAGGGTATAGAAGGCACAAGCATTTGGTGAACTAAACCACAGGGTATACTTGAAACTTCTTTGAGTTTCTTTTGTAGTTATTGATCCTGTTTAAAAGTTAGACCATTAGTAATTGTTTTTTTTTAAATGCCTAATTAGTTCTTAAATGGAAAAATGTAGAATTTTTTGAGCTAAGGCTGGAGAGTTTTCTTCATACTGTTGGGTTGGTTATTGCATTTGCAGTTGTTCTCACGTAGGCGATTGTTTTGATTATTTTACTTGCTTTCTTTAGCAGCCACTTTACGCAACGTAAACTTTTCTTTGACGCAATTATGTAAATTCAGAAGGGCAGCAGCCTAAAATGAATAAGGAAAGAGTAATTTACTTATAATACAGTTGACTTATTCAGTCTTTAATGCTCTTGTGAGTATACCCTGAATATTTTTGGATAGTCAGTGCGTCTCCTTATCAAAGTCTAGATGTAGTGGGTTAATTTTGCATAGTGGTAAGCAATTCTACAGATAGTTAAATATCTATGTTCCATGTGATTATTTGTTTAACTGTATTGCTAAAAATAATTTGTGTGTTATGATACAGCGGCCATCACTTCAAAGCACACAAACTGGAATGTAAAGTCTGTAGGCATGTGGTATCAGTAATAATAAAAAGCAAATCTGGTGAATTGCCATTGTATATATGCTGACATGATTTTTTTTTTTCTCCATTTTCTTAGTCTGTTTCTTTGTAGTCTCAGTTTTTAAATAATCTTGATCTAGACTGATCTTTTTACATTTGAGCTGTTGTTTCTCTCTTTGACACGCAGTGGTTTGTTTTGAGGATGGTAAGTGTAGATATGAATAACAAGCATTAAATTATCCCAGGTGTCGTACTGCTGGCATACTAGTTGTCAGTTTTTGCCTTGATTACTATAAATGCTTCTTTCTTCCTACAGCAAGTGTAGTAATAAACATTCTCCAGTACCTAACATAAGTCAAACTGGACTTTATTCTGAGTGACTCTGTATGTGCTGGCCTCATGTAGAAGAAAGGTATTTTTTTTTAATAACACGGATTATGTGTGCCTAAGATGTGACTTGAATAGATGTTGCTGTGACAAAAATTGCAGATGTTTTTATAACTACTGAACATATGAGTTATGTTCTAAAATGTATTGAATGTGTTCATGGACTAGACATAACTCCAAAAAATAGTATTCACCTTCTTGCTTCTGGGCCACATGATACACACTATGTATGATTTGTTGGTGGAGAAGAATATCCCATGAAGACAAGATCAGTGTTGAAAATGTTGTGAAATGTGGAGAAGGTGCTGGCAATGATGGTTAGAAAATTCGAAAACTTGTTGTTTGGAGAGCGTAGCATAACTTGAGGAATATGGAGAAGGATTTTCTTTTGTTACCTTCATTCTTTTGTGAACTTTGTTTCCTTTCTGTGCCCTATTGGCAGCTGTCCGACAGTCCTGATTATTATACAGTTTTTGTAAGGTAGCAGACATTGTATTTTGTGACGAAAAAGGAAACAAAACTACTTTAAAATGACTGTAGTTTTATTTCATTCCTTTGTTGTTAACCTCTTGTATTAGTAATTCATCTTAACTGCATTCAGTCTCCATCGTAAGAGATGCTGTATCATAGAGGCTGATTCTGAGGTCCAGTGTTGGTGTCCATGAATAAAAAGTCATTTTAATCTGGGGTACTGTTCTTCCTGTCTGTGATGTTTATGTTTTCTTTTTAAGCTATCAGCTTTGATTTCTAGTGTCTGTAAACATTTCACTGTACGTCTGAATGTCACAAACTCTGCTTACCAAAATAAATCTTTGTTTTCCCATATGCTCTTTTATACTAGGCATTCTTAGCTCTTGCAGCTTTTCATTTGTTACATGATCGACATATGGCAATTTCCAAACACTTTTTTGTAGGTCTGTAATCAAGGCTTAAAAAATATTAATTACAATATTTATTTTTTTTTGTGTTTAAAAGCTTTGTCACATTGTCAAATGATACAATAAAAAATACTAAGTGTTACAGATCGTGGTTCATAAAAATAATTAAGAACATTGTGAACCTAAGCTTTGGGCTTTTGCACTCCAGTAAGAGCTGTAAGCTAGGAATGGTGAGGGAGAGAGAGAGTTCTTAACGATCAAATGAGGAGGTGGTGGATGGGGTAGGCAGGCGAAGGGCCTAGGGTGGTGTGAACGGAAGGCACACAGCAGTAACTGAAGTGGAATTGTCCCAAGTATGTGTGTGGATATAAGGAGATACCTATGGGATGGCATTACGGAAATGAAAGCTCTCATAGCCCTTCTGGGAAATGGGCGTGCTTGGGTGCCTCTCTCAGAAACGCCATGCACTAATGCAAGGGGAACAAAAAGGAGGAGTGAGCAGTACGTGTGCAGCTCCAGGGCTACGATGTCACGGGATCGGAGGCATGGCAGGATAGCTGAAGTGGCTGGAACGTGGTGATGGGTGGATGCAGGCTCTGTAGGGTGCGGCAGGAAGGTGAGGAGGGGAGGTGCCCGGTGCGTGAGAGAGTAGCTGGGATTCGTGGTGCTCTGCTAGGGAAAGGTGGTGAGCCAGCTGAGAGCTTCTGGATGCTCTATGTACGTTTCCGTTCTGTGAATTCGGGTAGGTGTGATGTGCTTCAACATGCTTTCTGCTAGGATTTAATTTCCAGTAAAATGAGGTGGTATTTGTCCAGAAGATGAAAGTGACTATGCATCTGTAGCTAGCTGTTACAGACTTTTTTTCCAGCCAAACCTGGAGAGGTTAGTTACATGGGTTGAATATCTAAGTGTATGTATACTTCAGGTATGTGTGAAATAGTTCGTGATGTTTCAGGAACTGTAGTTTGTAAGTTCTATGTAGTGTTCATATCAAGAAGTTTTGAAATACCTCAGTGATGTAGTGAATTTGTGGTAGCCAAACATACTGAAATTACTGACTTTGATTTTGTTTTGCCTTCAACTTACCTTTAGGTTCAGCAATTTAAGCAAGACCCCAAACCATCTGAATGTCTTCATTCTGTTTTCAGTGCACACACTGGAGATGAGGTCTTCTCCCATAAGGAATATGGTCACCTTCAAGTAAGATACGCATGTGTGTGTAAATGGAAGTTTCGATTATTTTAGAAAATGTTATTGTCATCTCCATTCTTTCATGATGCAGCTGTTTCAGTTTGTTTAGGTTTGTGTTAGATGTATTGTACTTGATAAAATTGAGATTCCTTTTGCATCTTCTGGTGAGAAAAGACTGTTTTGAAATATAACTCGGTGTATGTTTTGGTCAGAAGGTACTGAAATAGCTGGGATATGTGGAGGTAGATGGTTGTTTGTTTATGAAGTTGCTTCTTTTTGAGACCAACAGATGCCTGTCAATAAATAATCCTGGCAAAAAAATGTTGGGGTAGTCAGTAAAGTGAAAGATTTAGTGTAATCTTACATTGACTGTTACATTTTTTTATTAATGTTCCCAGTTTAATTTTCCATAAGTCTGAGTAATTTTCATTCATAGTGAAGATTTAATGTACGCCATCAACAGCTTTGCTTAGTTACAAATTGTTGTTCGCTATTTTGTGTAGGTGTTCCTAGTCAGATTCGTTGCATAATTGATTGTTTTATTGTCTTTCATTTTCCTAAGTCTTGATTTACTCTCTTTTTTTAATTCTCTTTACCTTCAGACCCTTTTTAGCATTCATGACCTTGTTATTTTGCATTCCATAACTCTTTCTAGTTCAGAAATTGCTAGTGGAATTATTCAGAAGTGACAGTAGGTTGATAATTATTTAATTTCATGGTGACAGCGTCACTTGAGTAGTTTGCACAGTAAACGTGTTGGATTCAGGAAGTGTATGCTTTGAAAAAAATTATCTGTGGAGTTATCCTAAGTTGGTATTTTGGACTTCTGTGTGAAGCTTCTTGAAAATGCACATCTCATCTGCGGGAGGAGACAATATTGGGACCTGGGAAGCACTGTATGTCACAGTCTGGTTTTTGTGTCACCTCAGTCCTTGCCATAAATGTGAATGCACATTCCCTTCTGCCATCAGCAGATCTCAAGAAACAGAGGGTTTTCAGCTCTGTGGAGACAATAGAAAACAGAGTAACTGAGGTGGTTCAGTTGGGAAGAGTGGAATATACTATATAGCTGTGCTGCTGTTATTACTGTACCTGGAGCTTTTCAGATTGTATTAAGAGACTGGAATCATCAGTCTTTAAGTCTCCTGGAGTTTTTAGAATTTGGATCTTATTCTTAATCTGCTGTGTTTCAGATAAGTTTTTCTGTTCTAGATAGTTTCTCTAGATTTAATATATGGAGATTGTGGTTTTATAGCCCATTGAAGCAAATTATTGCGATACACTTACTTTCTCTATTGAAGTTGTACAAGTCCTCAATTACACTAGATCTGCGTAACAAAAGCAGTTTTCTTTGATTCATTAATAAATTGACTTCGATGCTCATCTGTACAGCTGCTGAAGGTACTTACTGTTAATAATAAATCCTGTCTACAGCTACAAAATAACAGTTTTTCACATGTATAATCATATCTGAATGTTGTAATTATATCTCTATCAGTTGATGATGCTAAATTTCCAGTTAGGGATAAAGTGATTTGCTTTTTAGGTGTGCTGTGTACTATATATGTGTTAATATAGTCCTTGCCGCCTTGGCTAGTGAATTGTCAGGTATGTAAACATGAAACAGCTTGTGACTGAAGTGATTGCCTGTGGGTCAAAGCAGTATGCCTAAGCAAAAATATTTTAATATCATAGTATCATATAATTTAAAAAATGATGCTGCAGGAGAAGTTTTAGAGGACAGTGCTTGTTTGTGGCTTTTCTTCCTATAGATTGTTCCCACATCATTACACCTAGGATATTGGTACATTAGGGTACTGTTTTTGAAGAACCAAAAGGATGTGATAGTGGGACCATTTTTGTTAGTGCATACACATTTAGCTTGTTTGCTTATTGACTGCAATAAATGTGAAGTTAATTATAGTTTCCTTGCTGTCTTTTAATTACTTCAGATAAATGCTCTGTCGTTATTTCTCCTCTATTTGGTTGAGATGATCTCTTCGGGGCTGCAGATTATCTACAACACGGATGAGGTACAAATCGATTTCCAATGTTAAAAAACATGCTTTATTAAGTTGTTGGGGTTTTTTGTCTTGGCTTTATTTAATTACAGACTGTAAAGTAATTGTTCTGGAAATAGACTGCACATATTCTCTGTCTCTAATGGAAGTTAGAAAAGATAAATGGAATGAATAGATAGTGAAAGAAATTAATAGCTAATAAAGTGTTAGATATGCACAGAGTGAATGTAACATGACATTGAAAACTTTTATAGTTCCCTGCTATTTCTGAAAGGTACAAGGTCAAGAATTACAAGGTCTGTGAGTATGATTAACTTTTGGTTATGTTGTTCTCACTTTTCACCTTCTTTCAAACTGTCAGTCAGTGCGTTCTGTCCACTGGAATGTCAATATAATAAACAATAGGGTCAATTTTCTGGAAGGCTGAAGGACTTTCTTCAAATACATATGGGTGTTAAGAATTTTTGCTCTGTCTTTAATTGAAAATGAAACAATTTTATATCATGGTAAGAGATGCTTGTAAGATTGTTAACTGTTCTGTAAATAAGATAGTAACAGTCACCATGGTCTTGACTTGAGGACGAGTCACGTCCAGACAGTCTGCTCTCCTGCTCTAAAATGAGGTTATGTTTTGAGATAGGAACAGAAAGCACAGATATTTATTTATTGGTTTCCCAATTTTTTAATCAGGATTTGTTTAAATGTACTCTGGTCTGTTTAATAGTTGCTGCTGTATTGCCTTAAAAAGCTTAAATGCACTTAGAGTACTACCATTTTTAAAAAAGGGAGATTTTTGCAGTACTAGTGTGTTTGCATTATATTTCTAAAATATACATATTCATTAATGTTTTTCCTTTAGATAATGAGAGAAGTAAATGGTGCAGCTTATCTCCTTTCTCGCTTAGTTAGATCGTGTGATAGGTCTGTATTTTTTCACTGAAGTGCCTTTATGTCTGTGAGGAGGCAAATGTATGTAATTATGTATTTACTTAGCTTGACTTATAAATTATATTACCCTCCAGATGTTTACATTTAATTACAGAATCTGTAGGAAAATACATGTATATAGACTCTCTAGCCAGCGGATATTCTCCACTTCAGTGTCAGAATGGAGTTTTCATTGCAGCTGTACCCTAGGATCTGTGGACTCTGGAGATTTATACTAAGATTATCTTACCACAGACCTGTACATTTGATTAGTTTCTATATAGCTTCAGAAATTGTGTATATGGTTAGATCTTATTAACAGCACATAATGATGGTATTTCCAAGTTTTCCTATGTGTCTAGATAACACTCAGCGTTGTGGCATTGGCCAACACTGGGGATGCGGCAGTCTGCTACCCAAACGCTGAGTTGGGTATTTCTTTCCAGTAACACCACTGCACGATGTAGGTAGCCTCTTCCCCTTTGCAGAGAGGGTTTTGAACCAGCGCTAGCGCGGTGGAAGGTGCTGGCAGATGGTTGATACTTGGCAAGCTGTCTGCATGGATGTGTTTGTACACAGAACTCTTGGCTTCGGAGGCAATCGTTGTGTACTAGGCTGCCTGATGTCAGGCATGGCAGCTGTCAATGAGTTACCCTCCAGTTGCATCTGTTTGCAATTGAAAAATTAATTTATTGGCATCTTTGCTTCCCTAACAAAGAGAACAGTATACGATTGTGCAAGTGAATGAATTTGAGAGCAGTTATCTGCACATAAACCAAAGGAACACTAGTATTTGCAGTCATCCATGCTGCGTGTTCTTTATTACACCTTACGTTCCACATGCTTGACTTCTGGATAAGTAAGCTTAACGCACACAATCCATAATTTCTGTAAGTGCTTTAGCATTGACTCGGTTACAGTATTTACATGCCCGTGATATGAATGAATCCTCTCTGAAGATTCTGGCTTGCAACTAGTTATCTGCTGCCTTTTTATCCTGTAAATCTGCTGCTTGGTTAGTCTCATAAAATATCTGTAATTGACCTTTTTTTTGTTCCCCTTGTGTTCTGAACATCATCACTGCTCAAAAGTCGTTGGTACGGTTATATATTTTTGTGTGGTGCTCTTTGCTTCTTCATTTAGATGATGCATGTAAATTTCAGTTATTGATAGAGATAGGAGAAGCCACACTTTCAATCACTGGCTATTCAAGCTTTGTTCAGAGAAAGTTCATTTTAATACAGCCAAATGCTAAATTACAGGGATGAATAATACTGGGCATATGTAAAGAGCGGGACAGTCTGTTTCCTTGAAAGTACTAGCTCTGAAAAGATTTAGTGTGCAGATAATTATATATGAGTACCCCACTGAAATTTTAGCAGAGATCTGTAACACAGAGAGAGAGAAGTAAGCAAAGAATTATGTATGTTGCTGAGGGACTTGTATTAGCCTAAAGAGGGTATCTGAAATAGTAACTTTTAAAGATTTAAATAAAAATGAAAAAGACAAAACAGCAGGTTGCAGGTAGATCAAAATGGAAGCAAATACCATTCAGTAAAAGATTTTTTTTTATCTCATAGCTCATTAAAAAAAATAAAATATCACTTGACTGTGGTAGAGTGGATCCTCCTCTGTAGTTCTCTAATATGGTTGTGTTTATAGCCATTGCAATATTCTCTTTTCCCTCTATCCCAAAATAGAATATTGTGGATGGGTGGGGATGAAATCACTACTTTGGTGGACGAACCAGTGTAAATCTGGTGTTTGTGGTTAATGAATTCTAATCTGTGGGTTCTTTGAAGTGAAATTTTATTATCAATTTAACTTTTATACAATCAAGCGACTCCAAATGTCTCTCTTCAACAGTGTAAATGAGGAAAAGTACCTGCTTAAGTAAATCCCCACCTGAAATATCTTAAAATACCCTTAAATAAGTTAGTATTCAGTTGAAATATATTGATCCAAGAGGAGATTTTAGTTATAATGAATTGGTTCAGAGTTTTATTTGTGTTTATAGAGGAGTGTGTTTAAATCTGCCTGAAGTATGTATTATCTGGAGCTAATATAATAGTACTTCAGCATATCAGTTCTTTTAAAATGAACTAAGAAAGAGCACCAAGACTTCTGTGTCTTGATCTTGCAGGATTTAATTTCTTTTGCTTTCTGATGTTGTTTTTAGGACAAATTCTTTTAAAAAGATCAAAATGACACCTTTTTGAAGCTCTTCAAATATGAAATCATTTTTACCCGTGCATTGTAGGAACAAAATCACATTGTCACCTCTGTTTCTAGGAATAAATCACATCATCACCTAATTTGGGATAGCTCTTAATATTTTGTTGATTAAAAGCTGGTTTTAAAGAGAATATCTGAATTTGGGAACATCACTAACTGGGGTGAGGGCGGGGAGGATGGAAGGCACAATTATGATGGCTGAGGAAAACCAAGTTTGTCTTTTTGAAAAAATAAACAGAGGGAAATAAGCTTTCATTTTCCTTCAGTTAGTTTTCTTTCTTTCTTTCCTATAGGTGTCCTTCATTCAAAATCTTGTGTTCTGTGTGGAAAGATCCTATCGCGTACCAGATTTTGGTGTCTGGGAAAGAGGAAGTAAATACAACAATGGGAGTCCAGAGCTGCATTCAAGGTATGTGAGCCAGTGTAGCTCTTTCAATCAAAGCAAGTAAATGTGCTATGTACGAAAAGAATTCATGGGATGAGTTAAAAATAATAATGCATTAAAATACTGTTTGCACTAAATTAAGGTTCTCTAAAGACTGAGAGATGTATTTTGGGAAAGTGTGAAACATCATTTCATCATCGTGTGCATGCTGAAATAACCACATAGATGCTTAGCTATTTGAGTATTCAAATTCCAATAATTATGTGCAGCTGCATGCATATAGTTCTGAAAATTGTATTCAGAGCAGTTCAGGCTCTGGAAGATTGTGCAGTATACTGGATTCACAAATATGTTTAGGAATACCTTGATTTAAGGAGGTGTTGAATCATGAGTTCAATGAGTTGAGTCATTTTCTCATCTCTGCCATACTGGGAGGAAGATGCTGGACACTGGAGGATAGCTTAGTGCACAAGTTCCTTTCCAGGTTCTTCAGATGCTGCGAGTAACCAGGTGTTCTGACCCCTGTCCTGTGGGACAGTTAGGAATGTTTTTAACATTTTGGTATCAGAGTGGTCCAGTTCAGTGGAATTGCTCACATGTTGTCTGTCTTGAAGGATCAAATCTGTTACCTGACAACTTGCTTTTTCTACTGTTACTATTGTTTTCTTCACTTCTTGACTTGTTAGTTTTCATTGATCATGAAAATCGCTATTGCTTGAATATCTCAGGATTTTTAAAGTATCATCATCATTATCGTGGACTTGCAAGTAATACACGTGTTTCTTCCAGTCTTTGATGTTTCCAAAAGAATCTGCGTTCTCATTTCAGAATGAAATATTTTTTCTTAGTTCACATACAGCCATGTAGTTTAACATATAAATAGAATTACACATCACTGAAGCAAAACACATAATTTTGTATATTAAAAAGCTATGATTTTTTTTTTCAGGGCTTATGTAGAGCTGTAGTGCCAGTATGAGAACTGAAAACTCCAACTTGTTACTATGTAATTGGCTTTGTTAGTTTGTTGCTTTTCCATCCTTTTATGTCTGTAGAATTTTCAAATGCCGGACTACAGCAGTACTCAGAGAATCATACTCTTCCTTAAGCATCTCACCTTGTACAAATTTGCAAAAGGAACACTGAAATTCCTGTGTCTCCTGTTGTTTGCAGCATTCTGATTATTCAGCCTGTGAATTTCCTTCAGGGAAAACCGAAGATATTTTAACCAGATGGAAATGAGCATGTTGTCCTGTCTTAATCTAGACTGGTATTTACAGGTTGATTTTTCTAAGGGTGAAGTTTTATGAGAGGGACTGAGCCAATCTTAACAGATTGTTGAGCTGGCACAAAAGGAAGTGCAGACCTTGGGTCTAATTTAAGTAGTAGAGTTTGGCCATCAGGAACAGGTGTTGGCCCTATTTATCTTTCCTTGTGTGCATGTTGGTACTCAGCTTCACTGTAGGAAGCCAGTAGGCAATTTCTCTTATTCTCAGAAAAAAAACAGAAGAGCAACCTGCATCAAAAGATGTATTTAGATACTATTGAGGAAAGCCGTGGATACGCTAAAATAGTCTCTTTACTTTGTTATGCTCTTATTGTAGTGTGACTACCTAAGAGAGTTCTAAAACAACAATTAAAAAAAATTGAAGAAGTGGTTATGACTGATCAGGGCTAATCACGAGTGACGTATGTATATCTTCTGTGATTATGGACTCCAAACCAGTCAAGTTTCAATATTAAATATGCTGTAGTCCTGGCCCTTTTTTTTCAGACCCACACACACTGTGAGTCTGCATACAGTGTGTCTGCTTTCAGAACTAGAAGTTGTTTCTTGTCCTTTATTGAAAGAGGCTTTCTTTTTAAAGATGATGTTATATAACACGAAGTCAGTGAATAATAACTGCAAATTGTGGCCTGTGTTAGAAGACGCAGATGTTTTAAGTCTTTACACAGTCCTGGTATCCTATATTAGTGCAGTTCAAAACACTTCTAATAAATGATAAATAGCGAAACACTCTGTGGACCAGGTCTTCATTGATGTATGCAAATTGATGGCTTTTACTGGTTCAAAGGCAAGGTTTAGAACAGCTTTTATTATAGCGTGATCCCCTCCACATACGGCTCAACTTCTGAAAAATTAATTTGTCCTGTAACCATTTGATCAAGCTGTTCTCCTGGCATCTGCTGAGTACCTCTGCAAAATGTCTTTGACATCTCCCATATGTACTGTGAGAATAATGAAGTTGCTGACGTGCACTATCTTCATGTTCCGAATCTGAGACAGTAGAGCCTCAATCTTGCTCTTCTGTGTAGTGTAGGTATTATATTGCTATAGTGCTGTTCTTCCTTGTTCTATTTTGTTTTGTCTAGTTATGAAATTATTAGTATTGTGGTGGGATTTTTTTATTGTTTTGTTGGTTTTGTGGTGTGTTTTTAACATCCCTTGTGTGTATGATGTTCCAGTTGAACTGCACGGTTCTTGGATGCAAGCAAGAAACTGTGACTGGGAGGAGGGTTAGGGATGTGTATCCTCTGAGGTGTGTTTTGATTAGCAGTTGCTAAGAATATACAAATTTTAGTGTTTGCTCTCAGGTAGTTCACTGAGAAGGGTAAATGTAACAATTAAAAGTTACTGGGAATTATGAATGATGGTTAAGTGAATTTAATAATGCTTTGTAATTTCTCTAGGTTAGTCTCAGCTTCCCCTGTCCCAAATGTGGGTCAAGGTCAAATGTTACCCATGGTTGTATGATTGCAAGACTGCTTTTGATAACTCATGACAAGTCACAATACTTGGCGGCTACAGTAAGGTCAACAGATTACACCTGGGGAGGTTCAGTACAGATATTGAGAAAAAAAACCTTATAACTTGAAGCATGATAAAACACCAGAGCAGAATACTAAAAAAAAACCAACCACCCCAAACATTTCAGAATCTCCATCCTTGGAGGTTTTTGAGACTTGTCTAGATGAGGCTGTGGTTTACTTGAATTGGTCTTGGTTATTATGTCTGGGTTCAAGTGAGATTTCGTGGTGGACTAGGTGAGTTCTGTGTTCCTTCCAACCAATGACTTTATGATCCTGTGAAATTTTCAGAGGAAATCTGAAAGAGGCAGAGTATGAAGAATGTTTTTCTGTAGAAAGACATGAGCATAATGTTTATTATAAAATCTTTTTTCTACTTTGTCCAACAGGAAGGCATTAATCAGTAGGAATGAAACAAGTGTCTGAAGTGTAATTATGGTTCTGAAGTGTGTCGTGCTGGGTGATTGTTCAGTCTTCTGAAGCCATCCTTGATTCTACAGCTGTTCTCAGACTTTTTTTTTTTTTTTTTTTAAGTAACTTCCTCCTGTCAGTTACCCGTGAAGCTTCTAGTAATCTAAGTAGCACTTGTGTGTATGGTGAGGGGAATGCGTGATATATCATGGTACATTATGGGAAAAGAAAGTAGTATTTGAATGTTGAGCCCTTTATATTTTCATTTGCAAATAATATTTGTGAGAGTACTGAAATCTCCCGGGGCTTTGAATAACTAGAGGTATAAAAATACTGATCAATTACAGTGAATATTATTCTCACTGTAAAATAATGACTACATAAGATAGAAACTGTTTCAAGGAAGGAATCCATGCTTGTCGTAATTTTTTTTTCAAGCAGTATCATCCTGTTTTGTGGATGGAGTAGGTAGTTTTACATTACCTGAATACCAGCAGTTTTTGCTGTTAAACAACTACTACTTCACTACCTTTTGTCAGTAGCCTTCTTTCCTGCTCTAAAAACACCTGACTGTGGGTATTAGCAGTGCTGTTTGGAAGGGAGAAGAAGAATATGAGATTTTAACATGTGATACAGGTTTCAGTGTGCAGGTTTAGCTGATTTTCTATGTATGCAGTTTGGTAATAATACATAACTCCTATGAAAAGTTCTGTTCTGAGTCATCACGCCAATTTGTTTGATCAGTTGCTAGGTGATAATTAAAATAGAGAATTGTTAGAACAATTACTTTTTTGTTTAGGTATTTGGAACAAAGCCAGAAAAATAATTATATTCACAACACTTCTGAGTTCAGTTTATTCCTTCCTCACATTCTCCAGTACCAAAAGCTTTAATCAGCAGAAGATACAGAACTGAGGCATTTCACCACTGTTTGATGACAGCTGCTCAGAGCAGAGCTTAGTTAACCTAATCAGCTTTCTCTTGTTGAACCAATTAGAATTAAATCCCATAAGTACTATTGCTGGCAATGTTTCAGAAAGAAAGGTGGAGGTTTGTAAACCTGTTGGTAATAGTTAAAAAGAATGCTAAGAGTCTGAAATCGGTGTCTGATAACTCTGCACTGAATTTATTTTCAAAATTTTCGGTGTAATCATAATCAGATCCCATCTTTAAAATATGGATTACTTAAATAAACATTTGAAATTTGACATTTTACATTAATAAAGAGTACAAAACAGTTTGTTTACAGTAAGGTAAAAAGTTTGCTCTGATCCCAGGGTGCTGCATGGAGCATAGGAGAATAAAGGTTAAAGCACAAGCCTTGCTGGCAGTGTTTTGATGGTTTGGTTGCTGTAATGTTTTTGGGCCGGAGAGTGCAGTTGTTGTTTGTCAATGCTATCACAACTCCTCTTATACGGAAGTTGGGGATTATTAGTGATAATTTTCTGAATATTTTTTCTAACTCAGTGTTGCTTCTTCAATTATTTTTATAGACAAAGAATCTGGGGCTGTTTTGTTGAGCAATTACATATTCTTAACTGTTGTTAATTTTACCATTTCTCTGCAAGTAGTGCGGCTCTCAGACTTTGAAGGATGCTTTCATTTCTTAGAGTCATGACTTCTCTCTGTGCCAGCATTGTTCTTATGGCATCTGGGCACATGGATCCTCTGAAAACCCATTTTTTTATATTTTTTTTCTGTCTCTTGTTTGGCAGTATTGTGTAATTTTTATCCCAAACAAAAGACGGCGAGAAAAAGGAAGATGTGGTTGGCCAAGTGAATAATCAGTTTTAGAGAAAAAAAGGATATAAACCTATAACACCTTTTTAAATTTTTTTTTTAATAGCGTATTTCAAGGAATTACTGTGCTAATAAATGAACTGTTAAATTAATTGGTACATTCTATTTTTCCCAGACTGTTTCCAGTTCTTACACTTCAGACTTTTCAAGCATGTATATGTAGCAGTGTCAATGTTGGAGAGTTGTTCTTTTGTTTCAGCTGGTTTTGTGGGGTGTTTTTGTGTGTGTGTGTATTTAGGGTTTTTTGTTTTTCTCCATGTTTTTGTGTTGTGCCCAGTTGGAAAAAACAGGGTAGCTGCATCTAAATGGTAGCTGAGGACAGTGTCAACAACTTCCTCTCCCTTATAGGGAAAGGCTTTGTGGAAAGATGAACCTTTCAGTTTTTCTTTCCACTGATTTTTATCTTGCTAAGGTTGGAGACATTCTTCCTGCAGTGTTGATCTATGTCCTTGTACTATGTTCTGTCACTTTTGTTTACCCTTATGGTCTTTTTATAACTGAACCTTTTGTCATGTCAGCCTGATTCATTCTGCTTTTTCCTTTTTCAGTCTTTTACATTATATCTTCAGATTTGCTGACTTTTAAAGATAGCGAGGTAGACATCTATACTTTCCTGATATTCTCCTGTCTTCTATTGTCTCATTTATTGTCATTTTTTGACTAAAAATACTTCAGATTTATTATAAACTAGTTGGAAAGCTGAGCTCCTATTTAAAGGAATGGGCAGTTAGGAAGAAAGAAGGAGGAGCTTCTGAAGGAGGAGCTACAAGACTGGGACAGACATTTAGGGATAGCATATGGGGTGTCAATGAAATCAATACATCAGTATTGCAGTTTATATAGAAATGTGGCAGAGACAGGTAAAGGCACATTGGTCAGGGGCGTTGTAGCTAAGTGGAGACAAGGGCGTCATGGGAAGTTTTAGGCTTATGAATAAAGTTGGGAGAATTACACTAGGCTTTGTTTTAATGGATGCTCTGAATCTGTTTTGGCAGATCGCCTCAGGGGATGTGAAAGGCGTGTGCTTTATTAGCTAGGCTGCTCGGGATTTCCAGTTCCTGTACCAGTGCAGAGGGCTTTCCCGACTGGGAGTGCTTGCATTCGATAGTAGCGCTGTCAGAAATCTGGTAGCGTTACAGATCATGGTTTTTAAACTCTTAACACTCTTGGGAACTAGCTCATTTTAATATTTTACTTTTTGATGCCCTGTGACCTTAACACCTAGAATTTTGGAATCCATGTACAAAAAGTTAGCATTTTTTGTGTATGTTAATACTTTAGCTCTGTCCTGCAGTTGAATGGACCCATGTGACGTTGGCCTATCTATAAGTATGTATTCTTTAAAACAATAATTCAGAAACCAGCTTTCTGTCATTCTTCAAATTTCATATAAACCTGTCAAATGTGTGTAGATGTCTATTAGCTTAACTTGAGCTTTTCTTAAACAAAAATAAATCATCAAAAGCATGTGTGCATTGAGAGGGAATACTTTTTAAAATACAAAGGAAATATAAGATGACTTTTTTTATGAAAAGGCCTTGTAAAAGTCTTGTGTGTATTTTTATATGTACTGCATAATTTTCATAATCAGTAATAAATTATATTTTACTGCATAATTTTATTTTAAAATTATATAATAATTAGTGACTTTAGTGCTTAATGTCTTTAAAGATGAACTTGCTAACTTGAAAGCTTCTCGGTGGTTTTTGTGGGTCTTGTTTTCTTTGTGATGGATACTGCTCATGGAGTAAGTGAAATAAAAGACATTTCAGTATATGGTTGAGAGCAGAAAATCCTCCTTTTCCGAATACAGATTGATGAATTCTTTTATTGTATCAACAGCTAGTCAGAAATTAGTCTTTTAAAATTGAATGCTTGAGAGCTGGGTTGAAAAATTGTGCTGAAGTAAATCCTCTGATAATAAACTCTTTGTAAGACCTTGAAATATATAATGCCAGATGTCTGGTACCAAGGTGAGAGCAGAAGTGTTTTTTCCAGATGGTCTCTGACATAAAAAGACAAACAAAAATGCTGAGAAGTATTTTTTTTTAAAAAAAAAACAAACACCCCCCAAAAAAACCTACCACGAAACAATCCCAAATTTGCTGCATCATCATTTTATTAACATCAAGGTTAAGCACGAAACTCAAAATAAGAAAAGATCATAGCTCTGAAAGCTGTCAAATGTGCTAAATTTTAGTCTAGTCGTGAATTATGATACCTCTCTGTCTTTTTTCTTGTCATTTTGTTTTCTCCACAGCTCCGTGGGGTTGGCAAAAGCAGCTTTAGAAGCAATTAATGGTTTCAATCTCTTTGGAAGTCAGGTAATAAAAATGTTTGTTTTCTCTCCATATTTTTTTTTTTTTTAGCAGTAATGATTTATGCTGTGGGTCAGAGGATATTTAGAAATATCTAGCACAGTTTGTTAGATTCCAGCTTTAAAAAAAGTTAGTTTGCAAACTGACTTCTCCTGTTTACAAGCACAGAATTCGTCTGATAAACTCACTGGTGCCCTTACTACAAAGATTTTTTTTTTCTTCTTAATAAAATAAATTAAAACACTTGCAGCTTCCTCTGAAGAAGTACTTTGTTGCCCAAAAAGGTTTTTGTTTCAGAACTGTATCTGTGGATCGCAATACCGTATACTTCAATCTACAAGCATTATCTTATTTCTGTCTTCTTCCTTCGCGTGGCTTTTGATCAAGACTTTAAACAAGCTACATGTACATGGTGCCACTGCTTTACTGGTTTTGGATTTCAGTATGTTGCGTGGTGGTAAAATCTTTTTTTTCCCCATCCTTTCACATGGCTTGGGTCAACTAAGCGAGCAAGCCTCTCCTTAGATTTTTCTCTGACTTGTATTCCCCTTCTGCGTGCATCTTTGTTTAGATGTTATACCTACAGTGGTCTGTAGCTAAAATAAAAACAGATTAATGATCTAGAAAATGTACAAATGGAAGAGATGTGTCATCATCAAGGTATAGTGTTACTAATGAGTGGCAATGAAGGGTAGGAGTGCGGCTAAAAAGAAACTGGGTAGCATCAAGTGCGTGTAGAAATAGTTACAAGGCTTACCGGTGAGTTTGGTCTGTGGGTTGTGTGGAGGGGAGGAGAGGCTGGTCACAAGGCGGTGAGCAAAGTGTACCTTAAGTCAGTGTGCCTTACACATTAATTCATGAAATACGCTTTACCTTTTCTTAGGGTCGAGTAACATTTGAAACTTAGTTTAAAAAAAATGACATGTGTTTACATGTTTAGCATGTTTTTATGCATTTTTCCCCTGAAGTTAGGCAGTGTATGATCCTTTTGAGTTTTGATAATTTTATATTATGAACTTGGCTTGAAATACTATTTGTATATTTCTTGGAGTAAAGTTTCTGTATACTCTTGCTGGCTTCAAGGTAGGAATGTTTGGGGTTTTTTTCCTCTCTTTCTGTAATAACTGTGCTCTCCTTTTGTCTTGTAAGTCAAATGAAGTTGACTCCCAGATTGTAATACTTCTCTGTTTTACACATTCAGTGTTGAGAAACTTGTTTAAATGCACGGGTTTGCTATAAAGAAAACACTACAAAGGAGAGAATTTATAAGTGGTAAAATGGTAAATGATGAGTAAGGGGAATTCTCAGGTGCTCTTTGTGTGAGCTAATGAGCGTAAGCTAGGTCAGCTATAAAGATGTGATTGGGATACAGTCTAAATTATATTCCAGGTTCCTTTCTGTACTGTTTATTTATGAAAACATTCTTGGTTATTTGTGTCTCCTTTTTTGTATTCATAAAATGGAAGGTATGGATTGAAACGGTCATAAAAAATAATTATTAGCATTATTGGATAAAAAGTTCTTCCTTACAGCTTCTTCATATAAAAGCAACTGTTGAATTAAAACTTCTTAGAGCTATTTGGATGCCTGGGTTGAAAAATATGTAACAGTTTGTTTTAAATTGTGCATCAATGTCAGTTGCTTACTATCTATGAACCAATCTTAATTACTGAGGGAAAGCTATACGCTTACGAGTATTAGACCCTCCTTTGTCTTGTGGCAAAAACCAGGAGAGCCTCCTAAACTGGGATCTCTGACCTGGTAGACTTCGGCATCCGTTACCGTTTTTGTGGGTATCTACTTGTGGTGGGGTTTTGAGTGGGGTTTTTTTGTGATATCTTTTTAAAATTATTATTTTAATCTGTATATTTGTACTAGTACTGTAGTACAGTAGATTTGTTCTGTTTAGAATCCACTCCTCAGGAAACGCTAATGGCTCTTCGGCTATGAGTGGAGAAGTATGAAAGTGCTTTTTATGCATACACAAACACACTGTTGCAAAAAGGCTTAGCCATTTGGTCTAGTTTTGGTTTACTTTATGTACATATTTTAAAAGCTGGTGTGATACATTAAGAACTAGGAGTTACAAAGGATCTTAATGATCAGACATTCCTGAGATCCTGACAGTGCCCATGTAAAAACATTTATCTACAATCTTTACCTTTCCAACTGTCTCAAGCACCAGTAAATGGGATACGGGTTTCCTTGTGGTTTTTCTTAATGATTTTTTACTACATTCTGAAATGGATGAATAAATTGCTGAAGCAAAACCAGTTTAAATGCTTTGAGAGTTTATTTCCAATACATTTAGCATAAACAGAAACCATTTTGACCTTCAGTCTGCAGCAGAGTTTGCCTTTGTGCTTGGCTCCAGCTGTGTTCCAATAGCTTTGAGAAATCCTGCTGAGCCCCTCAGGAGAAACTTGTTTGCACCTGCAACGACACCAGTGCAACCTGCATAAATCATTGCGGGGGACGACAGACTGCTCAGCCTTGCCATGCAGATTTTTCCACTCACACTGTGGATGCTGGAAGAGACTAATAAATATAAATATGTAATGTTGTGGCTGTGCTCTCAGGCATGTGTGTTACCTGTCTTTGAGTAGATCATGATGGGGCAGTCGTCTTGGGTGTTTGTGGATGCACCCAGAGAAGGCAAAATAAAGGTCACTTAATATTGATACTCACGTTACAACTGTTCCTTCCCTCCCTGCCCGAATTCTAGAAAGCATTAAAAGAGAACACATTTCTCTAAGAAATCATACTACTAATTCTATAGCAAAGCATTGCTTAATTGATGTTCAAATATTTTTAATGCATCCTTTGCTATGCTTTCTAGGTGCCGGATAAAATAAGGAACAATTACGAACTGAAAAACGATTGGCTTTTTGTTTAATCTGAATTTTACGTCCTTTAATGTAAAAACGAGTTAATTCATGGTTTTTAAATGCGGTTCATTTTCATCTCCATCATACCAGAAGTATTTCATAAAAAGTGGCAGTTAGTTATAGGCATAAAAATGCAGTCAAGCTGTAATGCTAATGTTCCCTCAGTAAAAGATTTATTTACACGAGAAGATGAGAATTTTTAATATAGCATAAGCTATTTAGTTTCTCATTACTTTGCTTTATAGCCTATGCTAGATTTCTTAAAGTTATTCCCAATATATTGTATATCTCTGAAACAATAGTTATATGAAGTAGTTAATATGTATGACACTTGCATAAGAATTCCATTATAATCCTTAACTGTGCATTGATTGTAGCCAGATCCCAAAATCATTTTATTGTCTTAAGTTCTGTTGAATTTTGTATGGAAGAACAGTAAAAGTGGGCCTGGCTTTTTTTTTTCTTTCTTTTTTTTTTCTTTCTTTTTTTTTTTTTTCCCCTCTTCCCGCCCCCCCCCCCCCCCCCCCCCCCCCCCCCCCCCCCCCCCGCCTCCATTCAAGGATGCAGTGTGAGCTGATTGCATTTTGGCTTATGCCTTTACTTAATCACATTAGAATCATCACTATTTAAACAATTGTAACTTATTTCATCTTTCTGTGGGCTTGGTATGGTTAACCCAAACATCTTGTTTCAGAGTATTGCAGAGTACAAATAGCTTAGAATTTGTATCGTTTATGTGAGAATTCCATTTTACTACAATATCTTTTAGAAAAAACTAATATCGGAAAAAAAAAAAAACCTACATAAGAGGATGTGCATTTACTGACAATGAGAGTTAATGAGCTAATGAATTAAGCGCACGGTGCATGCATGTATACGCTAAAATGGAATTGCTAGAGACAGGATGGAACACCATTTCAAGTCTGACCTAGTAACAGTATAAGCAATTGTTCATCTATGAGATGCATGTCCTATATTAGCTTGGAAAAAAATAAATGTTAAAAAAAAAATAAAAAATAATCAAGCCTTTGTAAGGTGTCCTTACTAGAGACCTTCACAATCTTTAGAGAAGTGAAAATTAGTTCATTTGTAAAACAAGATGCTTGCGGTTTTATGAAATGCAGATTAGTCTGCACAGATTTTGAAACTGTACATTCACACATGTAGACAAATTGTGTTCAGAGTTTGTAGATGACTTCAGAAATTCGTTAATAATCAGAATCTGGATTAAGAAGAAAGTAGAATAACAAATCATCAAAGCAAATGTGATTATTTGTGAACATTCTTATCTCTGCACTGTTCAGTATATCTTGCTAGAATGATTAAGAAAAGAGATTGTTTTTCACGAGGAAAGCAAAAGCTTAGCATTTGTGCGATAGCTATGTATATATAATTAGAGGGCAGCTAAAGGGTAAGGAAAACCCTCAGTTGTTTGGAAGGGCAAATGAATGCATGCTGGTCCTGGCACAAAAGGAAGGATGGTTATGTACAAATTCAGTTGGAAATTCAAGTTCTTAACCATTAGGGAGGGTACGTTCTGGAACAGTCTTCCTAAGAGAACAGCATACTGAAGAAACTAACTGCTTTTTAGGAGAAATTTGGTGAATTTATGAAAACTTGTGCTGTGGTATTTATGACAGTAACGGAATGAGTTCACTGTTGAATGTGTCTTCCAATGGGACAATGATACTGAGATTCATTACCAATTACAACATATATGAGGATATCCATTCATTAATTAACAAGCTGCATTGAGTTTCTTAGAAATTGCCTACTGATAATACTTTTAAATGCTGTTGATTCTGTTTAAACAGTATTGCAGCTATGGGAATTTTTCTGGGTGTGTTAGGAAGTATCAAAAAGCTGACAGAGAGGTACAGTGTAAAATTAGTTTTACCAGGAAATGTGTTTTGCTAAGGAGCAGGTGTGGATAACACAGAGTAGCTGAAAAGCAGGTCATTTTTATTTGCTATGCAAGTCCTTTTCCAAAGCAGTACCTCCGGTGAATATCCACTGAGTTGTGTTCAAACTGACTTGTAATAAAACATTTTGCATCACTATTTGGAACATCCCCTGAAGGCACAGGGAGGGACACCTGCTTTTTTGTTTGTCCATAATACAGTTGTCATTCCTCAGAAATTAATGGAAGCGTTCCTAGCTTGGATGAATTGTAAACTACATAATCAGTAGTATATAAACCCACCTAATTTTGGCTATATTTAAGTACATTTGAAAATTCAAAATGTTTTCAGCTTGATGTTGTGTTACGTTTTCTGATCAAAATTTCCAGCTGCCAGACCATTACAACGTAACCAGAATAAAACAAAGAACCAGTTAGTTTTACCAGGATACGTGAACGCTTCTTCCCTTCCCCTTAAATAAATACAATGTTCTGTTCACAGGGCTGCTCTTGGTCTGTTATATTTGTGGATTTTGACGCCCATAACCGTAACAGACAGACTCTCTGTTCTTTGCTACCCCGAGAGTCAAGGTCTCATGTAAGTAATTAAGTTAAATTCACCTCAACAGAGTGTGGAGAAAATAAATGGGTATGAACATAATTCTTAGTTCTATGGTGGCCGTTATGTTCTGTTTAATGAAGATGGGAATTTCCTGGGAAAATGTTCAATTTTTGGTTCTTAAATGTCACTGTGATACAGTTGTTTCTCTGACATGGAATTATGATGGCATTCTTTATTTTATGAATATTTAAGCTAAAATGGTAGCCTGTTAGTAGCTTCCTAAACAAGTTCAAAATAAAAATTTTAAATAGTAATGAACCGCAGTCGTAAGTTAGGCAGGGTTTGCAGACTTGTTGATTGTTTTTCTTTTGTCCTAGTTTCCACTATGCAGTCAGTGCTTGCATTTTTGAAAACGTTTGTTTTAGCTTTAATTCATTCTTTTGTCTACAAAAGAAGCTTTTAAGGTTGGCTTATCATAAATTGCTGAATATGGAGGATTTTTTGTTATTATAAGCTACTGTTGCAAATGAGTTATTTCTCAGTGAGTAATTCTAAGTGACATAAGTATAAGTTAATTTAAAAAATATCTACTTCAGTACTAGCATCAAAAGTAAATTTGGTTTTTGAAAATCAGTAATTTAAAATGTGTGATAACTGAGTTCTGCTTTTTAGTTCATTCAGGGATATAATAGCATTTTTGTTCATGAAACAGACTATTAATCTTCGACATTAATAGTTTACTCATTGTATAGAAGAATTATAGCACAGTTGTAATACTGGATAATTAAAATAAAAGGCACTGTCAGCTACTTTTTTGTAGCCTAAGTTGTAGCTTTGAGTTTGTTATTTGCTGAAGACTTGAAATATTCCAGCAGAAGCTGGTTTCCTAAGTTACTTATGCTCTAGAATAAATCTTGGTGGGGGCTTTTTTTTCCTATTATGGGTGCACATCAATTATATTGGCAAAAATATGGTACTTAAAATGGTCGGATATCTTAAATGTATAAGCAGAAAGTAATAACAAAACTGTGTGACAAGAATTACAATGTAAAACTATTTTTTTGTGTTTCTGTAAGCTTAACTTGTAGTGGTGATGCACTAATTAGTAATTTTTCTTGTGCTTTTAATTCATGATGTTGCACATGGTTCTTGACAAATGCTACTTAAATTTTTTTCCTTAAATTATTCCTTATCACCTTAATTGTAAATCCCATAGGATTGTTTGTTACAGCACCTGAAGAATATTGCTGAAAAAGCTTTTGAGAAATGATTTTTTTAATCACAGTTACTTCTCAGCGTTGCACCTTTATAAAATGTGATTCTTTTTGAGCATAGGATACCCAAATGTTTGTGTTTGCTCCAGGAATAACCTGGAGGATATTTTTTGTTTCTAAGACACAAAGTTCTAGAAGGTATTCACTTATCCCTGCAGATTATCAACTGTAAAGTGGGTCAGATTCAGAGTCAAATGAGTTCTCTTTTAAATCGTATATCCAAATATTTTGTTTGTAGTTTATACTTAAACATCTTTAGAAGCCTTATTTTACACACTTTTTTAATATATTAGGACTATGATTTTGATAAAAGGTAAGATAATGTTCCAAATGTATATTTCACTTAGTAAGTTGAACAGGTTTTGTGCATCAAATAATTGTCAGAGATCTAATTAAGTTTGTGATGTGCTATTTCTCCTCTCCTTCTACAGAATACCGATGCAGCTCTTTTGCCCTGTCTTAGTTACCCTGCATTTGCTTTGGATGATGAGGTTTTGTTCAGTCAAACACTAGATAAAATTATTAGAAAATTGAAAGGAAAATACGGGTTTAAAAGATTTCTGAGAGATGGGTATGGAACGGCCCTGGAGGACAAAACACGACGTTATTATAAACCAGCAGAAATTAAGGTAAAGGAATACCTAGCCTAGATAAGGACAAAGTTTGGTTCTCTTAGATGTTTAGCCAGTACTTGAAAAACAAACAAACGGCCAAAACACACAAACAAACCAAAAACCCCAACCCACAAAACCCCAAACCAAAATCCCACCCAGGAAAACAAAATAAAACAGAACCTGAAAACCCCTCAGTATTTGCAATTTGAACTGCACAGTGATTCCTAATTGCTTCAAGTGACGAGATGCATTTTGTAATTTGGCATGTGCAGTTTTGAGAGATTGCTAAGTCAGCAAGTTAGGCGTTGATTCGTTTTGTAATGAATGTGCTTGCATTTACATTTTAGGGTACAGTTGATTTCACATAACAAATAAGGAAGTTATTTATCATTCTATTTAATTTCACAGCTGACTACAGTCTGAGCGTATAGAAAATAGTTTTGCTTTTGACCACAGTATTTATCAGTAAAGGTTATCTAAATGAAAATTTATTTTTTTTTCTCCCTAGTAGTTTCTCTGTGGAAAATAAAACATGGATTATATAAATATTCTGCTTGAGAATAAGCCACAGCATACGTGAAGGCACAGTTAAAGTGCCCATAGGATTAAGAACCTGTAATCTAAATGAAAAGCTGATGTACTAAAATGTTCTTACATTCACGTTTGTCTTTTGTTGCTTTGAAATTATTCAACAGGATATTTGCATACATGTCCTTAAACCAAATTGATGAAATATCTGATTGATTTTTCTTCTTTTCAGCTTTTTGATGGCATTGAGTGTGAATTCCCTCTGTTTTTTATTTTCATGATAATTGATGGTAAGTACAGCTCTACGTTCCTGTTCTTTGAAGGCATTAGAGAGATGAACCCTTAGAAGAAAGACCCAGAAATTTTTTTCCTGACCTGCCAAAATAAACCATAATGCAGTGAGACTAAATATCATACCGAGAGGTGTGTCTCATGGGTTAAAAATCCCAAGCACTCAACCTCCATTATTTCAGCATTTTTAATGTGAACTCTTTTTAGAATATAACTTGATACGGGTTTTTTACAAGCTTAAATCTGTGGCATTGTCCCTGCACAGTATATCAGAACTTCGCAGCAGCACATGAGAGAAAAAGAAGAGGGAACACATTGACAAACTGAATGTTGGCAGCGGGTCTTTTCAAGTTGGATATTCTGTGGTAATTGAAACAGAATTCAGGAGAGAAAAAAATGAACAAGAAAAGATCTGCTATCTCTTTGAAATGCCTGTGCTTCCTGACCTCATTTTTCCACATTACCAGTTAGTCTGATTTAAAGAAAAAAAAACAAAAAACCCCAACAACAAAAAAAAAAAAACCCACTACCTAGACCTTTTCTTGAAGGCAGGAAGCATACCAAAAAAGTTAGTGGGTTGATTTCAGGATGGAAGCTAAAATTCACATACAGCAGAAGTCTGAATAAGAAAATGAGTAAGGGTTACAACCCTCAAAAAGAGCTGTAAATGGATGAAAACCTGGCCATCTGTTTTTTGGGGTTTTTTTTCCCTTTAGTGTGTGGAGTAGTTTTCAGATAAAGATGGTGAGAGGCACAGAAATCTGCCATCTGCCTGGGCTCCTCTGTGGCCACCCACAGATTAAAATATTTTGTTTGAAGATGTAATAAGGTTTCACACCTGATTTTTCTGGAAGAATGCTTGACGTTTTTCAAAGAGTGATGCCTAAAACTGAGGCAAAAGGCACTGACATTTAATGCTGCCCACTTGCAGTTTTGTGAAGAAGAAAGGTAATCATCTTTAACTGAAGTCAGCAGAACGATACTCTTTTTGTATTACAAAGAAAAAGTAAAAAATACATATTTTGCACATACTGTCATTATTTTTTTTCCTGTACCACAATTTCATCAAATAGACCAGTTCTCTCGGTCGATTTTGTGTGCACATCTCCAAATCCTTAAGCTTCCTTAATGCAAAATTTGAAACGTATACAGAGCGACTTAAACTGCAAAAATACAATGAAATAGGTGGAGTGGATTACAGCTGAAGTTCTTTATAATGAAAACGCTGAAAAAGCCCTCAAGCTGCTGCGTGGGGGATAGCGCTCCAGCTGAAAGCCTCTTTACCCATCCCGCACACTTGCCGAGTACAAAGGAAAGCCTTTTCCGCAAAGTGTATCAAGCTACCGAGTGTCTGGGCGACTCCTGCTAGCTGGGTGTTGTTACCTGCGTAACAGTGGGACAGTGCTGCGTTAAATAAAAGGAGTCCTGTAAGTGATAGTCCGTACTCCTCTGATGTTGTTCACATCGGCAAAATTCTTTTGTCATTTTCTCTTTCAAAGATCAGTAGAACGTACTCAAGTAACTATACATTTACTTATGTTTTCTTTTATAAGGCAAACTTAATTAGCTGATCAACTTTTCTGATTTGTCAGTGACAGCTTTTTAGGATTGTAAGATACGAAGAGTTAAAACAGTTCTGCAAGTAGATACTACTGAATTAGCTACGCATTTACTAGTAGTATCAAGAACACTTTTATCCCTCATGGGTGATGGTCATTATTACCCAACTGTTATCTTCACTAGATAATTTCTAAAAGGAATTGTATTATCACATAAATGCATCTTTTTGTCCTCTACAGCATCTGCCAATAAAACTAAATTACAAAGAGTCAGAGTATCATATTGCTCTTGTGTCAGGGCTGTGCTCAAATGTTTTGAAATAGTTCAATGTTGCTTAAACACGCTTTTTTTTGTGTGCAAACTTTCAGTGCAGTTGTTTCTCTTGGCAAGTGATTTCGTTTCCTGTGTATATACGTGGGAATATTTGAAAATGTTACAACACTTGTCAAGCTTTGGGTTTGGGTAGAGTACAGAAGAGTCATGGAAAGAGAAATATCCACACAGCAGTCATGCTCCAGCTTCCTACTGCACTCTGGCTTTTCAGTAGGATAACTCGTTGGATATTCTTAAAATAACATGACAGATAAAATTTTGTGACTTTTTAAAATATATGTATTGATATACGTATATAAAGTCTCAAAAAATAACAAAAGCCATATCTAAACTTAAAACCAACCATACCTAAACATGTCATACACATAAATAATCTACATATACATAAATACATACCTTACACACACAAACATATTTAACAAAAACCATATCTAAACTCCTTGTACTGAAGCTGTTGTGGTATATTTGTTCTCAGTGGATAAGTTTGTGGTTTTCTTTTGTCTTTTGCCTTTCAGAATTCACCCTTTTTAAGAACACAAAAAGGCTGCTTCACTACTAATTTTCCTGTTGGGATTTTTCTCAAAATGAAATTGTTTGGGACTCTCTGGGTAGTAGATAGGCATCTGCAGCTGTAGGAAAGGATTGAACTAAACGAATCAATATGGCTCTTTTTTTGGATGACATGTTTGAATAGCATTTTTGAAAGCTTTTTTACGTTTCTGGTTGAATGTGGAGGATTATGGTAATTTTCTAGGATAGGGAAGGAGGGAAACATTACAGCTCTTTTTAACAACATGGAAGAATATAACTGAAAACTATGGAAAGAAATGAATGAAAATGTACAATGAAAAGTTTTCATCTAATTGTTCGCCTTTAAATGTTAAAAAATGTTCTATTTTAAAACATCAATGTGACTTGTCAAGTTCCTTGGTGAACAGGAAGGCTCTTGGTGTTTTTGATATGCATTTTCACCTAAGAACTTTTGATGAACTGAACATCGGTCATCTTAATATTCATCAGATTCATTTTGAGATGACCAAGTTCTACTAGAAGAACATTTAAGGTACTGGTATTCCCAGACTTACCAGTTTCTTCCCAAAAGCAGCACCATAAAGAGTTGACTGCTCTGTTTAGTATCTCAAGGTGTGTCAGCAATTCTGCACATCTGTAATATGAATATAAATACCTACGTAACTTACAGATTTAAACACTCGATCTAAAAATCTTCAGAGGGGAATTGTTCAATTTACTATTTGAAATTCCTTTTGTATTGATTTATTAGGATTTCTAGCCAACACACTTCTAGATCAGTTTGCAACTCTCTCCTAGCAATTCAGGACCAGTCTGTCTCCGCACTGGCGCACAAGCTGTGCTGCTTCATTCTGCTGTGATTAAGGAAGTTATTTACAGCTAGCTGGGCTGGTTGTCGGTGCCCAGTTCCTGAGCCTTTGTGAGTTCGCAGCTTTACTGTCCCACGTAACCCGCCATCGATTCCAGTTTAAGAGAGTGACTGATTCATGATCCCTGTGAGATTTACCTGTAGCAGCAAGTAAGGATCTACAGTTTAGTCTCTTACTTTTCATGAACTATATAGTGTGTAGGTGCTACGTCATTGAAAAATAAACAGTAGATTATTTTTTTTCTTCTTTTATGAACATTAAGCTCACAGGAAAGTTTTTTCTTCTGTTAAGTCAATTGTTGTTTGGTTGTTTTTAGGAGTTTTTAGAGGAAATCCTGCACAAGTAAAGGAATATCAGGACCTTCTGGATCCTTTGCTTCAACGTACCTCTGAAGGTATAATCTGATACTCATTCTTCTGAAACACTGTAGCTTTTTATTGATCTGAAATTGTTAAAATACTGACGTTTCTATTAATGGACATTGCAGTCAGAGCAAAGGAGAGGTAATAATATCACTATGTCTCCTGAAGGCAAAATCTAAAATACTAAAATTAGCTCTTCCACGTAGATACATTGCATCATAAATAGTGTGATAATAAAAGTAATGTTATCTGGAAAAATGCTACTGACACAAACTTACACTGTACGCAGTCAGTCCTCCCCTCCTTCGCCTGTGCTTTGTTATTTACAAAATTCACTTTGACTTTGCAGGACAATATTAACTACAAACAATGTTCCACCTGGATACAGCTGAGAATTACTTGTGTCATTCATTGTCACTTCACAGGACTTTAAAAAGAATTCGGTATATGCGTATGAAATTGTTTCTAGCTTAGAGCAGTGCAAGTGGCAACATGCTAATTCTAATATAAACACTCTCTTACTTAAATTGTGCACTCCGGAATTCTGGTGGAACTGCAGACAAGGCTGTTGGTGGCCTACAGGCACATCCATCCAAAATTCAGTTAAAATAAAAAGACCAAAAGGTTGAGTGGGAGGGGAAAAAAATGGCCTGAGATCGTAACAAGCTTCAATATGCTGACAATCCAATTTTAAAATGGCATCTTTAGTCACCTGTTCTTGACATCTGTGCTACAGTTACACAAGTAGGTGCTGAATATTTTAGACTTTGTTCATTAAAATTAGGATATTTGTTGAACTAGTTTCTGTTAAGAAACAGAAGCATTTCCTTACCAAATTTTCATTATGTAGCAGATTTTCTGACCTTGCTGATCCTTGCTTTTTTCTGGTTATTAATGATTATGTGAAGTTCCATGAACACTGAATTAATCTTGTGGTTCCTCTTGGTGAATGCCATCATTATTATCTAATCTTAAAATTCCTGGATGTGTTTGGATACCTCACCCGTTTGAAGGTTCTATCTCTTAATAACTTTTCAGTTTTTCTGAGCTTCCTGCCAGTAATATATTTTGTCTAAGCAAGTAGTCAGACAGTGTAACTGTATTCTGTTTATCACCTGTTTTTTAATCCAAATTAAGGTGAAATTTAATTTTGTAGAGAGCATATTAATCTGCTTTTGTATTGCATATAATTAGGTCAGTCTTTTTTAATTATGTTTCTAAATTCCTGACTCTTGTCCACTTAAAAAGTGTTGAAATAAAGGATATTAATCTACAGTGATCAGTAATACCTGTGGCAGAAATCTAGATATGAGATATGCTATCTTCCAATGAAGAAGTTATTCCATTTTGTTTCATGATGTTTCAAAATGAAAATGCTGGCTTAAAATTTTTTTTCATACTTGCAAAACTATAATTTTTGTTTAAATAAATGTTTGATTACTTTTGGCCAAGGTGTTTTAAAAAGTTGGCTGATGCTGAGCTGGTATTAAGTACAGGGAAAACCACCCCAAGTGTTTCGCTCTGATGCAGCTTTCATTTCTGATGGTTATGGTTCGCTATCTGGGCTGTATTTTGCTTTAGGTGAAAAATAGTAATTTTTTTCTTTTTTGCACAGTAAGGCACTGCACAGGCAAAGTGTGTGTTCTGGGAAGAAATTCTGTGGAAATGTTTGGTGACAAATAAAGTAATTTAATATTGCCCTGGGTTTCTTGTACTGATTGTGGCTTTGAGGCAGCAATGAGTGACAACAGCATTTCTGTTCAATCACATTATTGCTAGGGTGTAACTTCCCCTGTTTTGAATCCGCTTCAGCTTTATTATGGGACTACAATCAAATAATAAGGGAAGTGAAATGTATTTATTTACTGTACTTATTTTAAAACTCCATAGGGTATCCTGTTGTACCCAAGTATTACTATGTGCCTGCTGATTTTGTTGAACTGGAAAAGAAGAACCCTGGCAGTCAGAAACGGTTTCCCAGTAACAGTGGATGCGACGGAAAGTTTTTCTTGTGGGGACAGGCAGTTTACGTCATTGCACAACTCCTGGGTAAGAGGCTGAGGAAATTCTACCAGGTTTTTACTTGTCTGAAGTGAAGGATGGTTTCTTGTTAACATTGTTCTTGAATCTGAACAAAACACATTGGCTTGAGTTTTGAATGGGCTATGGGTGGCACGTGTGTTCTCTGCTTCAGTACATATGTGACAGACAAAAATTGCTTTTTATTCTTTATGTTAAAACTTTCTGCTGCGTGTAGCATACTACGAAGCTTACTGGAATATTTAATAGAATACTGAAAATCTTGTAAACATCATAGGCTTCTCTTGCGGTTTTTTTTTTTCTTGCCTTTCCCTCTTAATTTGTTCTTCATGACAAAATATATTAACATGATGCTTTCTGGATTAACTGTGTCAGCTGCAGCTGTTTGTAAGCATTCTATAGCATTTAATTCAATTGATTTACTGCTTGAAGCAAGACAAGTTTAAACTTTGAATAGTTGCAGTCTCAGATAAAAATGTGTTCTTCAGTCTGTAACGTCTGCTCTTTAAAACAGAAGAGACTAGATGAGCATTGGGAAGCGTGTGTCACAGTCTGGCCATCGAAGGCCGTTACGGTGCATTTCAGTCACAAACGAGCTCTTGGTCTCACTTGAGATGATTCAAAGGCTCATGCAAAAAGTTAAGTCAGGAAAGTCTTCACAGTTATTTATTTATTTATTTATTACGCTTCCTTTTAGGAGGAAGATATATTACTTCATTTTTAACATGCTCAGCATTTACCTGGTAATCAATAGACTGAGTTCTAAAAACTTCTTTTTGGTGAACACTGTAAAGGGAAACAGGCTGGTGGCAGTAAAATGAGAAACATTGAAGGGGAATTTAAAAATTCAGGCCTTGGCAAGAACAGTGGATATATCTTTAGGTATGGAGGAACAGAGTCCGTCTGCTGCTCCACCTGTTTGGTTTCACTGTATTCCTTCCATAATTCCTTTTTTAGCCAACACTGTAAAGTAAATGCAGGCAATCTCACCTTTAATGAAAAGACAATTAATTTAATCTCTTAGTATTAGCCAAGTAATCCTCAATAGTATGTGGAGGAATACTGCAGTAATTCTGCTAGTATTCATCTTGTATTAATATTTGTGTATTTCTACACCTGCAGAATGTTGGTTAAATAAATTATTTATTGTTTGCTAAATGTGGTGTGAGTAACCTAACATTTTTTTGTTCCAATTCTTTCTTTTGCTGACCGCTTACACGCTTTTTTTGTTAATAATTATGCTAAATGTCTTTTTGAAATGTTGTCATTTGTGACTGTTCCCTTTATTGTTTTAAATTTTCTCTGCACTGTATGCATTACTTCTCATTCCTCCCTTCCTTTTTTCAAAATACTTCTTTTCCTTTTCTCTCATAGTCTTTGCAAATAGGGTCTGGAAATTTTTACACAAAGCTAAATCTTATCACCGGTGATTGTTGTATCAGGAACTCCATTTATTCATGGAATTTATAGTCGGTGCATTTAACTTTGCTCCTTTCTGGATGAAAACCAACCCTGAGTAACAGTTTTCTCCTTGGTGAAAGTTTTTGTGTGTGTCACTTTGCTTGCTGGTGGCTGCTAATTAAGTGGAGACCTGACTCCAAACACTTTGATTTCTGGGAAGGGACTGGTTTCCCATGTCATCATCCATTCCAGAAATTGTTGTGTTGCCTCGAGGGTAGCAATTAATTTGTATTTGCTCACCCTCCTTGTTTCTGTTGTGTAGGCGAGCATACAACATAACCTTTTCAGATTATTCTTCTGTCTGTGGGCCTGCTGTCTGCCTGTTGCAGTCCAAATTTTTCTAAATGCAGCAACATGAAACTGAGTCAGTTCTTATACATCTCGCTGCCTCCCACAGAGGGGCAAACAGAAGCGGAGAAGTCACAATTTTGATGCTGCTTATAAAGGCTCTAAGCAGCGGAGGCAGTGGAGGGAGGTGTCTTGCCTGCCGCTGTTGCAGATCACCAGATGCCTATGCAACTGAAGAAATTGTTTATGAAGAATAAAAGCAGGCGTTTTGCAGACGATGATGCGGTTTTTCATAGAATTTCTTTCTTGCTCTGGCTGAGGAGGTTTGTAAAGGCTGTATGAAGAGTCTGCATGTTCAAGCAAGTGAAAGGAATGCCGGCTGCTCAGCTGGGTCGCACAACTGGGATTTCACTCGTAGCGTTTCATTTAGTAGCTCTCTTCCTTTCCTGTGCTTTTCTTTATAACTTTTATATCTTGCTCTGTGGATTCAGTGCTGCCCAAAACAAAGTTTTTTGCAGTATTTTGTAGAGTATAGACCAAATGGATTAAATATTGTCAGCTGTTGCTGATGCAAATAATGAGCTACCAGAGAAAACTCTGCTTCTGCATTCTGATACACTTGCATTTGCGATAATGGTGATGAATATTCACTGAGATTCTTCTTTTAAGTGAAACTGTAGATATTGAAAGTTACCTTAAATTTTATATTAGTCTGTTGGTATAGTTGTTTTAAATACAAAATTATTTTCATTACTGAGCAATGTAAAAACAGTGGAAATAGAACATGTATTCTGGAAACTGCTCTTGCTTTTAAGAATGATGAGGCAGAGTCCATTCATCTGGCAATCATTTGGTTAATCAATTTTATAGCATCAACAGTACCACAAATAATTAAGTAACTTCCATGCCTTTAGCCAGCGTAAGAAGTCTGACCATGTGGACTGGCGCTTAGATGACTGATTTCCTTAACATGTGTTTTGTTACCTCATGTGTCCGTATATTAAGAAATAGGCTGTGGTAATTTTTCATCATCGAGCTTCGCTTTCTGTTTTTTTAACATAACCACCTGTACGTGGATCGTGACTCCGCAGGACTGGGCAGAGCAGGCGGCAGGGTCCCCTCCTGGCAGGAGGCCGGCAGCATTCCCTCAACAGAAGGCAGGGGACAGGAGACGGTCACAGGCTGTAGTAGCTGATCAGTCACAGGCTGTAGTAGCTGACCGTGGCTGGCCGAGCTCCCGGCAGCAGCGGGCTCCTTCCTGGCTTCCTCGGTGAACTGCCCAGCCGTGTCCTTCCTTGTCTGCCCATGCCTTTTCTTCCCACTGCACCATCTATTCTGCTCTCTCTTCTTTCCTAACACTGTTAAGCTTGAGCCAGGACACGTTTTGAATTTATAAACTGATGTCTTAATTTACTACACAGTGTAGTATTCAGAAACATTTTTTCTTGTCAAGACAGCGTTGGTTTTCTGTTGTAGCTGAATTCAGCTAATGAGGTCGTGAGTTGTTTCTCTTTTAGATTAATAGCTGATTTCCTAGAGTATAGAATATGTGCAAAATTCTTGACTTGTATATAGGAGAAATGGACAGATTCATGTCAAAATGTGATTTTGATATGAAAATGCTTCTTTGCAGGGCATAATAGCTCACAGTAGATTGTGAATCTTTAATCAAGCCATTTGTTGAAACTTTTTCATAGTGTACTTTTGTTGGAGTACTTAATTTTTTTCAGGAGAACTTTAAAATAATGGAATTTTAGGTTTGTTGGCTTGTGGTTTGGTTTTTTTTGGTTTTTTGTTTGGTGGTTTTTTTTTAATACATGTAAAAAAGCTCCAGGTAGAAATTGCTAGGTTTCAAATATTTTTAATTGTTTTTTTTTACTATTTCTTCTTGAGCTATCCTAATGAGAGGTATCTTTGATATCCCTTGTCCCTTTCAGGTTTATAGTTGTGTGATTACCTTGATACAGAGGCTGTCTGCTTTTCTTCAAAGCTAAGAAAATTTTGATGGCAGCCATTGAGTTTCTAGTTAAAGCTCCAGAATAATTCCATGGTTGTGGCTTGAGGGCTTTTTACATTACTTGGTTGTTGTGGAATTTGTTGTCTGCCTATATTTTTCTAACACATCTCTCTGAAAAAATAAAAGATTGTTTTTGTATACTATAGTATTATAATCAGCTGTAGCAAGAGTGATGTTTGAGTCAGTTTTAAAACTAAGAACATCCTTTAGATCGGCAAATCATTGATCTGAAACAAAGATTATAGCAGCAGAACCGACTGCGTAAAATACATTCGCATGCCTCCTTAACAAAAGCTGCAGAAAGTACTCAAGTCATTCAGTATTTTTATATATTGTTGTTTACTTTCAGCTGACAAATTAGTAAGCCCTAAAGATATTGACCCTATTGGACGTTACGTACCTCCACAAGATCAGCGGAATGTTAGCATGAGATTTTCAAATCAGGTAAGCATAAGCTTAGCGTTAAAATATTTTTACTGAAAATTTGTTATCTATGTGTTATATATGGCTTCCTAATATTCCAGTTTAAACGCTAGGGAAATCTTAAATGTATGTACATTTGCTTGGTTGATGGAGGATTACTTTTAAATGGGAGATTATAACATCTGCGGTTTTGGGAAAGTGGTGCACGTTTGCCTTCATACTAAGTGGTGCAATCAAAATGATACATAAAATGTAAGTTTAAATAGCTCATAATAGATAGGTATGTTTCTTTGAGTTGTAAGATACGTCAGGAAGGCAAGCAAAAAGCAGGCTTATTCTAGTTCTTTCCAAATAATTACCATTTCAATATATTAATGTCTTTTGTATTTAGAGCTCCTAAGGTTCTTTTTTAGAGTGTGGTGGGTACATGTGCTCCTGTATTTGGCTTAAATGCACAGCACGAATGAGCGCTCAGGGATGGGGAGTGCTTGAAACATCTAATTCAAATCTGCAGTAGATAGGATAACAAGACAGAAACACGGCCTGTAGGTAGGGGACTTTTTTTTTTATTAAAGAGGTAAGAATTGTAGGTATGGAAACGTTTAGCTGAGACCTTTTTATTTCTTGGTAAAAGGAATATGTGTTTGGTAAGTTCCGCGTTCAGCATTGTAGATGTGTTATTGAGGCATAAAATAGGAAGCATTTATCTTAAGATTTATTCCAAGATCAGAAGTGAACAATGTTTTCCTTGTTCTATCCAAATGCTGCTTGAAACCTGTCTCCTACTATTTCTGGTTACCGTGGTAATCCGAGTGCCTGGGTATTGTCTCATTCACAATGAGACTTTCATTGTTCAGGGTGCAGCACCTCTGCCATGGGCACATGAGATAATGAAAGCTCAGTGGCTTTATTTGTTCCCAGTTTCTTTGTTCTTACATCATGGGATTATGAATGCTGCAGAAATTGCGGGCTGCTGCAGCCCCGTGCCCCGTTACGAGTGCCGTTAGAAGCAGCCCATAGCGAGTCAGTGCTGCGTGCAGCCCATCAAATTGGCTTTTTTCTTTGGTTCTTGAAACCAATGACTTGACATGCCACAGATGAACACTTTGAAGAAGATGGTTTGTTCTAAAGACACTGCATGACTCATTGGGAAATGTTTTACTAGAAAAGCATTTTTACTATTTTGTGGAGTACCCATTAGATGACGGAATTTCCAGGTCTTCAGAGAGAAATAGCCTCTGCCCTGAGAGTCTCCCAAAAGAGATCGTAAATGATGCAGCAATAATTTATTTTCTCATAACTGACTCCTTCAGTGTCACTTTGTGGGTCAATAAAGAACTTAATTTGTAAAATGCAGTTGCCTGGTAAAATTCAGGAATGAAATGAGGACTCTAAAACCTCAACAGTGTTGAAAGAATTGGAAATAACTTAAACATTTCAATATTTTGCTTTATCTGCAAGTGATAAGAAAGAAAAAGAAAAAGAAAAAAAAAGCTTTGTCATTGTTAGAAATAAAACCAGACTAGATGGTTTGTCATTCTCAAGTGCTTATGCAGTCGTCATGGTCTTCCAGCGCTCAACAGTTGTCTAGCTAGAATTATCTGAAAGAGCAATTGTGCTCTTCTGGGACAGCTTGGTGGAACTCATGCGTGTTGATCTCTCCCTTTAGATGCTGTCTTTACTTGCTTAAATTTGCTAAACCCTTGGCAGAAATTTCCCATATTTGGGATAAGTAATGCTTTTGTTGTCAGGGTAAGAGAAAGAGAGCGCCTTCCCAGCGTGGTCCTTGAGCATGTTCTGATGAACAAGATCAGTGTTGTGTTTCAAAGCTAGAAATCAAGAGAGGATAAGATTACTTTGTTGTTGTTGTTGTTAAACCTAAAAATCTTTACAGAAATCTAACTTAGATCGATACATTTAGCAGTTCCTGTAGTTGTGCATGTCCTTTTGTATGCAAGGGGTTGTGAGATGGGTTGTTTGTTGTTCAGCGGCAATATGTGGAAGGGTAAATAAATGAAGAGAGAGGCAAGCTCCGGGCTTGCCTGGGTCCGCTTATACCTTTGTTCTTCCCCGTGACGGTGGTACTTTGCTGCAGCTGACTGTGCCTGCTTTTCTTTGCTCTGTAAGCAAAGCTATAGCAGCTGTCCGAGATACTGCACGTGCTTCTCGGTGTGGGGTAGACGGAAGAGAAGCACATCTGAATTAGTGGGAATTCTAGACTGTGGTGTCAGGCCTTTGTCGCTGTAGGCTCTGAGCAGCAACGTGTAAGTGGTGACCGGAATGGTCAGCGGCCCTGCGGTGCGAACCGGGCACGTGTGGGTTTCCATTGGGATTGTTTGTACTGAAACAGGCGCTGCTGTATTTCGTGTCGTTTTACTGTTACAGTAGTATTAGGGCAAAAGTCTGTTGATACAGATGTTAGTTGACATCGGTCGTCGGTAAGAGAAGGTTAAAGAAGGAAGGGCAGAGGCAGGGGGGTCAGCGTGAGGCGTGCTTTATCAGCAAAGGGCGTGCAGCTGAAGTCAGCACACTTCGAGTTCCAGCTGAGAGTCTTGACCTTGACTGTTTTCGATCCACATTTTAAATTTGCTTAAACAGTTTGTCTGAATATTTGATTAGCTCAATTAGATTAAAATGGCATAATTTAGGAGAACTCGGTATTTAGTATTTGCCTTGAAGTGCTAGAAAGATGACTAAAAATAAAGTGCACACTGAGAATACAGTACATCTACAATTATGTCTTCGGAAATCAAAACCAATTTCTTCTCTTTCTCTTCTGTTTTCCGTATAGCTGAAGAACTATTCAGTTAAGTTGAACAGAAAAATATTACTACTTTTAGATTTCATTCCTGTAAGGAATAAACAAGGATATGTAAAAACTTCAGATGCCTATGTATATAAAGTTTGTCAAGATACAGTGTTTTGGAAGGTGATGTACCAAAGAGAAGGCCTTTAAAATTTTTATTTGAAGCCTTGTGCTGAGGAAATACTTCTTAGATAAATGCATTTTCCATGTGGGCATATTTTCGTGCTTTGATTGCATTGACTATAATCTCTATAAACATTTGCCACTGAAAAATGTGATTAATTCGGTTTAGTTGTGGCTTCGGTGCCAGTACAAAAGTGTGTCTGATGCCCACATCATTGTGTAGATTTAAGCAAGCGATGGCGATACAGGCCTACAAAGGCAAAGTCGCTATGAAAACGCTGTCTATAACTGTGTAACTACACCTTTGAATGCATCCCTCAACCTAGAAAATGTAATAAAAGAAGGCAGTCTCTGTTGTAGAAAACTAGAATCAAATGAGCGGTATGGTAAAAACTTAATGGCCACTAATACTGAAATATTAATTTAATCTGTGTGTAGTTAAAAGGAGATGTTTTCTCTCCTGATTTAATGCCCCAAAAAACTTATTTTTCACTTTCATGAAGAGATCTGTGTATGTCCCCTCTTGGGGAGATGCCAGCGTGGCGCTGGAGCAGGATTCTCTGTGTTCCAAGGCAGAACGCAGCGGAACAGCAGAGCGGTTCTCCTTTGCGCTGGTAACTTGCTTTGTAATGCTAAATGGTCAGGAGCGCTTCAGGTTAAAGCCCATTCATGGGTTAAAACCAAAACGGAATCATCCATGCTCCGTTTACTTTAGTGAAAGGAGATAACACAGGGAATTGTGTTTCATTGGGGATAACTGTAGAACTGGATTCCTTAGAACAGCTTGTTTTATTATTTCTTTTTACTGCCTGCGTATCCAGGAGGGATTGTTTTATAACACAGTTTCAGTCGTGTTCTGTTTCGGGAGAATTTAGCATCTAAGAGGGCCTGTGTAGCAACAATAACACTTGAGAAATGAAGTGGGGTGGAGATTTTCTGGTTTGTTTTGGATTTTACTGGAGCGTATGAAAGCTGATTTACTGCTGTCTTATATTTAGTTTCGCATTTAACAAAAAATGTTAATCTTGCTAAGTTCTCAGACTGCTCTGTATTCTGGGTTAATGTGGAATCTATGTATAGGGTGGCAATTCATTATGTTCTGACTGTATGTGATGGCGGTGGTCTTTTAATGTTTTGGTTCGTAGACGTAGTTCGTAGATCATTTGTGGGGTTTTGATTTAAGTTACTGGAAATTAAGGTTCTGCCCATCGATCTTGGGAAGAGTACAGTCAAAATGATAGACTGCTTATTTTTTTCTATTTTCAAGGAAGTAGATAACGTGTGAAGAAGGAACTAAAATTTCTAATTGTAGGTAGACTGAGATACATTAAGATTTTTCAGCTACCTAAATTACATTTAGCATTAGAGCATGTCTAATTTTGATGGTTTAGAGAGATTATTGGATTATTTGTTTTGTAGTGTTAATTATAAGCACACTCTTGCTTTCGTTTCTTGTAATACAGTTGTCTACCACAGGTGACACAATTCGAAAATTGTTGAATGTTATTTTAGAATTTAAGGCACGTGTGTGTCCATATGGTATTGCAATGAAAAAGTCTGGTGAGATAGTGGTATTGACCATAAACTGTTCAGCCGGATTTAGACGCTTCTAGAAGCAGGTGTGGTGTTTAACAATGCAGTTGTAGTTTTGTAGCAGCAAGGTGGGTTAGTTGGGTTAAGTACAACTTTTGTTGGTGCTACTTCTGTTTTCCTCACCTCGCCCCGTACGCTTGGAAGGCCCAGGAGGTACATTTTAATCCGTGCTCTTGACTGTTGTGCCCATTTTCTCATGTGTGCAGAATGAATGGATTTTTTTCAGAGTTCTGAGATTTCCTGGGAGCGTGTGCAGAAAGGCATATAGTGATAGCATCTGTCCAGGGAGAGTGCAGCTAAAGACTAATATTGAGCTGCTTTCTCTGCTCGTGCCGGGAATGGAGTCGAGGATTTTTCCCTTTATCCTGCCTCCAGCAGTTTATAACCTTGTTAAGAACAACTAATCTGTCTTTTATCTTCATCTTCTGAAAACGCTGGGGTATATTTATCATTTGCACAGCATACAGAATACAGTTGAAACAGATCCTTCAGCCCATTGTCCAATGTGAAAATGCAAGGCGGGAGAGGAACCGAGACAGGGGGGTGTCTGTTGCCATGGCTTGGGGAGACGGTGATTGATGTTGTGTGAACAACACCTTAGCTTGCGCTATTAGACAAATGTGAAATCAAAGATGTTAAAATGGAACTTCTAACTGCAAGATTTATGTAGCGGGACATGTAGGAGTTTAATGTTTTTATGCATTTCTTTATATATAATATATAGCAAGTGCTATATATTGCTGTCGTTACTGGAAAGGGTGACATACTTCTTCAGGAGTAGTGTTGTATCTATTATGTTGATCTGTGTTTCCCTAGACCACTACCTGTGATCCTCCAGCCCTTGACCTGTTAAGTGACAATGAAAGTAACTTTCTGTTCAATGTTAGAGCGATGCTGTAGCTGCCCAGCAATCACAGTTACATTTTTCCACAGGACTTTCGAAAGCCTAGCTATTTTTTCCACAGTTTTTTGTGTTGTGCCAGTTGCGCTGCAGATGCATTTGCTTAGTTATGGCCCGCGTTAGAACCACCACTTACTGCCTGCCATAAATGAGTCAACGTCGTTGGGTACGTTTATGTACGAGAGGCGTTAGTACCGGTATCGGAGAGGGAAGTACTTCAGTGAAGATGCTGTTTGCACAGATTTATGTATGGTTTGCAGCCTGTGGTTACACAGTACCACTCAGTTCACCATTAACACAGTAATAATTAAGCCTTAACTTGAAGGCCACTCCCCAAGTTAGATCACAGGCTGTCTAGAAATCAGTGCAGTCTTGGAGAGGGCTCTTACGTTTTTGGGATGGGGGTGTCTTTGCTTTTTGTTTTATAAACATAATGCACTGACTACAGTAGAGAATTGGTTTGAGTTTTCTTACTGTTTGTATAGATGCAATTGAAAGCATGATCACCTTATTCTGAGGAGGAAGATCTTTTAATGTCACTTGAACTTTTTGACTTCTCAGTCTGGTCTCTTTGTGCATGTACTTTTGTCACAAACTTATTTCATGTGGCAAAAACTCAAAGATTTTTAGCAGAAATGCAGTGCTGATAGGCTTTTGGGAGAATGTTCTCAAGACCTTCTGGAAACCCATGAGCTCTAACTTGATACCAAGGCTCACAGATGCCTGAACAAGCAAGCGTTCACTCTGAACTTTTTATTCTATCAATGTCTATCCATCCATTGTCACAGAAAACGCTGTATTTTTATATAGTCAGTTGACAGAAGATGTGTTTAACTTCTGTCATTCAACTGGTGATTTCTAGACAAAAGTAGACAAAAAGCATTTTGGGGATGCAAACATATGCTGCTTTTAGTTCTGTTGATTTTGCAGTCATTGAATGGTAGAGAAGACATGAGCAAGGAATAACTGACATCTTGGTTTTTAGCTAGTGATGCATGCTGCCAGTGAAAAGCAAGGCGAATTGCCATTGCAAGAACTAGGGAGTGCAGTCACACCAAGATTTCACCCACCTTGTTAGAATTCATTCCTATTTGCGTGGATTCCTGATGTAAAATACTAGTATTTATTTCAAACATGAAGTATCTGTGTTACAAATAATGGAAGGGAATGTTTCTCTCTCCTGTAAAACGTAATGTATCTTTCATATAACTGTAAAAAGTAGCTGTCTGATTGAAATATTTCAGAGTAAAGGGTTGAAAGCTGTTCATTATTTTGAAGTTAATATTTAACAAAGGTTACCCAAATAACTGGGTTATTTCACTTTTTACAAAAATGTGTATCAAAACATTATGTCGTATCAGGCATAAAAGAAATACACTGATTGTATAAATTCTATATTTTTGTATGAAGCAAAATGTTTTTCCAACTTTTTTTTTAAATTGAAGAAAAAAAAACCTAAAAAAAATGAACAAACCAAACAGTGGAAGTGATTCCCAGAAACCTATTTTTTATTCATTCTCCAGAATGCATCTTGCTGGCTATTACTGATAGGAACATCTTCCCAGAGTTTTGAGATTTACAAGTTTTCATCCAGTGTTCTTTTGGTTTGTTCGCACAGTAAGAAAAAGCAATGCAGGCAGTGATGTCTGTCATACGCATTAATTGTTTAAACAGACACTTCACTATTCATGCTCTATCTAACAAAATATAATTAGCAATGCTAATAAATTTTTTTTAATTATTTTCTAGGGTCCTTTAGAAAATGATTTGGTAGTACATGTGGCCCTCATAGCAGAAAGTCAGCGGTAAGTAATTTTATTAAGAATTGCTTTTGTAAAGAATGTGTATTATTAGGGAAGTGTTGAACGATAGACATCTTAAATTTGCTGAAGGTATTCAAGGAAGCGTAGAATATAATACTGCTGCTTGTGTCTCTGCTGCCAAGATACCTGTTCAAGCTAACTGTTCTGTGGTTTGTCGTTAAATTTGTCATTATTTCATTTGTAGCCTACAAGTGTTTCTGAATACTTATGGAATCCAAACTCAGACCCCGCAGCAGGTGGAACCAATTCAGATATGGGCTCAAAAAGAACTTGTCAAAGTAAGGAATTCTGCATCTAAAAATATTTACCTATCTATAAATTTCTTTTGTAACAATAGGAATTTATATCAAGCTATTAGATTTGTATCTCATTTGGCTTGTTATCTACCTTTTTGTGTTATTCTAATTTGGTTGCAGGATATGCTGACGCTGGGCAGTGTCACATGCCTAGCTACAACTTTCCGTGAAACACTGAAGCCCAGATGTTCTGTGTTAAGCTAATTGGGCTTATGACTTGAGTCGCTTTCAAAGAATATTGAATGAATAATACGTTTTTAATAATAGCACAGTAGACTAAATGAATCTGGATGGAGAAACAAACAAATGTGCAATAGTCAAAGAAGTGGACTAAGGCAATAGGCATAAACCATCCATCGTATTTCATAGCGTAGCCCCTTCTGTAACATGGTTGGTTTTTTTAGAAGTCCTTTGAGTCGATTATACCCAGGAAGGCTGGTGTTTAAACACCCCTTTAACTTGGCACATGTCAAAAATTACTGGGACGAAAGACATCTTCAGTGGCCTCATTGTCCTCTGTGAAGGCTTCGGGTTCCCTGTTGCTGTAGAGGCAGGTAGCTCCACGGGGAGTGCCCCAGCCTTTCACTGAAAAACCCTGGCCCGTACTGAGCCTCACGGCTGATGCTGGCTTAGGTGCAGCTGTTTAGGTAGCTGTCAATGCCACGGGAGGCCAGCAGCCGAAGAGGAATGGTCTATGGGCCATACTGGTCTGCTTCAGCATCCTGTTCGTTGTTCAGTCATTTTTAGTACTATATCCTTAGCGCTTTGGCTACGCTGAAGACGTGCTTCAAGCTGCCCGCTGCTGTTGTCCATTGTTTCTTTGGTCTCCCTGACAAAAAGATGACACCTTCATTAAGTTTTATTAATTTTTAATTCATACAATGAAGAAACTGAAAGTTGCATTAATTTTACTAATTATCAGTTAAATTCCTAGCTGTGACAATTTCTGTATTAGGGATTATTTTTCCAGAGCTGGTGAGACATTTGGTAATTCTGACATTTTCTTTATACTCATGGTGAATAGGTACATCTGCCTCCTCAAAATTTTCTTTTAAAGGAATGTCATGAAAACATGAAGTCGTCTGAGGCAAAATCTGTTTCTAGTGGGCTTCTAGAAAAAGTTGTGCTGTAGCTGTGAAGCTGAAGAAATGAAGATGTTTGGGGCATTATGAGAACTGAGGTTTAATCCCCGGGTTTGTGCAAAAGCCCAACGCAAACCAAAAAGCAAATAAACAAGGAAGCCCTGGTAGTAGTTGTCATCCTTTGTCGGGTGGGGAAGCTCATGCGGTTTCTATTTTGGGGAAAAGGGTATTGATCCATAGAGATCATGGATCTCAATATTTGCTGTTCCGATGCTGTCAATTCTCAGTGGTATTACATTTAATTAGAAGCTTTTGAATTGGTCTGGTGGCACGTGACAACAGTTTAAACCTCTGGGCTCATAAACAGGCATGTGTCCAAAACGGTCATGTAAAAAGAAACAAATGGCTGAGGGGAAGGAATTGATTCAGGAAAATCAAGGGTTGAGAGTAGGACTGGGGGCCGTGGAAAGGGAACCACAAAGTGGTTCCGGGGCATGGCCCAGAATGAAAAAAGGAAGAAAAGGAAAACAAGAAAAATGGAACAAGATGAATGCAATGTATAGGAAAAAGCACTACAGTACTATACTTCTACTACATTTATACAAGATAATAGCAGAATACTCCATAGGCATAGACTAAAAACAGAACACAGAAGCAGATGGTGTGAAAGATCGCTCTAGTTTGGTTCACTCTCATAAATCAAACCAACAGTCCAGTCTGCTTTCACAGCCGTTTCTTGCTACTAGCAACTTTAATTTTCCAGAATTGAAGGGCATTTTAATGCAAAAAAACCTGCTTGGAGCAGCTGGACTCACATGAAACTGTACTTTTGTTCAGGTGCTCTGGTGCTGAATCTGAACTGAGGTTCTGACTGTAACAGATCAAGTTGGAAAGCTGTTACAGCAGATGAGGCTGCTTTAGCAGCTGTAGAACACAAGGTCTCAAGATAAAGCAAATACTACTGGGAGTTCTGTTTTTGTTAAGAAAACGTTTTATGTCTTACATTATAACAAAATGAAGGTCCTTTTAGTGTCAAATTACGATGCCTACTGCCATTCTTTTAGTCTCCATTATCTACTGCAAAAAGGGGTTCACTATCCTTTTGGGTTTGTTATGTGTAGATGGGGTATTCAAAGCTGTTAGTGTTTTGATGTCTGCGTCCCCGTCCCACTTAAGTACAGTTGTCTAGTCTGGATGAACAGGTGATGTAGGTAACGTGTTATTTTTCTTTTTTTAAATAGTTATTTGTCTTAATGAGGAAACATAGGCAATATCAGGAAGGCCCCAAGCTGACAGCAATAAAAAGCTATCGAGTGTAAAGCGGAGTGCACAAGGAAGGCTTTTATCTAGGTTCTCCTCAGTTTGCTTGATTCTTTCTCACAGGCGTACTTCCATTTGGGAGTCAACGACAAACTCGGATTATCTGGAAGACCGGACAGGCCTATCGGATGCCTTGGAACATCAAAGGTTGTTGCAGGAAATTTTTGTATTATTGTTATTGATGTGTATTTCAGAAAAGCATTGAATTAGGCTCTGTATGATTTTAAATAGAATTGAAATGTAATCTGATTTTACGCATATATCTTATTTTAAAGGCCCTGTAATGTGTTATGCTATTACAAATGTGCATGTTCTGTCTTACTATTAAACTGTCATGTTTCCTGGACATCCAATTACGGTAACACTTGGCCAAAACAGGCTGAGTGGTGATGAAGTGAACAGCTTTAGGGGAAATAGAATGTAGATCTGCATACCTAATAAAAAGCAGAGTATCTATAATTAGATATGTTGGTTTTATCTTAAATACTTTTTTTTTTTTAATTCAGCTGTTCTGCATTGATTATTACTTCAATAGTTTCAAAAGACCTTTCTTTTTAGCTACTTTCATGCTTCAGGTATTTTGAAGATTAACCGAAGCTTTCTCTCTCAACAGATTTATCGAATACTAGGAAAGACTGTAGTTTGCTACTCGATCATTTTTGATCTAAGTGATTTCTACATGTCTCAGGATGTTATGATGTTGATTGATGACATTAAGGTATTTTATCTGTAACTTTGAGAAACTGACAACAATAGAGTCTGTAGCAGAATAAACTGAAGTTTGATGAGATGGAAGACTGAAAGGGGAACACTGTGGAGTGTGTATTCTTCTAACGTATAAATAAGCTTGCTGTCTATGCTGCAAAGTGTATTAAGATGAATATCCTGTCAGCCCAGTATGAGCTCTAGTGAGTGTCTCTGTCTGACAAAAAAACTCACCCAGAAGTGGTTTGGAATGCTGTCGTGGGGCAAGCAAATTATCATGTTTGTTTCTTTGGGAAAACAAAGGGTCTTGGCTGAAAGGCAGAATGAGACTGGCCTTTAAGGAATATAGGAGGGCCTTTACCTGGAGGAAATATTACTTGACTTTGCACAACTATTAAGAATCGCCTTCCTTACCTAATTTTTAAGGCAGGCAGCAGTGCAAAGCTTACCTGTCATCAGGTTGCCAGTTTCTGAGCAGCTACTTCCAGCGCACAGAGGCGGCACAGGTTGTTGCCCACTGGCAGCCTGTGGCTCAAGCCCTGGGTTCTCACGTGTGCCTGCGGGGTCATTACACGTAGCTCAGTACACCGTGCTCCGGCGGTTCAGTCTGTGACCAATATATGTGCTAGAAGTATTTTCAGAAAACTTGTGAAATAGCAGTGCTTGAAAGCAACCTGTATTTGCTGAAGAAATGTTAGTGCTTTGTTAGCTAAGGTTTTGTTAATCTGTTGGGGTTTTCGGTGCTGTTATTTTAAGATGGCTCTTCTCATATCTTGCACTGTGTATTCTGGCACGTGCTGGTGGGTCTTCTGGTGGGTTTGTGTGTGTGTGTGTGACTAAGGTATTATTTCTTCCCTAGAACGCACTGCAGTTCATTAAGCAGTACTGGAAAATGCACGGCCGTCCGCTATTTGTTGTACTTATCCGTGAAGACAATATAAGGTAGAGAGAGAGAGAAAAGCACCGTTTGCCATGTGGTATTTACCTAATCACAAGATTAATGGAGTTCTGTTTCAAATTTCAGAGGGAGCAGATTCAATCCAATATTAGATATGTTGGCAGCCTTTAGAAAGGGAATTGTTGGAGGAGTGAAAGTTCATGTCGACAGAGTACAGGTATGATGATTTTCCTGAACGTTGCATTCTTACCTCCTAGTATTGGTACGTGTACTTTTACTACTTTTGTTTTTCATGTGACTTCTAAGTATTTTATGTAGTGTCATAAAATTAAGGAGTCAAGACCCAAGACATTTGGTGCAGTTTTTGTTTTATCTCAAAAGAAACATGGGTTTGTTTTAGTTTCTTTTGATGAGTCTTTTGAAAGTTATAATCTTCATAGAGAATTTTCAGAAGGGAGAAGGTTTTGTTGGTTTTTTTTTTTTGTTCCGCAATCTTGTGAAATTACCATCGAAGGATAAATCCACAATGTCAAGCGTTGAGGGATTTCTTTTGATTATCTCATTGAGGCAGGGAAAGAAAGGTCCTTCACATATATTAAATTTCTTAAAAGAACTAACATCTGGTTCTAACATCTTTGCTGTTTGACTTAATCTTAAAGCAGGAATGTCACTTTATTAAAATGTGAAAATTACTGAGTCAAGTGCTGGTTTTAGATACTTACATGTGCCGGTTAGTCTTAGTACACAGCTATTGAAAAATGCTTCTTTTTGTAAGAGAAAGAGCAAAGACACAGTTGAAGATCATGAATTTGTAGCAGAGCTGGGTCATTTGTAAATTAAATAGTCATCGGTATAATGGTTTAAGATATTCTTGTAATCTTTCAAATATTTATGTGTTGCCACTGGCCACGTGTAGGTCATGTAGCCTCTCCTGTTACCATTGACTTTGCGTGTAGCAAATGCCATTAGTGACCATGCAAAACCTCTCATTTGCCTACAGTGCTTGTTGTTGTGGTTTGTTTGGGTTTTTTTAATTTAACTGCAGTGACTTTCTTTCTTGCCTTGCATTTGATGAAACGTATGTATCATCAGGCGAGAAATTTCTCAAATTTATAGAATCATAGAATGGTTTGTGTGGGAAGGGATCTTAAAGATCATCAAGTTCCAGCCACACGTATATAAAATAGGACACATTATTTGTGTCCTTTATTTTAAGCATTACACTGTTGCAGTCATCAGGGAGCGAACTTCCCCTTCTGTACTCAATGACCTTCTGGAAAGGTTCTTTTTTTTAAAAAAAAAAAGTAATTGGTAATTTTAAAGTGTTAAAGATGTTGACAGTCACTGGTCTGTTCATTATCGGCTCTCCATTAAAAAGAGTATATGGTAAAACTGCAAACAAATGTTTATTTGGCTGTAAGGCCAGTGGTAGATGTTGGTGGTCAGTGTGTTTACTGGGAGAATACGGTGTGCTTTCTCCATCAGTTTAACTGTAATCGCTATCTTACGGCACAGCTGTCAGACCATTTTGGGGGAGGATTTGGGAAAACAATAGGGGATGTGTCTAATATGTGGTGTTTTCTTAAATAATTCATCTATTGCAACAGAATATCTATTGAATCTGTGAATTGTGTTCAGCTGCTTCATTTAGATGCATATGTGTAAACATGTCTAGAGAGAAAATACGTGCCCAACTTGTGAATGCTCTTTTTCCTTGTAAAATATACAAAGATCTAATTTCATTTAAAAATACATATGCATAGAAGACTCGTAGCTCTTCTGATTTTTACCTTCGTTGTTGTCATGTGCTCAAGCAGATGTGGAAGTCGAAGACTGAATGTCCCAAGCAATAAGAGCAAAGCAGGGTTTTTTCACATTCAATCATCTCGCAGTGCAACAGATCAATATTTTACTGCCAATGGTGTACAATGAAAATGGAATTTAAAAATTCACAATAGACACCGAGTTTTATTTAGCTAATGAGAACCGTCAAAAAGCAGTCTTAAGAATGCTATAGTACAATACATTTCCTCTGGCAGTATATAAATAGGAAATTCATATAAATTTGGGGTGAATTAACTGTAATGACTACATCAGATCAATGCAACGTTGAATCTCAGGTATGTGATATCCTGAGACAGAAGTATTTGTGAGCTGCATTTGATGGGCACGCTTAGGCCAGGCATGCGTGGATTAAGGAATGACTACAGAGTAGGAACCGCCACTGTCTAAAGCAGGATTTTAAGAAAGAGGAAAAATACTCTGCGAGTGTAAAGATATTTGGAACCGTGGAGAAGGAAACCACTTTCTTAATGGAAACCACCAGCAACATACAGAGATCAAAAGGCAACTGTATAGTTGTGTATATTTCTGCATCTTTTAATTCTCTCAATTTTTCATTTCAGACATTAATATCTGGAGCAGTTGTTGAACAGCTTGACTTCCTAAGAATCACTGAAACAGAAGAGTAAGGCTATGTATTAATAATAATGATTAAGTATTTGATAATTAAAGTATTTTCTGAACTGTGAAGAAATTAAATACTTCTTTTGCAGGGCTCCTGTATTTAAGAGTTTGGAGGAGTTGGATCTTCCAAAACATTCAAAAGTCAAGAGACAGTCTAGTACTCCAAATGCTTCTGAACTTGAGCAGCAGCCAGATGTAAATATTAATGACTGGAAAAACAAGTCAACGTATGAGATCCTGCAGAAACTTAATGTAAGAAAACTTGATAATATACAGTGTAACTTCATTCTTATGAAATGAGGAGTTAGGTGCTGGTATTCTTTTTACCAGCAGCCTGCTTAGATCAACATGATTAGTGCCATGGTTCGATGTTAGTAATATAGCTACTAACATGAAATGTCTGATGTTCCTCCTCATACTTGAGGAATTTTCCTCTTTACACTCCTTTACCTTAACCTCACAGAACTTTCTGGCTCCTCATGCTGTAACTATTGGCTTCCATTTTTCCCAGCTACTCACATTTTCTTCTGGTAATAAGTGACCCTCTACAAGGGGGATCCATTTGTTTTATGAACAGATATTTTATTGCTAGACTAAAATTTGAAAGTTTCCAACCATTGGTATTCACTCTGTTAGACTGGTAACTTCTTAAAATACCAGTTCCAGTCTGGCATTCTTCCTGATCTAGAAGAAAACCACCAGTAACTGCTTCTAGCTCCATGGTTTGATAGGAACACATAAAGTATCATCCTTGGTTTTCTATCTCATTACAAGTATTTCTGCTGTAAGTAGCAGGACCCAAAAACAGAAAGTTGAGAAAGAATACGACTTAATTTGGACCATGGAGAAGCCTCTGCAAGCAGCAGTGACAGTGACACAATGTATGTAGGGGTATGAAACAGTTGTGAAGTCCCCTCAAAAACAAAATCTGTAGACTTTTTCTAATTAAAAAAAAATTGCCCTTTGGTTTCACTTGACATTTTTAATAGCTCTTCTTCGCTGAAAATCTGAAGGCTATGTGTGGTTATGTTGTTGCTGTTGTTTTTAAGGACTGCAATTGCCTAGCCAGTCAAGCGTTACTCTTGAGTATATTGCTTAAAAGGGAAGGACCGAATTTTATCACCAGGGAAGGTAAGGGCTTCTTTCCTTTGATTATCCTGAGGATTTCAGGAAGCATCTGTATGTTTAGTTGTAATGAACATGAATAATGGCCGTGCAGGCAGAGTTGTGTAGCTATTTTCTTTGTCATTTAAAGCAATTTCTGCATTAAATGGGACATGCAAATTCACAGCGTGGTGGGGAATGAGCTGCTAAATATATGAACTTCTTCAGATTGGTTGTAGGCCAGTGCTGTATCCGGTTGTAATTTTGAACACACAGATAAAAAAATTGGGGATTTGACCTTGTATAGAAAACTGAAACTAAAGACAAGTTTGTGTGTCTGTAACACTTAGTCTGAAACGTGTGAAGCTTTATACTGAATTTTTATTAGTCAGACTTTAATTCAATATATCTGTGAAGCTTACCCTAATTTTGTATTATGGCTTATCATTCAGAAGAGGCTACTAAATCTTTTGGCTTTTGTTCTGCAAGGTTTAATGGGGTTTTTGTTGTGTTTTTTTTATTTTTTTTCCAAGAGTGCTTGTTAGCTGCCTTGGTATATATGAATACTGCTCAGAAAAAGAGAAGCATTAAGATCAAGTAATATTCTCTCAGTTATTCATCAAGCAGTGTAACTTACCACCGCATGTTATAGAGCCCTGCTTCATAATTATGATACAAGACGGCTGGCTCTTGTGATGAGGAATTGTCGTTTTGACATAAATATACATTATAGCTGTACTGCTGTATTAAAAATGACATAGAAAACAATGTGAAGTGGAATAAATCCATTGGCCGATGCACAGCATATTGCTGAAATACAATGTGAGTCCAGTGTGATGGTTGGAACCTGCGTGTGAGGCACCCGTAACCTCTGAAACAGGCTTTTTTGCCACCATTGCCTGTACCATTGTCAGGCTTTGAAAGCCTCAGTAGCTTTGTTTAGTCATTTATATGTGGTGTCCTTTGCTCTGGAAACACTTGAGGCAGACTTCCTAGCCTCTGTAAGCAACTGGCATAACCTCTCTTGACCATTAGATCATGATGATGAACTCTAAAAACTCTCTTGAAACCATTTAGGTCAAAAAAAGTACTGTTGTGCCTCTTAATGTTCAGAGCTAACTTGTATAGACCTTTTTGTGCCGTGCCATCCCATATGAAATAGTAGATGATGATAGCCTTTTTAATATGCACCTTGCATTACAACAGTCTGAGTCACTGACTAAAAGTTCCTGGCCTCCTACGACTGCAGACTACTGAGACTGACATTAAATAATCACACAATCAATAAAACATAAATCTAAAAATAAAATCTCAAGAACTTTGGTTGTTTCTGCTGACAGGCACAGGCTATGATTTTGAGAGTCAGCTTCTGCTACTGTTGTTGTTATAGATGAACTTAGTGTTCACCAGTAAGTGCCTGGCATGGAAAACACCACCATCCCATCTAAGAATTTAAAATCTAGAAGCTAAATGGAGTCTAAATAATGGAATGTTGTCACCACTTTTTTTTTTTTTTTTTTTTTAACATAATGGTCACCCCTTGACCCCTGCACAGTTGAAGAGATGTCAGTATGGCAATTGGATGCACTATGATCAACCATGGGTTGACAAAAGAATGGTATCTATTGTTCTGATTCATGTACTTCATGCCTTCTCTGAATCCCGGATTACCTACTTTGACTCAGAAGCAGTGCTCTTCCAGTTTCCTGTCCTCTCTTTTTTAGGTCATGTCTGTACAGGTGACGTCATAGGTCTCTCTATAGCATGAGCAGCACGTTTAGCTGAAATCTGGTTTGGCTTCTTGCATAACAACACAGAACTGGATGACAGGGGCTTCGTTGCGTCTCAGTTTTACCTATTAAGCACAATAGGGAAGCACTTTACTAAAGCTGATTTCAGAATTAACGGATCTCATCAGATTTGCCTTATTACTATTAAATGAAAACCTGTGTATCTTTTGTGCTTGTGTTTTGTTTGTGTTTCTGTTTTTTAAAAATGCATTCAGGTACTGTTGCTGAGCATATTGAAAGAATCTATAGACGAGCTGGCAGCAAAAAGCTCTGGTTTGTATACATGTATCATGTTCCTTGTGGTTTAGACCAATTATTCTTTTTCTCTCCTAATGTGTTTATAGAGTAAAGCTGGATCCTTACACACTTAACGGGGGGGTGGGGGGGTGGAAGGACAGCTTTACTGACAAAGTTATATTGTTTCATTGCAGCTGAATATCTGAATATCTGGTCTATAGTGATTTAAAAAACTTTAAGAAGTGTTTTTTTACTGTTATCTTTTAAAATACAAAAGAGCAATAAGCTGGTTTTGCTATGAGTGCTATTGCTGATGGACAGTTCTCAATAAATTTAAATCATGAGAAAAGAATACTAATATTCTTATTTCCTACAGGGCACGATAAAATATTATCAATAGCTTTCTGTAGCAAGGCTGGTGATCAAATATAAATCCATTAAGTTGATACACCTACATAGTTTGTTTATTGCCCCAAAATAATTTGGTTTGAGTTGACTTTGTCACTTATAAAGGTTTCAACAAGTAGGCTGGTATTTACATGTTGTTGATTAATTTCTCTGCCCTGAAGCTCGGTAGAAACTTCATTTCTTTTTATTGAAGAAATGAGTTGAGCCTGTCCTGAATTTTGTGCTCTCACACTTGTAACTATACCTAACAGATTAATCTGTTAAGACAAAAACTTGGTTTTCATTTTAGTCTTTTACAGTTAAATGGGCCTTTGCCAATAATAAGGGAGAACCAGAATACCTTGTTGGCATTTTTTGTAAAAACTAAAATATCAGAAGTATTTTTAGAAACAAAATATGTAAACTGTTTTTCATTTCTCTTCCATGATTGCCATGTGGCATACGTATAGGTTGGTGTTGCGCTACAGTGCTGCATTTGCACAGAAATTTTCTTCTTCTATAGGCCCACATATTACTACTTTACTGGTACATGGGAAACAGGTAAAGTGCCCAGAAGTCTGAAATGGAGCTCAGTGAGATATTTTTTTTTTTTCTTATTTGCATTTTGATAGTATCAGCTAATGCATTTTTTAAATGCTTTGCTCTTCATCTTAAGAGGTGTGTAGGTGTTTTCACAGGAATCAACATCAGTTGCTTGAATTTTTTACTAACACTACAGAATACTGCAACTTGTTTATTTATCTCTGTGGATAAATGATTCTTAGTAGCCTTAAAGCTTGTGCTAGAAAAGCTCTAAGACAGGTCTATTAGTTTTGTATTATGTTAGGAAATTATTATTAAAAGTTTTTATATCTTTAACCATTAACTGGATATATGAATAAATGTTCTTAGAAGTTACAGCTAGTTTTTAACCTAGCAGTTTACACAAGTCCCTTCTTTTCATGCTACACATGCAAAATTTATGGAAAACAAAACAAAGCCTTGCTGTTATGTGTTGTACTTTCTCTTGCAAAATCTTTCTAACTCTTCCTTAAATAAACTAAAAAATTACCAAGGTTGTCTTGCAAAATGATGAAAAACGTCGCAAAAGAGAAGCTGGCATCTCTTACCTGTCTGCTTTCAAGATGAAACTGAGAGAAGAATGACAAGCTTTTTGTGGAGCTGGTAGTTTAATGAGTTCTAAATAAATTTATTTTTGATCTATTAACCTATATCTAGACTAAACAATGAAAATCCATAGAAGATTACATAAACTGTGATCCAAATTCTGCTTTATAGATGATATATGTATTTACTGAGTTAGTTGAGAGCTCTGCTGTGGCAGACTTCAAACGTATGTATGAATTCATTAAACTAGCTTTTGATATGTAGTGGGATTGCTTTGTTTTCTGCCCTCAGGTCTGTTGTGCGCTTCGCAGCAAGTCTTTTAGGTAAACTAGTGGACAGCCTTGCACCATCTATTACTAATGTTTTAGTTCAGGGCAAGCAGGTAAGTCTTTACTCCTCAGAAATGTATTAAGGAATGATAACAGAGAAACTAAAATGGGCTTTTTCATTTTGAAGGCCTGTGTAGCTTCTTTTAGAAGTACCCAATAGCTTAAAAAATCATTACTTGAAGAATAAGAATCCAGAGAAAAGAAAAATATATTTATACTGGCATATATTATGGGCTAATAAATTTACTTTTATTTGATGGCAGAACAATACTGAAAAGGCAGTTCAGCGCCTAGATAAGAAGGGAGGAGGCATGTTTTATGTATCTCCTTACATTTGATATATATGCCCTCTTATTTCACAAAAGTAGATGGAGTCAAGTCATAAAGCTTCTTGTTAAGACTTAATGAAGATGTAGCCGCTCTCTCTGTAATTGAGCATAAGACAACAGATGGGTGGCAGTTGAGCAAATAGTCTTTCAGGATTTTAGTTTTCTGTTCCAAGCAAGTTTAATCATCAATCCTCCTTTCCTAAGGAAGACTTCTTTTTCTCTCTCCCAGCACAGTAATTTTCATTAAGTTCATGAAGAGCTGTTCCCAAATAATAGCAATTGAATATTATGTGTATTTGTACTAAAATACGTATATATGTATACTTACCTATATGCAATGCTTTTATAACAGATTTGTCTTTGTCTTACTCCAGACTGAGGTCTGGGTATGTGCTTGTGGCGCTCCATAGCTATAGAGGAAGCTGCACCTGCATGCTGCGTGATTTGTAGCTGGTTTTTTTCAACTTTTTAACCTAACTTGGCTTCACTGATCCCTTTATAATAATGATCTTTATTATAAGAGAAAAATTACTGTTGCTGTGTTTTACTGACAGTAGATTAAAAGCGGATGGGAATTTTAACAAAATTCCTTTTTTGTGGTTAAACAATCCGGTACCAGCAATATATTTTTTTAAGTGAGGGCTATAACTATTACGATGCTATTAGAAGCAAGAAAACAAAACTATGAATTTAATTCTGAATTTTAAGTGAACTCCACAGCTGAAGTATCAGAAATGAAGACTGTCTAAAGCTAAGTGTACAGTCGTGATCATACAGCCAGTTTTTTAACCAAGAACAGTGGTCTTGTATTTTTTATTTTCATTTTGAAAAATAATTTCCTATATACCGTGCTAATTTAGTGAATTTCATTATTTTAATAGTATCCAATTAACAGTATTAACATGCATTAGCCATTGACATAAAATTACTTTTGTGTTGTGAAATTTTTAACAAGAAAAGCAGACGTCATAAAATTTCTTTTCTGAATTGCTTCTACAGTGCTTTTATTCCCGTGCATATCTTCTGACGTGTTTTCAATATACCTTAGGTGACACTTGGAGCTTTTGGCCAGGAGGAAGCAGTTATTTCTAATCCCTTATCCCCAGGAATGATTAAGAACATCATCTATGAAAAATGTCATTTACAAGATGAAAGAGAAGCTGTAGTTCAGCAGGAACTTGTCATACATATTGGCTGGATCATTTCAAATTCACCTGAACTCTTCCGTGGCATGCTGAAGATACGCATCGGGTCAGTAAAGCATCTAGAGTCGCTCTTACTGCGAGTATTGCAGGGCAATATACATACTGAACAGATTGCTGCTACATTGCAAAAATGGTTTATATAAGATGATGCAGCAAAACTTGTATACTTTGATTTTCCATCCTTAGGAAGCCTGCTTTAAAGCAGTGTGCCAAAAATGAGTGCACAACTAATCTCAAATTTGCCAGTCAGCCGTGTAAAGTGGGGGAGGGGCAGTCCTTGTAATAGCCTATTGGAAGCTTTCCTAAGGCTAATAGGGTGAACTGTAAGACTTTTCAAAGCTTGATCCCCTGTCATGTTAGGACTTTAAAACCCAAACCAGCATAGTGGGTTTAGATGGATTCTGTACAGCAAATGAGCAGGGGCAAGTGTGCTGCCTCCAGGTCACCCTGTCCTGCTGGCAGCTGTCGGGCAGAACGTTCAGCCTGGCTCACCTAGTGGCCCAGGAGGCAGTGACCAGCTGGCTACCCAGACTGTAGCCCTGGCATAGATACAGTCCCCGTTCGCAGTGCAGTGGGTTGAAGGGGTTGTGCTTTAAATTGCAACTGGCCTAGTGGCCGTACTTGAAATAAAGTACACACTAAGGTGTATCATTAGTGCTGCTGAGACAGTTTCCTACCTGGCAGCGGACATACTGGGTGCCATCCAGAGTTTCCCAGCTGCACAGCGGATACAAAGTCTGCTCACAGTTTATGCTCTCTGCGTGGCCGGCAAGGGAATCTCAACAGGAGTCTTTTTATTGTGTACTAGGTACAGGTGTGCTGATAACTAGCACGGATTTCATTACTGGTAAACATGTGATGTGGATGTAGAATCCCAGAAGCATAATGGATCATACCACATGCTAGCTCTTCCTTTACAGTGCCCCACAGGTGATGGAGATGCACAGAGGGTGTGCTGCTGCCTGCCCACCTGTCAGGCAGGTTAGAGGGACAGGGCTGGAGGCTAGGGATGTACTGTACTGGGAGGAAGGGAAGAACCAAGAGGTAGAGAGCACAGGAAAAGCTTTTACTGTCACAGACTTTAAGGACTTGAGGAAGAAGCAGGGAAAAGTGAAATCTAGGATTAGGGCTCCTGGATGAAGCCTTTAAAAACTTTTTGCTCACTTGAGCTGACACCTGTGTCACGTAGGTTTGTGGCAAAGGGTAGACTGCATAAGTGCAGTCATCTAGGAAGGATGCAGCATGAATGTGATTCCCTTCTGAAACTGTACAATTTTCCTCTAGGTCAACATATGCTTCTAGTTGCATTATCTAGTTTATAGTAAGTACTCATAATAAAGCCTTGTCTAAATCAGTCTTAAGTCTGGCAACCATGAGCAGCAAATCCCTTGCTAACAGTGTTTCAAGGTAGTTAAACTATTTTTTTTTCGGAGTTTCAGCACAATAATTTGCCCCAAAAGATTGCTTGTTGTTTTAGAGTGTTGTCTGTAATGGGGACTTGAGGTAAAAACCTTCAGCAGTTCAAATATATTTACCTTTTTTCAAAGGTATATATATTCAGTTCAAATATATTACAGCTTTTCTGAAAATATTTTGAGGCACCAAGGTATACTTCTGATACTCAATGAATCTGACTATTCGATATCTATCATAACAAAGACATTGTTGAAGAGCAGTTCTCTACGCAAAAACACTTAACTGCCATGGTAAAGAAAACATGATTTGTCCTGTATGGTTTCTAAAAAAAATGTTTTTTGTTCTTCAAAAGGCTGCAAAACACCCCCACGCCCCCACCAACTGAATAGTACTCCTGTTACGGACACACACGCCACTTCTTGACTGTTCATCAGCTGCACAGTTGTCCAATTCTGTGCTAAATAGGTTAGGCTAATCTGTACATAGCTTAGGCACCACAAACCTGAATCAAGTTTAAAACATCATTTACCTACTGGATTGTTCTATTTAGTTCTTTGGTAAGGTGACCTGCAAATTGTCTGTGCTGGAGTGTTATCATATTCCATGGTATCTGCATTTACTTTTGCTATCTATCCACAGAAGTTAAGTATTTTTTCACATTTAGGAAGAGAGAGATGTATTTGAATAAGCAGTTCTTTGAAGAGGCCAGGTGCTACTGACTGAGATTTACAGAATTAGTGAGCATGCTTTAAAATTAGAACTTAAGTGTTCTACCATGTTTTTTTCATAGAGAAAATAGAGCATTTCAGCACTGGAGATAAATACCAGCAGTCTTTTTTTCTAGCACAGGAGATTCATGCTTCTATTTCATCAGCACATTCCAGTCATCAAAACCCAAAACTTTTCAAATCACCTGTATTACATTTAACTGCAAGTATATCTGTCTTTTGCACTTAAATACCTTTTCTGTACCCTTTACAGATCCATGTTACTTCTCTTTCCTCCTCTTCCCCATTCTCTGTAGCTAATACCTTTTGCAATTTTTTTTTCTTCCAAGGTTAATGCTAGAGATTCAATTTTCTTTATTTCAGTATTATCACCCACTCCAGTGAGCAAAATTAACATTCTCACAGAAACACCATTCCAGTTTCATAATTATTTGATCTAGTGTCTTGTTATTGATTTGTTTTCAGGGTTTCACATTGAAATAGATCAAGTTCTTGACAGGCCTATTACTGCAGAAAACTCCAACCAACTGACTTCTACCCACTCTTACTAGTGAAGAGTTTGGTAGGAGCTCCACTCTTGACTTTGCTATGTTTTGTAGGCCACTGCAAAGAGAAAGTACCAGTGAAGGACTTCCGTACTGATACATTTGAGTCATCAGAGAAAAAAGAACCAATTTCTAAGCCACTAAAATTAACAGAAGTACTGTGTTTTGTAATTCAATGTGTCCATGTTGCTTAATATTCACTTGTATCTTGCACCTTCAGTGAACGGTCCTGGAAGCCTCAAATTTAAAGCAACGTTGAATCAGTTGGCCTGATAGTTCAGAATTCGGTGTAGCTACTAAGAATCCTTCAGAAAAGATTGTGACTTGACTTACATAAACAACATTCTGTACTGTGTAGGCTAAATAATTAAATGCCTGTGGAATGTGGCTATGCTGATGACAAATTAACTCTTGGGAATATCCTGCATTTTCTGATAAACAGGATAAGGCTTTTTGATGTAACCCAGACTTGCTCAGGTGTTATATGATGGATTGTTTGAAGAAAAACTAGTTAAGTTTCTTTTCCCTTTTGTTAGTAATATTGTCTTGAACTGAAGCAGTGTATTTGGTAAGAGGCTGGAGCTCCATACTCAGTTATCTTGCTTCAAATGTAGCTATAGTTTATTTCGTCTTTGGTATTGGAGGCTGTAGCGCTAGTTTTATATAATGTGCAAAATAAAATTAAGCATTTTCCTTCAATAATTTGCAAAGTTCTGCCTCTCTGATACCTAAGGCTGAAAAATCTTCACCGTTACTACATTTTTATTTAATCAAGTCTTTTCAAAAGGGAGTAGCAAAAGAAGGAAAATGTGATAGACTACAAGAATGAATTTCAAAGGCTATAACTGTAAGTAAGCCCCGAAGTCTTTGTAAATGTAAAATCATTTAATTTTTAGGTTTCTTTTAGAACTCATGAGCAAAATGCATGTACTGTAAGAGCATAATTTTGAGTAGGAGTTTTAACATCAAAAGGCAAGGAAGTGTTTGTCTTAATAAATATGGGATGGAGTAGAATATGTGGTCAAATAATCTTCCCTATGAAAAGCGTGCTTCACAACCCATTTCTTAAAATCTATGCATTATGCCTGTCAGTTTGTATCATATTTGCAAACATACACAAAATCTGAGTAAATTCCACAATACAGTAAGAATAGTAGAGCATTTTTTTGGTATTGTATGCTGTCCTAACAGCCAAATAACAGGATCACATGGAAATCTTCTGAGGTATTTTATTAGACTGATTTTTCATCTCTGCAAACTTTGTATATCATTAATAAATGTATTCCTCCCTTTTCTTCAGATGGATTATCCATGCTATGAAGTATGAATTGAAAATCCGTGCTGGGGATATGCCAGCCAAGGACTTATACCAGATGTCCCCTAGTGAAGTGAAGCAGCTTCTGCTGGATATTCTTCAGCCTCAGCAGCAGGGGAGGTAATGAGATGTGTGGGTCTGGGGCACCTGTTTTCATTCATAACAGGCTGTTCAAGTAATTTTCATTTCTGAGCTGCTTTGTGTACATCTGAAAACACCAGGCATCTGCAATCAGCAATATACTTATTTAAGGAAGGGTAGGAAAAATGCACTTTTTCATTCTTTCACGTGTCCATGTTCTACAATTATTTCTTTTATAGCGCATCTTTCCTTCTCAGCTTTATCATTGTGGAAGTCTTACTTCATAGTAGTAATCTCTATACTTGGGCAGTAATGTGAAGCATTACATTCTTTGGGGATGTGGGGAAAGGAGCCAAAAATTGCTCAATACCATCTACTTCAAGTAACTTGTAAGAACGGTTTGTCTGCTGCTCAGTGCCCTCTTTCTTCTAGCTGTATATGAATTAAGAGCAGGTGTTCTCTAGAATTCTCATGAGATACTGGTGCTGCCTGGAACTTGTAATCTTTTCTCCAGGCTGTAACTAGTTGCCAGAAAGAGCATTCTTTGTGATACAAAGCATGTAAGAAAAAAGTTAAAATTACAGTATTTCCACTTAACTGTATTGGTAAGAGTAGAATCAAAAATCCTCTTGTAGGTTTATACTTCTAGTTGGATTAAACTTTGGGACATTATACTGCTGATAATTTCAGTAGCCCTTGACTGAATGAATGACAGCCTTTTCCTTCAACAAAGAGGAAATATACCACATATCATACTACTTATGTTTCTGCTTAATTCAAAACACATTCTGGCTTTTCCCTCTGTAACGCCTGAGAAACAAGCTCCTTAAATTGGTGTCTGCTCTCTCTTACCTGATTTGTGGGATGTAGAATGTCTCTGTCCAACTGACTGTTTACTCTGTATCTCCCATGTGCTTTTCAGTGTCTTGGTTGTGGTTGTTAATGCTTGCTATTTAGTTGCTGTCTCTGCTCATGTTGATGTTGACATTATTCCGCTAAAACCTAAGCAGAAAAACTCCAGGTTTCTCTTTGCAGCATTTTCCATTAAATATTATGCTATTTAGGAAACAATTTGGCCAGTCACTGTAAGCAATTCAAGCACCTAGAGATCTTACCTTAGTTGTCACAGTGTCACTGCTTTTGATTCCTTCATAAAGCAGCTGGGTCAGCAAAGAGGACTCTGGTTTTCTGAGGATGAAGATCATTTTTTTGGCAGTTATGCGAGTACAAAAGCTAGCCAGCATATTTTTCAAAACTTTGTATCTTTAACTTCTTCCTGTACGGTGTTGCTAGCTTGTTCTTCCTTACCTGTCAGTGACTTTTTAAAAAAGTTCTCCTCCTGCCAGGAAATATAGAACGCTGTTTCCTTGCATTTTCTTTCTGTGACAGTTTTTCCTACTGTTGTGATTTTTTTGGAAAAAAAAAATAAAAAATCTCGGCTACTGTGATACCATATATCACTGCCAGTTGTCTTACATGAAGGGATAGTGGTATATTTACTTCCCAAACAGTCTCTTTGCAACTAAAATCTCTTCAGGTTTTCACAGAACATGGCTTGATTCTGCATCTGCAACAGTTTTTAACTTTAAGCTCTCAATTGTCTTTGTCCGCAGAAGCTGGCTAAACAGAAGACAGATAGACGGTTCTCTCAATCGAACTCCTGCTGGATTCTATGATCGGGTGTGGCAGATCTTGGAGAGAACCCCTAATGGTTTAATAGTGGCAGGAAAATTTTTACCACAGGTAAAACTGGCAGAGATGCTCAGTTATTTCTGCTTTACCCAGCTATTAACGGTGAATTATTTTATCATTAATGTCTATTTTATGCCATAATGTATTACTTACGGTAATTTGTTCCTGTTACGATTTTTTACAAAAAAGTAGTTTCAGGTTTTCTTTTTGGTTCTGAATAAAATACAGTTAGAATACAATGTAAGTCAGCTATTTCTATTAAAACACATTTATAAAAGCATGCGTCTAGAAGACCCTTTGCAAGTCATGGACTCGGAAATCTGCTCCCTTTTTGACCCTAGAGTGGTCTTATTTCTTAGTTGAGTATTATTTATTCAACAAGCAAATAGGCTTTACTTGGGATTGGTTTTGATTCAATGCAAATGGTCTTTGAGTAAAAATATTATTTGTTTTTCAGCAACCAACCTTATCCGATATGACTATGTATGAAATGAATTTTTCCCTCCTGGTTGAAGACATGCTGCAAAATATTGACCAGCCGGAATACAGGCAAATTATTGTAGAGGTCCGTGGCCTATAGTGAATACAATTTTATCATGTACATGGGTATGTTACAGCCTAAAAGAAAAAAAATGAGGCTCAAATATTGGAAGAAATAGCCTTTTAAATATAAACACTTGCATTAGTGGTTTCTCCATAGATTTTGTATGTTTAAACAGATTCCTGTTAACATGTTGAGAATATACTAAGTTCTTGATGTTCTTCCCCGTTAGCAAATAGATAAATATTAATGACAGTGCCAGTACAATTAGGTCACAAGAGGTGAAAACTAGTATGAAGAATAATTCCAAGTTAGCCTTCCTTCAAGTCCCTAGCTCATGCCTTTTCCTAAAAATTTCTAGATCTACAGAAAAACTGCTTTAAAACACGATAGATTCTTCATTCCCATTTTGTTGAGGCTGTCTAGCAAGTTGCCTTGTGCTACTGAGTCAGCTAACTTCAGTTTAGTTATGTTCCCATACCTAACAGTAAAGCAAGATGCCGTTTAAAGCCCTTCCCCCACCACTGCGCATAATGTACACTTTTTGAACAGATCAAGAGCATCTGTACCATCGGTAACTGACATCTGTGCTGTCAGCAGCATTCATTGTTAGTTCCCAAGTATATGCCTCTGGTGCTTGTGAGTATTCCTCCACAGTAAAACCAAATCTATCTCAATTCTGGCTGAAAACTAATGGTCATGCTGCTTGCTGGAACATCCCCAAGTTTTACTAAAAGATAACATGATTTTCAAAATCCAAGATGACCAATAGAGACTCTACTGCCCACTTGTAGTTATTACGACAGGTCACTCATCATGCTCCCCTTCCTATTTTAAACCTCTGTCAGATAAAAGGAATATAATTTCTCTTGAACTGAGACTTTTTTTATTGCTGTCTATTGACTTTGGTTTTTTATAAACTTTGTCATAGTACAGTTATACCATACATGATCATACCTCAACATCAAATGCTGGTGTCCAGTGTTTGCTGCTTTTCACCCTCTCCCTTGACTGAGCACCAGCATTTGTGCAGCCACAGTGAACTGAATAAACTGGAAAATAATTTCCTTGGCTCCCAGCAAAGTTAGATGTTAATGTCAATCATTTACACAGTGCCCTTAACTAGGTAGACACCAGAAATTGTAGCCTTTCATAAAAGCCTGCTTTTTCAGTGATTCTTTTATCAGTCAGAATGCTATTATCTCTGCACTATTACCTATGCCATTATTAAATTGCTTCCTGCTTGAAAGAGACATATGCAATTATTAACAGCACTTTTGTGTAACCTGAATTTTAAAAAAACCAAATTTAAAGTCAGTCTTTTTTTTTTTTTTTCTGCCTTTCAGTTGTTGATGGTAATATCTGTTATTTTGGAAAGAAATCCCGAGTTAGCGTTCCAGGACAAAGTAGACTTGGACAAAGTGGTGCAAGAAGCATTTCATGACTTTCAGAAAGATCACAGCAGTCCAAAGGGAGCTGAAAAAGAGGTGAGTAAAATATTACTGTCTTGCAGAATTTACTGTTCTTACTGAGGTTAGTTATAAATGTTAATTCTTTGTGGTTCAGAATAAAGAGCAATTTATAGGAGTTCAGAATGGAACACAAATAGGAAATGAATATACCCAAGTGCAGTGTAAGGCTGCAAAAAGCCTATCAACAGAGATAAGAGTTGCACACTTACTTTATTGCTGAACTGTGAATTCAAAGTGGTATGGCAAGGAGAACACTCACAGTATTACATAGGTCTCAAATGAGAGTCTGGGTAAAGCTGAAGTAGTTGTAAGAGTCATAAAAGGGGAAAATTAATTAGGGGGACAGTGGAACAAAGGAGAGTTCAGGATAACAAAAAAAAAAAGATAAAACTGAAGCTCAGCAAGGAAGTGTGAACTTAGGATCTTATGTACACTGATACTAAGAAAAATTTAATAACTGAAGAATTCATTGTGACAATAGCAATGTATGAACCTCAAATGCAAAACTCTTCTTAGCTACTGATTTTTATACTAGAGTTGCATTCATGATCTAGCAAGCTTTTAATTTCCAAGGCTTAAAATTAAAATAAATGAAACTTGATTGTTTAGTAGCTTTTAATATTTACTTCTCTAGTATTTTAGGTTTTATGCTTTAAGGTCTCTAAATAGTCTCGCTACGAGTTTTGGTGCCTCAGAGCTCTGAAATTCTATAATAAAGCCAGGTTCATTGAACTGATGGAAGGAAGAAATAGGAGTAAAGCACTGGGACAAGCCAGTGCTACTGAGGATGATCTTCCTCACTCCGTCAGACATTTTATTGTGTGCAATATATTGAGAGATATCTGTGCTAGCTCTGAATAATTGATCAATTCATAACATCGATATGCAACAGCACTTCCTGTTGCTGAATTTAGCTTCTTTAAAAGATGAGGAAGGTCATATTCCTTGAGAATTCCTTCAAAAGTTTCAAGGTTCACTTTTTTGCCACTACTTTTTTTTAGAAGGTTGGAAAGCAAGCCAGATATCCAGCCTTAGCAACATATCACCTTGCACAATACCTTTGTTTTTAACAGGACACAATTTTGTTGAAATTATGATTCTTTTGGCCTGCCCATTTTGGAGGGTAATGACTCTGGTTGCAACCTAAGCAAAATCAGACTTATCATCCACACAAATGGCTATTAGGTTCCAGCTCTGCACGGTATCCTGAGTATACTACTGACTTCTGTGACAAGCTGGAAATCCCCAATGCCTATAAATAGAAAGAAGAATCCCATGCACGGCTCAGGTTTTACTGGTGTTGCTGTAGCCTCCATTAAATTAAAAGTGATAGATTTTTTCCCCAAGCCCAGATGTACTTAGAACGATGCCTTTTTGTCTCTTAGAAAGAAATCCCAATTTATAGTTGTGAATAGTATCTTTAACACTGTTGGAATTTCCAAAACCTTATATTAAAATTTCCTGGAACCTGACTCTCCCATATTCCCAGGTATATGCCTGCTGGCAGTTAACTGTAGCCTATTTAGGATTGTTCTGATAATATTCCGTCTTAAGTTTTCCTAACAAACACTGCTAAAAGAAATTCTTATTTGCCTGAAATATGCACTTCCATTAAACTGACTTGCAAATATTTTGGACTTTGTTAATTCCTTGTTATAATGTAATAAATGTCAAAAGTATTTACTCTACTAATTTCAAACACACATTGAAACTAAAGAAGTCTCATTATTTTTATTTGACAGTCCTTGCCCTTGCTTTAATAAAAGTAATCATTTTCCTGAATTAAAGTGTTGAACCTTTATTATAGCAGCCAATTTGAGAATAAGCAAGTGTTTTAACATCATTGACTGCAAAACAGGTGTTCAGTGAAGGACGCCTATTTGGTTGATCTGATTAATGAATTAGTTCAAGTGCTACCTGTGGTTTGGTTCTTGGATTTTAAAAAAGTATTTTTCTTGCAAATAAATCTTTAGCTGGTACCTCTACATGTACACATAAGGACCTGGCTCACAATCATACTGTGGTAGCACAGTGAATTACCTCACAGTAATCATCTAGCTGCATGTTTTAAGCATCAACGAACAACTGCTCTCTTACCACATTTTAAAAAGGATTGGAAAATTCAGTAAAGCAATATATGCGGGGCATTTTAGTAATCTGTTTTCCACGTGTTCAGGTAAGTATATGTGGAAGGCTTATGGAAATTGAGCAGAAATTATACTATGGCTTTACAGTGTAAAAAACACATTTGCATTTCTAGCATATTTGTGATGTTGTTCTTGTTTGGCTGCTTTACATAATCAACTCTAGTGAAAACATCTTTTCCCTCTCCTGCAGGGTGACATAACTGCATTCTACAACACTCACCCAATTGGAAAAAAGGGAACATGCAGCTACTTGAGCAAGGCTGTGATGACTTTATTGCTGGAAGGGGAAATTAAACTAAGCAACGATGATCCCTGTACCATTAGCTAGAGCTTGAAACACAATATAGGAATTGTTGCTTTATTTAGTGTTCCATGTACTTTCCACGCATCTATTGAAATAGTTTTGAAGAGTAACCCTGGCTAGTAATACAAATACTATCCTTTGCTGAAAGAAGTGCCATTAAAGATACTAAGTGCCACCTAATTTTTTTCCTTTCTCAACTATGCAGCATGAAACTGAGCACATGAATTTAGTCCTGTGATATTTAAGTTGAATGGGATTGTATTTATGATCCTAAATTATGCATTTAACATAGTTGGTAGCTTCAAGAGAAAAGCAGTATGAGATTTTCTCTTTATACCTCTATTTATTTATAATTACAAACAAGTTACTGTAAATTCTAAATGAAATTCAGAAAATATCATAATTAATATGCATACCAATCAGTGTGGAAACACAGAAAATTGATAATTTTCTTATTACTCTACACACAAATTGGAGGTGAAGGGTAAACGGTTGTTCTTTAAAGTTTTTCTGTAACCGTTCAATCGACAGCATATTTAGGGTGTGGTTTTTTAATTTACCTATTAATAACTTGATATACAGGTTTTATCCTGATAGAGGAATGTTTTATCTCTAGCAATAAATATCACTACAGTTTCCCAATGGTTGTTTAAACATCTGTATATTAACAAGGGAATGGTTTGGTTACAAGATAAAAGTTTGTTTTAAAAAAAAGGGCAAACAAACTGTATTTAAAATGAATATAAATGAAGAAAAAACATTACATAAGCTGTCAAGACATTAAATAATTTGAGATAGACTTACTTATCTCCTAGACGTGTGAAAACACTGTATGCTATATGCTTTATTTTGGTGAAATAATGAAAAGAAAATGCTTGTTAAGAAAAAAAACAACTGTCAATAAAAATACTTTAAGTTATATGCCAAGTTCCCTGTTGACTTTAGTGGCAACCTTTAATGTGCTCATACTGATCCATTTATGGTGGTTCTAAAGTGCCTGTTTTAACAGTACAGAATGTATTAAAGCTGTAGAACTGGTCCTCAAACATTCTGATAATAGTGACCAGCTGCAATTCAACTGTCAATAAACTGCTGCCATATTGATATGAAAGGCAGGTAGAAGGCAAAACTAATGGCAAACTAAGCTAAAATGAGTGGAGTGAATCTTGAGTACAGGCAGTGGTTAGTACTTTCCTGATTTGCAGAACTTCCCCAGAAATCACATAATCAATCCTTCTCAAATCAAAATGGTAGAAGAATTTGTTGTTGAAGGAGGACACTAAACCATTAACAAATCTCTTGTCAAATGATGTGGAGAATGAGTAACATTGGAAAAGTTAATTTTAAGCTAGTAGAGTAGTGGTCCTGCTGCTCTTCCTTGCTGTAATACATTTATCATTCAAAGAGTAGTGGAGAGGTGGCAGAGGGGACGGGGAAAGAAAATCCAGAAGAAGCACACACTAGGTACTCACTGTTGGGTACATTATTGTATTGTGTTAGTATAGTTAGTAGCAGAGTGTTGTCTAAAGGGGCTGCATCATTGCACTAACTCCAACAAGAAGGCTACAGTTAAACAGCAGACTCAGTTGGCAGCAGTTCTAAATACTGAATGAGTCACTAGTTTAAATTGCAATTCAACACATCCTCAGTTTTTTTTTTTTTTACTTTGTTACTGCCTTAGCAGTTATCAACCACAATAAATTTCACTTGCCTTTTATTTTTATTTTTTAAGTTTGCTTGCAGATCTACAACTGGTTGTGGATCAGTGATTACATAGGCAGCAAGCGTGTCTATATCTAGTGTGGTTTTTTTTTGAATTAAATTAAAATAAAACTTTAAATTTGATGCATCTCTTGTGAAACAAACACAGAACATTAACTTGTCTACAACTAAGTCCTATTGAAAAGAAACAATCTTAAATACAAGATCTATGGGTTACTTCAGAAGCACTGTCATTTTGCTGGACAGTAGCACTGTTTGATTTTGCAGTTGCTTGTGATGTAAAATGTAACTGCACATTAATTCTTCAAATTGCAGGATAGCAATTTTGCAGTTTTTATCTCTCTTACCTGTTCTTACTGCTTCTCTTCTGCTCTAACGCCTGTAGTACATCCAGTAACTAGTAAGCTTCAAGTTTGCTGATCTTGGTCTGAACTGTGTAACTGCAAATGAATGAAAACCCAGTCACCACTTTTGCTTATACAAACTTGGAATGAAAATTCATTAAAACTGTTTCTGTTTATAGTCTTGAAGACACAGTTTATGAATTTGTGATGATGGCCATTTTTCAACTCCTACAAAATAAGGTTAAGTACACAGATTAGGAGATGAAGATACCAAAATCCAGTAGAGTCAACATTCCCTGGAAAAGGTTCTTGCATCTAGAAGGACAATACCATTAATTTTTCTCTTCTCTTCCTGAAGCAGGGACAAGAAAGGAGCTTGGTGCAAATGGCTCTCACAAAGCATGCCTACTGAAATATAGTTTTAAAAAATAACAAAAATAATTGGAAAAAAAACCCTAAAATTTATGCCGAAGTACATATTTTTCCTACATTATAAAATGTTTGAAGTCACAGAGGAAAGGGAAACCTTGGTGACAATAAACAGGGTAGGACAAAAGAAATGGTAAGCCAGATAGTTATTAAACATCCATAGCTCAAATACCGTGTGGTTAATACTTAACAAACTTGATCCTGATTTCTTCAAAAATATTCTGCCTCAAGAGAATAGGGAAGAGATGCATTGGGGATTGCAGCTTAATAACCAGAGGTGCAACAATCAGCAATCCTGTGTGTACTTGAAAGAGCTACTGGCAATATAGTTGCTCCAGCCATCAAAGTAGTAAGTTCAAATGGTTCAATATTGGTTCACACCATTCAGTTCCCTTACTATACACCTTCACAGTGCTCCAAGGCTTGAAAAACTGCTTATGAGGGGAGGTAGCATCCATTCAAAAGATGGGAAAACAATAGCTGAAACAGTTTAACTGTGAAGCTATAGAAGAGAGGCAGGATGTTTTAAAACATTTTTTCCAGATTCTTTTATCAGACACTCTTGAGAGTAAGATCAAATAAATTCATCTAAGCAAACCACAGGGAAAAAATCCATTTTCCTCTACTGTTAGAAAAAGGGGAAATACCAACTGGTAGTGGCAACTCCTGATGTAAATACACATAACCCATGCCCCTCTCCAACCCCAAACTCATTCACCTTCAATTTTGCCAATACCATTGTCTTCACGCTGGATTACTGTGACAGTTAATAGGTGTCATGTTCACAGTACATAAGACATTTCAAACTGCTCTAGTCACGAGAGAATTCAGAAGGTAAGAAGTTGATGAAATTCAAAGGTGACTTTCTTGGCATTTTTGCCGTTAGCTTTGCTTTCCTTCATATGAATTTTCAGTTTTATTTTGCCTATGTATCAGTTTGTGCAACTGATACAGAAAAGAAATTGACAACCGGATTAATAATAAATCAATCTCTGAGAAATCCTCTCCATTACTCGCTAATCCACCACAGTAGAAAATGTAGTAGAAGATCCTGATTGGAAAGGGGCTTTTGTTGGATCAATCCTGGACCATGTAGCATGATGCTATCAAAACACTGATGATTGGGGCATTTTTCTGAATGTTTCATCAAGATATGTCAGTACATGGTGTATTTGATAACAGCAAGCTTAGGATTAGTGCGGCAATACCATTAGATAGCTAACATTCTGCTTTTGTAATTTGGGTCTCACATTTCTTGTTTTCACAGCTATTTGAAATACTTACTTAAACCTTATACATTGAGTTCATGGCATGAAAAATCCTCAAGAGATGGTCAGCATTCATGATCAGTGTTGTATTTATGTACAATTTTAAAGAAAGACTACCTGCTTGACCAACAGTATATTTGAGACTTACAATTGTTCTTTTGTAAAAGTGCTTTTCAGCTACATACAGTACTAATAGCACTGGAAAACATACATTTAACAAAACAAAACACACACACACACAAAATCATTACAGTTAAAGCATATACCTACAAGAGTCTTTGTATGCCGGTTTGTAAGAGGGAAAAAATGAATGTACGGAAAGAAGTGGGAGTGGTGAGGCACAGACACCTAAAATACAAATTCAGAAAATACAAGAGGTGCAATTAATTCCACTGAAGCCTGTATATCCCATCCCAAATATCAGTCAACAAAATGACAAAATGGCTTGACTGGATGTTTAGATAATTATAATTCACAAAACCCACACCAAACATATTCTCCACAAGTGTGACAGTCCTTTATACTAATGAACTAAGCCTTCTAACATGGGAAGAGAAAAATAAACAAGAAAGACAGCCTATGCTCTGCCATAAACACAAAATACAACACTGTGTTGTGAAACACTGCTGAGAGCTCAGAACAAATGTGCTGGATTACATACACTGTTCATACCTACTTCTGCTCCTTTCACAAATAGGAGAGCAGTCACGGGCTATGTGTGTGAATATGGGGAGAAGTTAAGAGGGAAACACAGCTGAGGTCTTGACTAGAGAATATAAAGGATTTCCCCTTGGTGCTGTGTTTTTGTGGGTGGGTATTTGGTGGGATTGGAGTACAGAAGTTGTATTCGTTTACCTATGTAGCACTCTGACATTAGGAACTATAAATTATTTCGATCTGACCATGCTTTTCCTTTTGCACATTAGCAAGAACTGAACAAAACCAAGTGTAGAAACACCGGATAAAATGCATATTAAAGAAATAACTTGTGTTGGGTCTTTCCTGAATCAAAAAGACTCTGATAAAATGTTTGCAGGAGTTCCTTATATAAGCGTTCTGTAGAAGTGCATACTTCTCACACGGGAAGGGGAAGAAGGACAAAATAACTTTCCATGTCTTCACCCAAATACATACAGGATAATTTTTGACCTGATCTGAAAAGAAGTAGCCATTAAGTCTCTTGTTTTATAAAATAACAACTCTCTAAGACAAAAGGGATGCTATTTGGAATAACGTTTCCTGCTAGTGGCAGATAGTAAGGACTGAGCTTACCTAAGCCTGATCCCTACGGGCCAGTGGCATGAAGCTTAGACAGCCCTTTCAGAGTGCCACTAGCTCATGTTTCTAGTGCTGTGAAGTTGAGGCCAAACAGAGGGAACAAAGGATGACATCACACGTAGGAAAACAATGAAATACAAAGAAAAAGGCTTGGAGACTTTATGTCTAGGCACATCAAGAAATCCACTTGCATTGCAAGAAATCCAGTCAGGAGTAAGTGCTTATATGGAGAGGACATCATATTGTTTTACATCTGTACAAGACCACAGACCTAAAACTTGCATATCATTCCATGCAGGTAGGAAACATGTAACTTACCAAGCAACAACTCCCAAGAAAATTATTGATAAAAACACTCCCAAAGGCCCCTTTCTACCACATCACTGAAGAATAATGCGTGTGTGTCCACTCTGGGTTATGTTCCAGAAACTAAAACATAATCTAATCACTCTTTGATCTGGAATGGAACTATATATTGAACTGTATATTTTTTGACTTCATTGCCTAAGGTGGATGCAAGCTCCTGGTTTGCTTACTGAAGGCTCCTATATCACTGAGAGCTCTCTGCAACAGGGTTGTCAGTTAACCACCCAGTAGAACCTGAAACTGCTGGTATTGCTCATGTATGAGTCATCTGACTGCACTTCAGACTCTGATAGGAGATGAGCGATCTGACTCACAGGCAAGCAAACCCAACAATTTTCTGTGTTCCAGTGATAGGCAGTATGTATTTAGGTAAGTATGCTATATAGTCAAACTTGCATTTCCTGAAGATAAATCATGCTGCAAAATGTAAAAAGGAAACATTAACAATGTGCTTAGAGAAGATTTTAGCATATTGTCTTAACCTACAGTGTTTACCTGCATCTGCTATGTGATAAGTAATAAAAATAAACTAGAAAGAAAATGTTAACAAAGATTCTCACATATTTTGAAGGTACCTAACATTGCCGTCTAGGACATAAAAGCAAGTAAGTAAGAAGAAACTAAACTGTCTTTTAACAATGCACAAAAAAAAAGATCCTAAAGGTCTTCATGCAATGTCTCAAGATTTACTTCACTAACCAATCCAAAATGCTTTTCTTTGTGAACAAATGTCTTTCCTCATTACGTTTTCTTTCTTCTCAGTGCTAGGGACCTCAGGGGGTTTAAATACAAGTGAAATGTACTTGCTGTGTTTTATCTTACTTTTGGTGATTCCACCATCTCAAAGGGTATGTAAGATCCAAGTTATAAACAAGAGAAAAGAGAAGGATAGAGAAAGCCAGGCAAAGGAACACAAGAAAGGTACGTTGTCATGTGTCTCAGTGTGATTACTATAATCTTGCAAGCACCAGGCACAGGAAAATCGCTTTTAAGAGCTGCTTCCTGGCCTTACTGTCTCAGAACACATCTAGAAGATACGATGGTAAAAATATCAATGGACAGGCCCACGTCATCATTTGTGCTCCCACTACTGTTACCAGCCTGCAGAACTGCACTGGAGGTCTTTGGCTGACAGAGGCCCAAATGCGTAGCAGCAACATCTCAAACACACCATAAAAATCTTCTAGTGTTGGAGTCTGGAAGATAATATAGACCTGTCTTGTTATCTTAATACTGTTATGACAAATGACTAGTGTGCTTCTAGGAACAAATGGCCATGGTCTTTTGTCTTTTTTTTTTTTCTTCTTTTTTTTTTTAAGCTTACTAAATTTAAGGGGTTTTATTTTATAAAAAGACTTCAGCCTTAATGGCTGTTCCTTTTGCTATCAGTACTGTAGCTTCTGCTGAAATCGATTATAGCACAGTACAAGTTCTGTGGCTTTACTCGGATTCCCCGAGCCATGTCCATGAACAACATTAAACTTAACCAATCTAACGAAAGCTATGCAAAACGTCAGTAATGAGGATTCACACTGGGCAGAGAGAATGAAGGTTTCCTGGCAAAATGTCAGTGAATCACTAACAGAACAATTGGTCCTTTGTATTCCAGAGACAGACAAAATAGGGGATTTACTAAAACCAGTGATTTTCATCTCAAAGATCTCATCACAAAACTAATGAAACCGCAGCTGTTACAAAACTATTCTAAAAATCAACATGTTTCAAAAGGATGAGAGACAAACCTTCAATTCTACCTGTGAATGCTCTACAATAAATGAGTTTGGATTAATAAATTCTTAATTTCAGCATCACAGTGGTAATTCAAGAAGATGGATTATGCATCATTTGTTTATTAAGTGTTAAAAACACATAACAAGTAGTTGTTAAAGCTTCTCTTAGCTCAACTCTCCTTGTAAAACTTAGTACACTTGGTGAAAGATTAGAAATATGGTTGGCATGTGAAGGCACTAAATTACCTAAATTTTCCTCAAGGCAAGTACTCATCTCTTCTGTGACTTAATTACTTCCATAATGCTTTCTTATCTGTAGGTCACATTGTATTAATATATAGTCATTGTGATAATATAGCTCTACTTGTATAAGCAGTCTAAACTGTATACAATTAAGGACTTATTTTATTTTTACAAATCCATTTTAATTTGATGATGTTTATTGGTCTGTTTGATGTTGTACATCATTTCATTTGGCTTATACTACTTATTCCCCAACACTGGCAATGTCAACACAACCAATGGTTTTGCTTATCCCTCTACTCCACAATGCCCTTAGAATACATACACTAGACATTTCTGTATCAATGAGAAACTAAACAAATGCTCAGAAATGGGAATGACAAAAATTAAAATTAGTAGTGAATGTGTTATTTTTGCTTTTTTGGTGTTTCTTTTGGAAGGGAAGGCTAGTATTAAATGATCATAATAATCTTCTACTTAGCATTGGGCTTGCTATTACTGAAAACCATCTTCAAACCCATGTGCCTCCTGCACATAAAAATTAGAGTATACTAGGTATACTTCCAAAGTCACATACCAGGGGAACTATACGGGTTTGAAATGAGTCCAATGCCATTCACGGGAATCATTCAAATTTTATCACTTTTATATAATGCATTGAAATAAGAGTCAGAGGAACTAACACTATTTTCAAGGAACCAATTTTGGTATTTTCCATGTTCTCCTGTATCAAAGTTTGCTTTGCAGCAAAACTTCAGCTGAGTAGTTTCAGTGTTTACAGGTATTTTACATTATTGGATTCATTTTTTTCATTCCACAGGCAGACAAGAGGCAGAGCCATCATAATTATGGACACAATTGACTATTATAAAAAATTCCCCTGGAGCAACTGGATAGCACACTACTCTAAATCAAATGAGCAGCTATTAACATCACCTGTATACAGTTTATAATGTGGTGTTACTGCTGCCTTTCCAAATTCCCTAGGAATTAGATTAAGAATTTCAACTAACCTTGTCAATTAATTTTAAAAAGGCAAATATTCTTAAAATATGAAGCCTTTCATTACGATGCAGAGAAAAAAAAAGGGGGGGAGGGAAAGGTAAATTTAGGGGAGAACAAGATGTAAGTGACAACCTTTTTATCATGCAAAACAAATGTCAATACCTAAAACCAAAATTGATCATTCAAAGAATTTTAAAACTATACCAAAGTGGAAGTCTGCCTATGAAAACATAAAGATGATATGAAAATCCAAAATATGTCTTTAGCTAGATTTAATGTAGTAATTCCTAGATAAGTACATTTTTGCTTGCACAAAAGTTTCCTGACTCCATTTGGCATTTAAGTTGGGAATGCGTAAACACAAAGAAAGAACGTGAGTATCTCTACACAAATGAGTAAGCATACAACTTACAGGCATGTATAGCATGTACAATAATCAGTGACTATTAATCCTGAAGCATTTTTTTGTTGTATTCAGAAGCAAATATATTTAACATTTATATGTTAACTCCAAAGAGAATAGCTCAATACAACACACAGAATTCCAGCTTCAAATATTTAGAGGTCTAAACTAAGTGATGTCATTGCATTACAATGCAGAAAAAAAATCATGCATTTATAGGGCTGTAATCTCCATTACCTCTCTGATGACTATACTGAATTTCTAGGGCACTCAAACTGTTAGATTACATATAACATATAAAGTTGGTTGTTGGGGTTTTTTTTCCCTTTGGAAGCAGAGAGATAGTAGTGGCAAATTCTGTTCCTTGACACCATTTGAAATCTATGAGAAAGACTTCATATGTGAACAAAGACAAAGCAATAACCAAACACATGATAAATGGGACAGAAAAAAAGTTATTAGTGTAGTATCTATAGTGTAGTATCATTCTGCAACAAGCTAAAATCCTTGTCTTTACATATCCTCCTTTCTGGCCTCAATATTCCTAATTTTCCTGTTCCATGTTTTCTGGTGCTTTCTACTTGTGGTTCCATGATCCAGGATACCAGGTCTGTAAACCACTGAATTAATCACCAACAAGTTTAGCACTCATCAAGGTTATCACGTGAAGTTTAACTAGGTCAAGCATATGTATATAACCACATTTATATTTTATGGTCCAGAGTACACACTACAGAACTTTTATTTACCTCACATTCGCTGTGGGACAAGGATTAACACGCAATCTGTCAAAGTGGCATAGATAGTACTTCATATAACACGAAGACCACAAGAACAAAGTGAACATGCTAAAATACACAAATCACAAAAAAAAAAAAATTAACTAGGAGAACAAGTTTTACACATTAACTCTTTTTGTGATGTTGATCTGGCACTTCTGGCACTGTGAGATGCTCTCAGATGACTAAACATGGCCTCATTTCCATCACAGCTAATGCAAACTTCTTGCTTCAATAGTATCTATAGTTTACAGACTTAAATAGGTTGGTTTTTTTTTTAAATCTCAGAAAACCTTTGCTCTGCTGACAATACCAGCCTTGATCACCAGATTCTCCTCTCCTCTGTCAAGTGCTTTCTCATATCCTACCATACTGCTTTTTAAAAGTGTGAAAGCTCCTACTCAAAGCGGAAAGCCACTTGGAAAAAACAAGTTCCCCTATAATAAATAGCATACCTTGTGTCAAAGTGCACTTGGAACCTAAAAAAACACATTCACACTAATTTCCACCCCTTACTTTCACATTCTATTTTCCAGTAGTCTCCTGCTGCTGGCATTCTGTTTGAGACATCATTAGGTATTGTAGATAATCAGTAATTTTCTGCGTATTTATAAAAGCTTTTTTTTTTTTCAATGCTGTATATTGTATTTTATATGTCATCTTAACACTAATGCAAGATGAACATTCAGTTACGAAACAGACTAACAAGGATATTTTCTTGGACTACTTTCATATTATTTTACTCACAGTGACATTACTCTTCAGTTCCACGATTTCAGAGCCTAAACACTTCTATACAGCACTTCTAGTAAGTAGTGAGACTGATACTCTTAGTACTGTTTTCATAATTATTTTTCCTCCAACATGCCTGAAGACCAGAAAAAAAGATCAATTTGGAGCTGATCTAAAAAAAAACAAACACCAATGAAAAAAAACCAAACCAAAACCAAAAAGTCTTAAAAGATCCCTGAAGACTGCTAAAGTAGTGAAGTCCATATCCCATTCTACTTTCAAGCTATGACATACCTTCTCCAAAAATTATCAACACTCCAGATAAGTTCAGAAAAAAATATCTTGCTATGACAGCTAATAGAAACAGCACAGATTACACTCAGCAGACAGCTATAGGGCTTTGGCAACAAACTTTGTGGTCACTACAGTCCCTGGCTAAACCCGTGATGGCAGATAATTATTTCCTCAAATTCACATAAAAGTGTTTGTTCAGAAGAACATCATCAGACAAAAGTACTGAAGACTAGCATGCTCATTCTATAGTAAGCAATTTATCTGCAACTAAAAAAAAACAAACAAAAAGAAAGACCTGGTTTGTGTTATTTCTTAAATCCAAACCTTATGTAGCACGATACAACACACTTTTGAGGAAAAATCTAAATTTTGTGGGTTTTTTCCCCCCTATAGTTAGCACTCAAGTTCAAAACAAGCACAAATACCCTAGACCATCATCAGAAAGACAACCCTGATAATTCTTCCAAATAGGAAATTCTTATCAGTATGTGAGAAACTAGAGTAAATGTAGCCAATCTTATTCTCCTATGTTCCAAACCATGTTCTTCAAACACTTACCACTAATCTCAAAATTGAACAAATATACATATATAAAAGAAATGCTAAGTTAGAATGGAGAAAGCTGATTTTTGTGTCAATTAATTTTTCAGATGCCACCTTCCCTCCCTCAGCTGTAACCTGCACTACAGCAACCATGCTTAACACTTAGAGCATGTCACTATTCTACAATTTATGAATACTGGTTGTGATTTATGATTAGTGGTTGCAATAACTACAGGAACCTGCATCTGCATAGATGCTGAATGGTACTCGTTGTCAGTGCCATATTGTCTTTCTACCCCCAAAAGGGATTTAACATCAGCAATGTGTCCCATTGCTGTTTCCTGTTGGTTTGAAGGCCAAAAGATTTATGGCAGAATCAGAGCATACTTCGTAAGCTTTTATTGTATATGCAGTCTGCAGAAGCTACCACTAAACAGCCTTATTATGGCCTTGTTCCCAGGTCTGATTTTACTCCAGCCAAGGAAGTAACATCAAAAATACCCCCAAAAGACTGTAAACAAATCATTGATATGATGCTGGAAAGGAGAAGTTATTGTAGTCACAAGAATCCTTCAAAATTATAGGAAAATGGCAAGTCTCATTTGGCAATCTGATTTTTTGATGTCTGAGGGAAATAAGCTGATGGATGGCTAACTTTTTTCTCTCCCCACAAGAAGCAACTGACAAGTAACTAAACCCACAGCACCTACTAAAAGTAGATGTATTTCTAGCTGTAATAAATAATCTCTCTTCTCAAAGCACAGTTGTTTTAGAGAAAAGATGCAAGAGACCTGCTCCACAACCTGGTAGGTTACTGTAACTCTTGTCAATGAGTAGGAATACATCTGTTTAACTAACATGCTAGGGAGGCTAGAATCCCTCCTAATTTGTATTTTCTATGTAAGTTTTCCATGCCACATATAAAGAAACATTATTGGAAAAATTTATTAATATTTTTTTCAAAAATACAAATACATTGTGAGACCTTAGCTTTGACAGTTATTTTTTCCAGAAAACTGATATTTAAAAAAATATTGATGAGATATCAGAAGATGAAAACATGTAATAGCATTTCGATCTCATTTCTCTATTGTTTCTGAAACTCTCTTATTACACAGAATTTGTCATGTTGATCATCCTGTCTTTTGATGATATTGGCCAAGAGAGAAAGCTCACCAACTTCTGTAAAATGAAGCTTTCTTCACTATGTAGGTTTTCAGATTAATTCCTGTCAGCCTCTATATCAGTTCCATGACTCACTTGAGCTTTGGGTCAAGCCTCAAGCAACAGAATGAATTTACTGCTCCTGGATACTTTTTTCCTCCTTATCACTATCTGCCCCCCAGTACCAGAGTATTCATTAGTTTAGATAAGGTTAATAGTATGCTTGTGAAAACTCATTTTGTATCTTCAAGCCTTTATATTAAACATCGCATTGCCTAAGTTAACTAAAAATTATTTACCTGATTATAATTCCAACTCCTGTATTGGACTCTAATTTGCTTTAAATGCTTTTATTTCTGAATGCTTTACTTGTCATGGAAAAATAACTATACATTACTGAATATAATAGAAGTTAAGAGACAGCTGGATTAGGTGTTATGCAGTAAATTGACCCATTGCCTCTCATACAAAGTGCAGTGTCACTGCCCTAACAGTGCAAGCTGTATATAGAAATGGATAAACCTTAAAAGACAGCAGCAGTTTATTCATTTTAATATAACCTACCAAAAATGCATAAAGCATAGGTAAATATTTATATATGGGATGTCAGCTGTCTCTATTATTTACTTTGTATCTTAACGGACTGTCAGACTGGAATACAGTTCTGAACCAAGCCTCAATAATAGACATTACAGCTTTAACAGATATTTTGCAGTTTCTTGTAATGCAAGGGTGCAAGATGCTAATATGTTACATAAGAGATAAAGATGGAGGACAGGACAAATAAAGAATTTGTTACTTAACTTCACTATTGTACAGACAATGCTGGTCCTTCCTTTCATATCAATTTAAGGTTTTTGTTGTCACTGCTTTGAAATAAAATCATCTATGCCTTAACTGGCAACTAAATAATCACTTAGTGATTGAAATCAATGTAAAGAGACTGAAAAGCAGCTTCAAAAGACTTAGATTTAATTCACTGAAAAAAAAACCAGAAAACACCTGGTCTGCATTCCTGCATGCCCTTAAGCTGATTTTAGATATTTCAGTTTTATGCATACATCAATTTTTGATATGTATAGAATTTGCGAGCTCATTTTTACATGCAAATACTGAAGTCTGATATCAAAATATTTGGCTTCCTACAGGAACAGGCACAAACACTACCTAAATGTCTGCATCTCATATTAGTGGCAACCCTGTTACACGACCAAAGTAATTCTCAGCTGAGCTGGCACAAGCCTTTGTCTGGCCTACCCTCAAAACTGTATCTTCATTAAACTGTATTATTTCACCAAATCGTCCCAACTTGACATTACAGACATACAAAATCCCATGTAGTCTGCATTAGACTTGCTCACTGATTCCATTTTTTACACTTAGACTGCACCTTTGCATTCTGGTACAGTGTAGCAGGATAGGCTGGAGAATGCAAGATGTAGCTAGCCTGAATAAGTCTTCATTGTTACAATTTATCTAGGGATCATGGACTGATTCTACCTCCTGGATGAAAAGAAAGTCCAAGGCTAGCAAAAGTTACAGCAGTGGCTAGCTTTTACCAAGTATAGGCCACGATGACTTGTACATTCATCTTGCGAAGACTTCTCCACCAAACCCTGGTGTTCAAGAGAGACCTACTGTTTTTTTGTCACATACTCTCATGTAACGTGCTGTCTGACATCTGAGCAGGGTCTGTGCAAGGATAGAGAAAGGCTATGCAGGGCTTGTTGCAAAAATCAGACAGCCTGAAGAGACTGCTATCTTGAGGCATATGGTATGCCCACGTTAGTTTTAGAAGGTGTCTCAACGTAAAACCTTTAAATTCAGTTGACCAATGCAAAAGGAAAAAAGCCTAACAAAGCAGGACATACGTCCCCCATTTGACTATTTAAGAAATAAAATACAAATGCAAAAAACCCACACCATAACCGTCACTAATAGTCACAATTAACATTAACATCAAACAAATCAGATTTTAAAGAACTTCCTCTAGTGCCAAGTTGTGTCAATTTTTATTTCAAAGCTCACAAAAGCCATACAAACTATAATTTAACCTTTTAATATTCATTCAGAAGATATATTTAGTCTATTTTGAAAACAATATATTCACTGCATGTCTACTTTTATTTCTAAGCTTCTGCTAGTTTCAGCATTAATGCTCTACAGTATGTGATGATGATCTTGCAGAAGGTGGAATGGCATCTCCATGAAATAAAAATATCTCTTTGGCATAATCTAAGAAATCTTTCACTTTTCACTGCACTCATAAGCAAGTTAGCCTGTAGATAAACCACAGGTGAAGCTTACAGAATGTATGTAGGCTGCAAACCCTGCTGCAGGCTTTAACCAAAAGCCAGAACTCCATCTCCAGCCTTCTGAAAAGAGCTTTCACAGAGGATATTGCCACCAGTGCAAAGCTCCACTGAAGATGGGTTCAGTGGAAGACAGGGAAGCAAAAAAACCCCACATCTACAAAGACGCCACTGCAGGACTTGGGTATTCTTTCATTTGTTGTTCATAACTGCCACACTTATTGTATAGGAAATTATTTGTATCCTATGCATATAAGACTTTCATAACTACAGAATCAGTGCTTCAAATTCTACTGCAATTTTAGAAAAACAATTCCTGTGTTCATTTCACTGGCAAGGTGTGATACATTTCATTTGCATCTCAGTCAGGGATCTATTAAGGCAGTAAGATTCTTCTATTCAGAGCTTCTTACCAGAAGAATTTTAATCAATTTTAGATTGCTGGGAAACAGCCTTGCAGATAAAGCCTCTTCATACTATCTCACTGACAAATCACGTTCAATGTAAAATTTCAAGACACAACACACTTCAATATTCAAAACTTTTACTGAAATCAACAGTAGTTTTCATCAATCAAAGAGTCAGATAAAAAGTGATAGAAACCTTACAAAGTTTGGCTCTCAGAACCCACATACTTCTGGAATAGAAAAAAATTGCTGTTAATGAGTAGAGAGAGCTCTATTTAAGATCTTTCCTTTACAGGAGCCCTGATGCACATAGTTCATGTAGGACCGATAACAGACTTAATTGGGGCTACTCAGTACAGGCATGGCTTTATTCATGAAGTACTAGCAGGATCCAGACCTTCGCAGAAGAACTGCTATTTAATGCAGAAGTCCACTACAGACTGTTCATGATAATATTTTAAAATGTCATGTTTTACATATTTATGTTAGAAAACTGGCAGGAAGTTACAATCAATACATGAGCTTTACTACAGTACTACTAAACTAACTTTATTAAAAATGCACTCTGTCACCATGACGGCAAGTGACATTTTTGCACAGAACTTTCAAATATATTCTGTTGAACTCCTTGATGCTACTCTGTTATATCAATGGTAAATTTTCCAAAGCCTTCTGTGTGAATAACAGGGAACAATTCCTTGAGCGTTACCCAATTATTATTTTTTTTTTTTTTACTGGGGATACCGCTGACTTCTGTGGTGCAAGTCACTTCTCTCCACCCTGTTCTTTCTAGCTATTAAAAAGGTTATAGAATTATGTGTTTGAGGCTGTTGGCTCAAATGTGTGGCTTTTTAAATAACAGCCTACGGAGAGATGAAACAAAATTACTTCAAAAGATGTATATGTTTTATATAATCTTACAGAAAATCTCAAATATCCAAGCCTGCAGACTGGGAAATAACCTGTGAAGTGTTGTACTGACAAACCTAGATAAAATTTTAGAAAATCCTAACAGCTCTGCAGCTGTCTGGCATTACCCCTCCAGTTTCCATGGATACAACCATTAGATCAGCAGCTGAAATTTTGAAATGAGTATTATTTTAGAGCACCCTCTTTCACAAAAATCCTGGTGACAACCAACGTGTTAGAAATATTGAAATTATTTTGTTGAAAGCCCACCCACAGTTACAACATCGCTAAAACAAACATTATAAAAGAGAAGAAATTAAATCCAACATTTTACCTTTTCAACAGGAAAGACTACAAGCAGGAGGAAAGATTATGAATATTTACAGGAAAAATGTTTTCCAGTTGCATAGTTTGTTTTGCAACACCAACAAAATTTAGAAAGAAGCTAGCCTTCTTTGCAGCAATCAAAAACCCAAAACCAGCACAACCACAAAAACAACAGAGAAAATATATTTGCTTTTAGGACAACTAAAAAAGGTGCTTTGCAAATATATCCAACTTTGCTTGTTTGTGGTGATCTCAAAATACAACACTCCAAGACACAAATTCTGAATCAAGCTAGAACACTTTAGTAAACAAAGAATACTGGCATACAAAAAAAAAAAAAAAAAAGTAGGATGGGGTGGGGGTAAGACATTATACATTGCCTTTAGCAGAAGCATAGGGGACAAACTTTATAAATCTTGTCACTACATGACTCATTGTAAATACTTAATACACTAAAGCAAGTGACAGGAATAAGCAAGAATGGCTGAAAGGAGGTAACTTTTAGAGACAAGGCTGAATGAAAATGGCAGAAAAGGAATACTCTTGGGTAATCAAGATAGACTTTATTACAAGCTTTGTTAGTTTTACTTGTTTTCATGCATACTAGGAAGTCTCATTTTAAACATCTCATTGTGCTTTCTGTATCATTGTGTAAGCTAATCTAACGCCTCCTGTTTCTGACAAAGCAACAAACTATATAGTTCAACCTTCTCAGAGAGGTAGGAAAACATGACTAAATGCAAGGAAGGGAAATCTGGATTCCTTTCTCATCAGACACTATTTTCACAGAGATTAAATAAATGCTGCAAGATTTGTCAGGGGAGATTTCTGTGCTGATTTCTTCTATAATTTATTTTGAACCACAAATAACTTCCTCTTATGGATTTGATATTATTACTTCTCTGAGAAGAGCTAAGATCCTTTATGATAAGGGTGTTACTAATTCTTTCAAATCTTAAAGAAGTTTTAAGCTCAGAAATTCAAAGCCTATATTCAGTAACCAGCCAAAACCAAGGTTCTAATGAACCTTTAAATGAAAGGTGTAATATATCGTGAATCTTGAAATCTTAATTAAATTTTGTTCTTACTACATTAAATAATTTTTTTTACCCTGGTGGTTTCAGATTTCTCTGATTTTCTCAACTGAAAGGCTATGAACACTTCAACTCATAGCCCTTCCCTGCATGTTCTATCCTTAGACACTTCGTAAGAATTCCACAGAACACCCTCTTGTTGCTTTGATGAGCAAACAGGCAACACACACACTACGCTAAAGAGCATACAGTAGACTGACTGGCAGAACTGAGTTAAGTGATCAGCACAGCATGCATATTTAAAAGACTGAATGCCTGGTATTAAGAGACAGATTTGTAAATTATGCTATACCCAGGTATCATAAAAAGTAACTGAATATTGATGTAAAACAAGCTTTTCTAGTTGTTTAGAAACAGGATTGGTACAGTTCACTGCCTGTTCCCCGACCTCCACATACCTATCTCCAGAGCACATAACCCACCATGGGAAGAGTAGGAAAACCAAGTAACTAAAAAGATCCTGTATCTAGGTTACTTTTCCACTGGGTCTTAGCACTAGAAAGGTAGCTAGACATGGCAGCTACACTTCAAACTATTTTTTTTTCTTCCTTTTCTCAAAACTCAAGTTACAATTAATTTCTCTTGGTATTTAATATTGCAAAGCTGGTCCTTGTGCTAGCTGGGGATGCCAGCCTGTTCCATAAAGGTGTCCACCCAAGATCTGTGCTGTCCAACTGCACCAATCCTTTCTACTAGGGATGACCAGCAGCCTATCCAAAATCGGAACAACTTCCATGAAAAAAAACCACCCAAAACAATCCCCTTGCTCCACATTTTAAAGGAAGCCACAAAAATAAATATAGAAGAACTTGTACATAAAATATAATCATTAGGAAGGAAAGAGGGAAACATGAAAACTTAATTCTGTAATGCTAAAATGGTTCAAACATAATTTGCTTTTAGAGAATAAGAGCTGTTCAGATTCCCCTCCAAAATGGCTTTTCCTATGTTCACAGTTAATAAGAGTCAGCAAGCACCAGCAAAAAAGAACAGGCATAGAGGGCTATGGGAAACTGAAAAAAAAAAACCCAACCCAATGGATAATGACAGTTTCATTAGCACAGCTGTATTTTCTTTTCCTGTCCATGCAGTTTAACCAGGGGAATATACATCCCTCCCTTTCTTTTTACCAAGGGGGAGAGAGCTATGCTATCTATATAATGCAATACAAAAATTAGTCTAATAACAGAACTACATAATTTTCAAGGCTTTCCTTACAGCTTACTGCTAGTTTTCTAGTGTCTAACTACCTAGCCAGAGGGAGATATATATACACACACACACACACACACACATATTCATCAGAAGTCTGCATGGCAAGGTTTAAAAAACCAAGCCATTGATGTTGAAACTGTCAACAATTCAAGACAGGAACTATTTAAGTTAAATGATTTAAAGACTGAAATAGCATCAAGCTATTCTGGGGAAGCAAAATTTATTTCTGTAACCCAGATACCTTTCCCTATATAATCCTGCTGCACACTATGTTACTAACCTGCTGTCACTATAGAGCTTACTATTATAGATTGCTGGGGATACCTAGAAGCACATGAGGATAATTTATCTATTGTGGCATGCTATAGCAGTAAATATCCAGGCTACATCAGTTAGATAAATGGGGGATTCAAAGCTTAAAGTCATGAAAAATGTGCTTGCTTACTACTCCTTTCAGAGTGCTTTTTCCTATTGCGTACCATATAAAGTTATAGGAAGAAAAGGAAAGCTAAGTAGCAATTGCATTTTTTCACAAAACACATTGCATGTGAACACAGTCTTCTCCAAGACAATGTAAAAATGGTTTCCTCTATTTCCAAAATAACTAGCTTGGTAGCATGCATTGCATCTGGGTTTTTTTTCAGTGCCTAAACAGGCAAGAATTGTTCTAATACCTTCTATGAGTTGTATTAGCTGTTATGTCATTTCCATATAAAGTACAAACTGTTTTAAGACTAAAAATTCTAAGTCATGAGTGAAAAAGAGGTCAAGTTTAACCTCCATTATGAGATCACATATGTTACACAAAAGATAACCTGACAAGTCTTTCAGATTCACTGTACGGCATCCCATTTTCATATAGTTATTTGTAAGACATAGCAAAATAAAAGCCTTTCAAATTAAACAAGTTAATTAATCTACATCTTAACCCAAACATTTCAAAGTCCTCCAATTCCTAGTTCTCATTTAAACATAAGAGCCAAGTCAGTGTACAATTTCTATAAAACACCTCACAGAACCTGCAGAAACAGGAAAATGTTAACAGCTGAACATGTTAGTATTCTAATGCATAAATTGCAAAAGCATGTCCTCCGCTTCAGTCTTCAGTTAATCACCCTGTGCTGTGATCTATACATGTGTGTATATCTATATATATCTGTACATATATGTATGTGTGCACAGGGTTAATTAGGCCTCTACCTTTTATCATGTACACATAACAGTTCTACTGAAACATTTGTGCATGTTTTTCAGGCTGCAGGACTGGTTTTTAGGCAAATCGCACAATATGAATTTCAGTTATTTAGGTACTACAGCCACCTTTCCAAGTAATTCTATAAAACTGTGCTCAATCCACTTGCCTTCTCTGTGCCTCTGTTTAGGCATCTAGAAAATTCATAAAACAGCTAATGTTTCCCTAGTGTATTATAAGGTAGAACGCTCAGAAAGTTCTTCAAGGTAAGCAAGCAAGATTCCATCAAAACAAACTAGAAAGCCACAGTAATTTCTTCTTCATTCATACAGTCAATGGTCAGCAGAAGGCAGACCTCTTTCCCAAACACAACTGGCCTCTCCAGGACATAATATTTACCCTTTTATTTCCTAAACTGAGCAATCACAACATTTCCTGTTCAAGTGAAATATACCCTGCAGAACAACAAATCTATCCTCAGCCTCAAATTTGACATATTTTATATCTGAAAATACTCCAGCTACCCTTGGAGGTTTGCATTTTCTCTTTTACAGATTATTCACTCATTAATTTGGTCATTCCCTAATAATGAGCACAATTTTAGGGTAACTAGTAAGAGATTAACATTCTTTTTTTATTTTATTGTTTTATTTCCAGTATCAGAGGCAAACCCTTATACCAAAGCTGCTCTGCGACTCTGGTGACTAGTGTTTTATGAAGATGACATTAAATACATATATGAGAGAAGATGAGGTGTAATTATCCTGGAAAGATTTTCCTGATCCAAGATTCTTAAGGAGTTTGAGTCTATTTAGTACTGAAGCCTCCTTCAGTAAATTCTTCCCCTTATACCTCAGAGATTGAGAATGGCACTAACTGTAGAACCTGTTATACTGCATATTAAATCACAACTGTAAAAGTTACGATTTTTAAGCATAGAAAGAACACATTTTCAGAAGCAACCCATTCTTGTGATCTGCAGTTTGCAGTATCTGCTACTACCAAGACAATTTGTTTCACACTACAAACAAATACAAACATGTACTTGGCTTACACTGAGATGTCTTTACAAAAAGCGTCATGTTATTGTGACACAATGTACAACAGAAGTCCCAACTGGCCAAAGTGTCTAGCACTCAAGGAAAGAGTAAAGGTAGGAAAAGGGAGCTACCATGACTGCTCTGCACAGATATATACACATTCCTGCTTATTCTAAAAACTAATGGAAGTGCCATTTTTGCAATATGGCCCAAGACATCCAGCTAATGCAGAGCTTTAAACACAATGCAGCCTGGGAACACTTTTCCTTGCAGTTGCACTTCTGCCTTCCTTCTGAGACTAATTATGACATCACAGAGCTGCTTTGTGTCCCAAACTAGTTGGTCTGTGTGTCTCAGTAAGAGTAAAATTAACTTTGAAAGGAGACTGGTGTCTATACCTCCAGGAAAGAATTCCACATAAAGGACAATCAGAGGGATCAATTAAATGTTCAAAGAGACAGGCAAGAAAAAGCAGGTGTCTTTGAGTTACAGGTTCATACCCTCCCTCCAAAGGCAAACTTCTGAAAATGTCATCCAGAAGCACAGGAAAATTGTGCAATGCTACTTGTAGGATATACCAAGTCAGGTAATGCACATGATAGGACCCAGCACTGATTAGAAAACCAGCTGCACCAAATGAGTATTTCTCAGGCTGACAATGAATTTAGTACACTTTGTATCAGCTTTAGGATCCCCTCAGTTGATAAGTAACTGCAGTGAAAAGGCATAGCCTACATTAAACCTTAATATTGTTTTTCTAAGTTATGTTCAATACCTACAGAAGTGATTTTGTTAAAAAAAAGCCATTTAAGTGCCTCCATAGACTTAGAATTGAAAACACAAAGACACAACAACATGATAAGATTACATTAAAACACTGACAGTTCAAAAATCTTTATTGAACAAAAACTAGGAAATGTGGTACTTAACATGCCATAGACTGAATGGCTAATGGGATGTATGCAGAAACAAAAAACCCCACCAAAATAATAAAGGCCAAACAGTAAAATGAGCAACTAAGTTGTTTCTATGGGTGTATTTGTTAGTGTAAAACCACTTTGGGATGAAAATGAAATTGTAGCATAAAAAAGGTAGGTTAGGAGAATTATCTAAATGCAAAATAAAGATTCTTGTTGGTATTGGGTTTTTTTAAATTCTAAACTAACAAGAGTTAAAAGGTCAAATAATAAGATGGTAAAGGTAGCTATAAGAGCAAATTTTGGGGAATTACTTGCTGGTAGACATCCTCAGGTATACCATCTGAAAAAGCTGTTCCACTTGGAGGATATATTATTGTATAATATAAAAAACAGAATTGTAGTACTTAGGTTTGGTTTTAAACCTATTCCTAACCACCATTTTAAACCAGAAAAGACTGGTTTAAAGGCATAAATGGGAGGCAAAAAGAAACTCTCTTGTTAACACCAATGGAGCAGAATTATTTTAATTGAGTAGTACTTGATGTACAGAGCAGAAAAACAGTTCCAAGGACATCAGCAGAGTTATTTCTGTTTAAGAGTCTTCTCTCCATCAAGAAGAGTATCAAAATGCTTCATGAGAATTTGCGTTTGTTCTATTCTGGGTTTGAGGAAACTTTAGATTTTATTTACCATCCGCAGCATACTGTCAGTTTTTATCACTCATGTCCTATTACATAACTGAGTGGGACTGACACAATCCAACCTGACTTGACAGAGCCTGAGCTGTCACCTGTGAAATCTGGAAAAGCACTTTTCCAACGCTGCAGTGACATGAAAATTTCTTTTTTTTTTAACATCAGCTTATTTTTTAATACTTAAGGCAACCCCCCCTATCAAATAACGTACTTAATTGGCACCTAGATCTAAACAGTGCAATTGCTTTACCATCATGGTCATTTTCATGCATAGGGGTACATAAATTTTGTACCAGTTCAGCTGACACTTTTGTTGCATGTGTTAGTTCAGGCATAATCCAGGACTGAGAATCTATGAATAAACATTACCACCAGCATCGATCCCAGATGTAAAGGTTAGTTAAGTTACCCTTTTTACTCTCATTGCAACCAAGTATTTAGACACCATCAATGTCACACTGAACAGAATATAAAAGCTTTTTAAAGCAAAACAAATCAATATTTACTCCCAAAACTTATATATCTGCATTTGTAGCTATTGTGAATACAGTCACGAAACTTGTACCTGTGAAACTAAAAACTTTCTCGATACAAAGTATGCACACAACATTTTGACACGCATTTTGGTCTCTACATGTTTCCAGAATGCCCTTAATCTGTCATCTACTACTCCTGGTGATGGTGAAGCTGATAATGTCAGTAAATTGATGTGAACCAGTGTTGGTACTAAAGACAAAATACCATATGATTTCATTATAAAAATAAGAAGATTCAGCAACACATTTCTTCATAGACTCATTACATTTCTTTAAGATTCTGGTGCGCAAATGTAATTAACTAAATCAGCTCCTGATGACAACTGCTAAAGGCAATCCAAGAAGAGTACTACTCTTCCTGGTAGCAAACTACTGTATCAGTTTAGACAATTATAACACCTCACCCAAAAGCATGAGGTTCCAGAAGATTCATTAAGCAGCGTTAACAGCTTGTAAGCACTGAAATGGGCAAGTGCTACTCTGCTTTATTGTCTTGTTCATCATTATTATCTTGTGTTAGGTCACAGCACTCTCAACTCTCCAAATATCAATTTAATGCAACAGTCCAGAAAAAAACCCCAAACCTCTAACTATTGACACTGGGAAGGCTCCAACATTCTCCACCAGGTGAAATCAAGCATGCAGTATGCAACTGCATGGTCACAACCAAGAGGAGCACACACCCCTCCCCTTCTTGTAGCAAAGACCCTACCTAATCTGGGGGGGTCTACCACTGGTGAAATTGCCACCTCAGCTGTAACCACCATCTGTTGCCCGATTTAATTCACTCATTTATGCCAGCACAATTGATAAAATGTAGCAGCCAAGAGAAGGGAAAAGAAAGATATCTCTGCATGGCACAACTATACTGTGTGTTAAACCACTGCCTTAAAGGTAGACTGCTATGAAATTCAATCACTCAGGATAATCTTAAAAATTGAATAATTAAGAGAAAAGCACCAATGAGGGGAAGGCTTAAACAGAGAACAAGTGGTAGAAAATAGATGAAGTAACAACAACTAGATATTGCAAAGAAGGGGGAAACTAGAACAGAAAATAATATTTAAAATTTTAAGTTATTTGCAGATATACTATTTTCCAAAAATTGCAAATGAACATCTTTCTCTGCAATTCTCAGATATGTTGATGCAAATCCCTATTATTTAAAAATGTTTGACATTCTGAATGTGTCAATGTAAGTGCATTTGGTAGGACTTGCAGAGAAAAACAAAGTGAGAAACGGTACTTCTTTTAACTTCATACACGTGATAAAAGTTTAATGGCCCTGCTGTCCATCTATCCTTTTGCAATATGACTCAATGATATGTCTCAGTATGTTTCATTTAAAATTGCAGTCAGACCACTGAGATCACCTTTTCATGTTTACTTCTTGTCATGCTTTTCTTATTCTTGACATGAACCATAAAACCCTGTCTAACTTCTAGTCTCATTGCATTAAAAAGTAGTCTTTGATCTTATTCCTATGGGATTTTATTGCTATTGAAATATCTGATGCTAACATATTTTTTTGTGTGGCAATGTTCTCCAAAAATCCTCCTGAACACCTACAAAGCATGAACCACATTGATTGTTTTGATAGAATATATTAGCAGAAGACTTGAACAAACTCTTAAATAAACTCAGGTCTGCTGAATGTGAATGTTACAATACTCTGTTTGCAAAGATGTTTTGGTATCAACCTCTAAAATCCAGTAAACTGGGAACCTATTGCCAGATCACTGCTTACATAAACAGGAAACTGCTTCTGGCATCGTCACCTGCTGATTTAGCTGTTCTTGGCATACTGCTTCCATGTGTGGCCAGAACTCATTTGCTACCTACGATCTGAAAGCACAAACCTTTTGGGTTTTACCTTGCTCTAATCTTATTTCAATTTTCATGACAAAACTTCAGTAAATTACATAGACTAAAGCAGCCAAACAGAACTATTTCTGTGGCAAAAGCAAGAGAAAAAGGAAAACCCCAAGCCAACAAGCCTGATCCCCAAATGCTAATTGGCCTTCAGTTTAAAAACAGCAAAGAATTGCTAGGATGGCAGAATACTATTTTAAAAACTTTGAAAAATAAGTAGGCAAAGATCCTTGAGGAAAAAAAATCTAGTAGGAATTATGCATACAAGTACCATTTCCAACAGTGATGCAGACTTCTATTACCCAGATCCTTACAGGTATCTAGTCTCCCACACTAAGTGATTTTGAAAATTTTATGTGTTATCACAGTCTTCCAAATATTTGTGAGAACGGTAAAGAACATTTCTCTTATATTCACTTCATCTTTTTTTTTTGCAGCATCTGAAATGACTTGGTAGGAGATGTAGTAACAGAGTGTCCGGTGAGTAAAAACTGGCCCAGACATGTTATGCTTCTCCTGAAACTACGCTATTGATAGAGGGTAAAAACACATTGTAAAAAAGGACTAGTTAGTGAAGTCTAGCATTAGCCTCTCTCTAAACTATGTGATAGGGGCCTTTCTTGCAGTTATTTTTCTCTCTAGTGACACATGTTACCCTGTAGCATATGGCATTCATGCTTTATAAGAATGGGTAATTTTATGCAATCCAGGTAGGCTCTTATAAATCTTCCCTAATCCAAGACATACAAAATGAAAAGAATTGACACCAATATAGTTAGCTGGTAAAATACTAATCTATATTAAACAGATGTTACTAATCCAAATAGATATCTTAGCCCATAACATCATCACACGATTCCAGCATCAGCTGGAAAGATAGAGGTTTAGCAAGCAGTACTATACTAAAAATGCTACCAGATTCAGAGTCCTTTCCTGTCCACTGATACGATGATTCTTAGTACAAATGAATCATGCTCGTTCCATTTCTTGGTAGGCAGAATCTTGAAGTGTTACTTTACTGAAGTACTATGTTATAAAATACTGCATATATATATATATATATATAACAGATCTTTCAGGTGCAAAAGAAACTGTGTGTAATGCTGCTCTAGATCCACAAGTCATGTCTTCAAACATAAAATAGATTTCTGCTTACTACTCCTTTTTACCCACCTCTGCATTCTGGTATTTATCAAGTTACCATATTTATGGACCAAAATAAAGGGGAGCTGTCCATCAAATGTATACCCTTAACAACCATCCAGTTTGGCAGGCTCAAAAGCTCCAATAGCGTCTGAGCATAATTTTAAGGTGACTTCTGAAACCATATTCATTGTAGCAATTTTATGTGATTTATACATTCTGATGTAAAATAATTTCACTACTTTTCTTGAACATAGGGAAAAGGGTTGAAGTTTTGAACTCTGCAGATTATTGCTTTGGTGGCGCTTTGAGAAACAACACAATGTAACTGCTTAACATTATGTTTTTAGGAGGAATAGTCAAAACAAACACCACTCCCCAACTAGTGCCTACCTCCCTCCATCTTACTCTCTAAGATTAACACATAGTCCTAATTTGACAAATAAACTCATGGAGGTGCTAAAGAGACAGTATCCCATTATAGATAGAATTTAAGTGCATGACAGATCAGAAAAGCTAAAGGTCAGAAATGCAATACAGATTATAGTGCAGGAATACTGAAATGACTTAAGGTTACTTCTCAGAACATGACTATTTTCTCAAACATTTTTTCACCATTGTGTTTTTGTATTCCTAACACTATTACTTCAAAGTAAAGAAATCAAAATCCTTAGCTGGTGTGCAAACAAGCAAATATGAAATAAGAGTACTGGATTTTATCATACAGCTAAAACTTACACTACACACATAAGGATAACTTGCTGATATCTTGACATACCACTTCAGCTATTCTTCTACTAACTAGCATTAGCATGAAATCTGACTAATGTTATATAAATAATGGGTCTATCAGCAAACTCTGGAATTAATCTGGGAGGTTTTTCCCTAACCAAAATGGATTTCAAGTTGCAACTTAGAAAGGTAAAATAAGCAGTTAGTAAAGCAGTACAGTATGTAAAATAAAGTAAATAAGTAAAAACAAAGTAAAAAGAAGTACATAAAATAGCCTACTAGGTGAACGGAAGATGAGTTCAAAAGCACACTAAATAGATTTTGAAAGCTTTAGTTAGAACACAAAGGAGTCAAACACCTTTGACAAAATGACTGGGAAGTGGTATCAGTGAGACTTGAACATAGTTTTCATTAAAAGAAGCAGCTCATTATTAACCATTGTTTCTTAAGTTCCTGTAATTCTGGTATTACATAGCCAGAGGAAACATGAGTTCAGAAATTGCTTCTTATGCAGTACTGTGGCTAGCAATTGTTTCAAATGTGACAGGACAGAAGCATTATTTGTATTTCTGGAGTAGAGAAAATACAAGTTACGTCAACATCAGAAGGGCAACTCCAGCCTGAAGGAGTTATAACTAAAGGTAAGAGGATATGGAGTTTGAAAAAAATGTGTATCAACTGAATCATTTGTATCTCATCTTGGAGTAAAATCAAAACAGTGAGTGACAGCACGCAAGAGAAACAGGGCTTAGAACTCAGCTAAGATCACTAAAGGCATTTCAGACAGCTACATTTTGCTATATATTTAGGCCTGGTAAACTGAAAGAGTAGAGGAAGTTATCCTATCAGAAATTCCTTCAAATATTTCACTTCCCAACAGCAAAGATGCTGTAAAAATGTGTACTGACATTTACAGCTCACACAAGATTAATTAAAGCACCAGGAAATAAAACTCTGAAATTAGTCCTGGAAAAGCTGCAGGTGCCAAACTGCTATTTACAGACTGAGAGGATGTAATATTTTAAAATTAAAGATTGTCATGCATCGTCTACAAGGAGATACAAGGAGAAATATGCAGCTAACTCGAAGAAAACAACACTCAAAAGTCAGCAAAAAGATAACAACTACCTAAATGTGATAGTTAACCTTTTCATGGCATTTCAGTAGAGGTAGCATTCCACTAACAGAAGCTGCCAAACCTGGGGAGCTAAAATTTTCTGAAGTTATGTGGTCTGTCCCATTTTATTCCCTTAATTTTGTCTACAACATCACTTCTAGCCGTGCCTTAAAAAATTGTGCATTATTTTAGAACACCTCTACCTCTACTCACCAAAGGGATAGAAGAAATGTCAGCCAAAGAAACACCTGTAGTGTGCTTGTTTTGTTTCTTTCCCCTCTCTGCAGTCGCCTGGAAAGCTATGGACTGCACTCTAAGCAGCAACCTTCATGAAAACTTAGAGCTATTATTTAGGAAGTGACAGCAACGGACATCCTATGAAATACAAAGGACAGAATCTCAAAAGCATGCTTTCAATGTAAGAACTTAATTTGGCTTAATGAGATCCCCCCAAGTCTTCCATGCAAAACTACAAAGTAGATGCAGACTTGAAGCATTCTTACATACGCCCAACATTCTCTTAAGGTTTAGATATTTGGTGCTTGGGTGGCTCTTGGGGTGTTTTTTTTTAATATATTTTTTTAAAATTTTAAACTAGCATTTCATCAGAGCAATACGAGTCATCAAACAAAAATGAAATTTTAAAATTCCTCTGACAGTGGAAGTCTAATCTTATTGCCCTCTACACAAATGTTGTGATTTAATGTAAGACGTCTCCGTCATCTTTGAATAAGAATGCTTCTGGGCTTTGTGCACCAACTACTCTTGCTGGCATGACTTCAGTGTGCTTTATAACACTTACTGATCACATATGTTAGATTTAGTTAGAGAAATGGCTAGTTTAAGGGTATTTGTCAAGCTTAGGAGTGAGATAAGCAGCAAATGGTCCTTAACACCAAAAGTAGCTTCATACATGCACAGAAGCAGAGCTTTGAGTTGCACATCAAACTGCATACCTACTCTTAAACTTCAGTGCTTTCATTCTGTCTAAGCTCATTTTTTACCCGCCTCCCTTCTTTATGTCTCTAAGTCAAGCACGTACCACTTATGGTTGTACAAACGAATGGTCATCACATTTATATAGATAAGAAGAACAGTGGAACTAAGAGAAATGGAATAAGCATTCTGTCTTGGAGAAAGACCAAAATATTCTCCCAAAAATGGAACAAGCACTGTGAATGGATTTACAAGAAAATTACTGTAATTTTAAAAATTGTATTAATTTGCTATGTTCTACCTAATGGTTCTACAGCCATTACAGACTTGTTTAGAGGTCCATTTTCTTATTTTTCATCTGTGTTACTCATTATTTGTGCTATTTATTGAATTTATATCGTCAAATACTCTGATATATAAAAACCCCTTGACTAACAAGATGGCAAAGAAGGGTAGGGGAACTTAATATCCCTATCAAATAAAATTCTTTAGGGTGTCAGCAAGTGCTGTCAGTCATTTATTTAGGACAAAGTCCACATTCTGGACAAAATGTTATTACTTTCTTTTCAGGTCACACTGAATTTCCATGCTGAATTCATAAAGCCAGTTACTCTATTAAAATTGCTGAAGTGGAAAAATAAACAGTTTACAAGTAAGTAAAAGAAACTCATACTTCAATTAGCTCACAGACGGGCTTCCATAGAATCACTTTGCACAAGTACTATGCATTAGAACACTTACTTATGCATTCCTTGTTTGTATGTTCTAGAGAATGTTCGTATTTTTCTTCAAAGACTTCAGTTACAACAACTGTTCTGTTACTCATTTACATATCATCTGACTAAGTGTTTCAGTCAGTCTCCTCAAAAATCCATTTCAGAAATCTATACAAATGAGTTCTTCCTAAGGTATTTGGTGAGCACTGTCAAATAATACTAAATTATTTTTGCTTTAACTATCCACAAATTCTTTATGTGAGAATTGTATGATCTTCATAGCCTGAAATAACTTTCACAACTGAATTGCTAATTATTTAAATGGAATTTGTCTGGAACAGGTTGGTTTCATTATCTTCAGTTGAGACATGCATCACAGGCTGCGAGTGGTAGGTCTGGAATTTAAAACTTCTTTCTAAATTGAAGAGTTCCTTCACTGTAATCTAAGGCACAGCAAGCATACGTTTTATCCAAATGACTTGAATCACTAAGGGAAAATGTAATGAGGGTTTCCTCACATGAATTAGAGATCTGAAGTTGGGCAAATTCACAACAAGCCCTCCTTGATTTTCTAGTCTTGAAGGCCAGTAGCATTCTCCACTACTACAACTGCTCACCTAAGCAAATATCAGATTCACAACGCATACAATTCCTCCCTGTGCAAAAGCATTCTTCCAAGAGGTGGAAGAAAAAGCTTTATGCCTTTTTAAAATCCAAAATTTCACCAAAAAATAAAAGAACAGTACAGAAGAAACAGAGTCCAGAACAGCAACTTGGTAACAATAAATCAAATTGCAATGAAAAAGTAAGGACCTGCAAATGGGAGAGAAGATACCCAGTATTTTTTCCCTGAAAGTATGCTGGACAAAGAAATAAATTTCCTTCTTCAGTATTAGTAAAGCTATTTACTTTGAAGAATGATCTTTTTTAAGGTTTGCATCTTATCAGCAATTAATCAAGATTACTTATAGCATCGCCACAGCCCACATTTATTTCCACTGAATTTAAGGGACTAGCTGAAGTGAAGTAATAATCATAAGTGAGGGAATTAGACCTTCTCTCTGTATTTAGGGTATAGTCAATAGATTTAATAGTTCCAGATTCTAGACTTCCACTTACAGTTTACCTCATGTTCTTAGTAGTAATTGGCATATCCAAACACTACTATTGGAAGGATTTAAGAATAAAAGCTAGAACATTCTATATATTTTCCCTTACTTTATGAATAAAGATTATATGGAAAACTATGCTTTCCTCAAATTATTTTTTATAACAGCTATTCCATACTGCATTTGCTAAAGCTTACTTAATTTCTTGTAATGGGAAACAAACAAACAAAAAACCTCAACAAGTTATCATTCACTTTAAAAAGGAATCAACTTCTAAAATGGAGGGTTCCCGCATACAAACTCATCTGAAAAGAACTTAAGGTATTGCACCACCTGGGTTATCTGAATTGTTGAAAAACTACCACCGATCTTTCCATGACTTTACCTCCTTTCTGTATCATGACTACTAGTCACAACATTTTTCAGTTAAGGTTCAGCCTTCTTGCAAGACCTGTTGGTTTAGGAGGAAATGGGTTGCAGACAGTGACTTTTTCCTTGCACTCTCTAAAGGCAGCTGTACTTCTCACCCTTCCCTTTCTGTGGGCAATATATGCACAACCTGACCACAAGCTGTTACTGCAGAAATATTTTCAGATTGTTACTGGCAATATCCAACCAGAATTCAGCTCAGAATGAAAAAGCCACACTCCCCATCTACAATGTGAAGAGTCAAGTGTGTCGGAACAGTACTTTCAGAAGCCATCAAGCTGAGCAGGTGTCTCCTACATAAGCCAGTGCTGCTAGTATAGTCAACACAGTCGTGTAATTGCAGACAATTTTGTCATTGTGCCACGCTACTTAACGGTTGCTAGTGAATCAGCATGCTGACAATGCTGAACACATATAGCACTGATCTCCCATAATATTTTTTTCCAACCCATCTCTTGGAAGGAATAATTTGTGAAGTGAAAGAATATTCAAAATGTAGTCACTTTGCTATAGCTTCTAATTAGCTTTTTTCCTATTTAGTGACTACAGGACTGTGAAGTGCATAGGAATGCACTGCTTCTGTCTTCTTCCAGTTGAAGAAAAACACATTCACAAGGTTTTTATCTGAACCAACATACAAAGTAAATTTAAATATTTGTATTATGTTACATTTGTAACAAAATCTACATTTATGATTTTGTCAACACAAATTTTGCTCAACATCTAAAAAGAGGGGAAAGCCAAGATTTTTAACTGTTTAGGGTATTATGTTGTTGCCAGAATCACTGACCAAACTAAATGGGGCAGTAGTTATTGCAATGCAAAAAACCCTCCAAACAAACAACAACAACAAACCCCAAAAAACCCACACACATACAAAAAAAACCCCCAACAACCAAAACCAAACAAAACCCAACTAAAACCAAAACCATCAAGAAGTCTCTTTGCTTCTACTAACTGGAATAATTTTCATTTTATTGCACCTAATATTTTGCTACCAACACCTACAGCTTTCTATAAGACACAATGCAAATATTCTACTGAGATTTACATACTTATACTTTTTTAAAAATTAACTTCTCATCAGGACAGTAAAATACCATCTGTGTATACAGTAACGAGGATACAAGAATTGTACCTAGGGATTTTCAGCAACTCAAGGAGAAGTAGGGGTCTTCCTGGACTTAGGAAAAATGAAGGTGCTTGGAAGTGGAGGATATTGGCTCGGATAACTAATAATGAGTCAGTCTGTGTGCAGGACTGCCCATGCAGGCCAGCAGCAGGAGGCTGACAGGACTGGAGCAACTACTGTAAGGGCCTGAATGTCTGAGAAATTGGAAAGTAACCTGTTGCAGATGGTTCTAGTGCAGCAAACCGCAGGGGAACAGGGAGACTGGTGGACCAGTGACAAAGCTGTGGCCCCACCTCCTCACAGCCACGTGTCACCAGAAGCATGGCATGGGCCCAAGAGCTGCCCCGTTAGGGAAGGCAGGGGCTCAGGTGGGTGGAAAGGCCAACTATGACTTCTGCCCCATGCTCGTAAGTAGGCTACAGTGCAGGCAGGTTGCAGGTGTGCTGCCCTTGGCAGCCCTGCTAAAACTGGTTCAGATTTATTCAGGAAGCTCAAATCCATTTTTCTGCTACATCACTTTTCAGCTTTTGATTTTTCCATCACTAACTATTGCCATGTGCAATCAAATACTCCATTTGCATGTGTATCCTGTTCAATTGAAAAGGCAAACAGCCCTCTAGGTACATAACTGGTCATTTCTGTGTTCAGCTGACTAACACCGTGCACGCAACAGGGCAGTACTCATACACATGCAGATCCTGTAAGACATTTCTTCGAGGCTGCTCTTTCCAAAGCCATCTGCTTTGCCTGGGCAAGCAGAAACACCAGCCACCACGCCACTGAGGACAGCAAGCTCCAAACACACCCTAACGCCTGTTCACCTTGTCAAACAGCAGAAGACTAGAACACAACCAGAAAGAAGAAAAGCCTGCCAGACCTGCTGCCATGCTTATTGTTAAAAAAAACCCTAAAAGATAGGATCCTTACAAGAAAGGACGAGAAAAGCTGGTATGTCCTTCCCTAATGAGTACCAGGGCCCTGCTGGAGATGGGCGGGAAAGCGTGAGGAGCAGCTGGGTCTCCTATTTGGAGAAGCGGGGCTTCGGGGAGCCTGAGGGGGTACCTGAAAGGGCGGAGCTGCTCCAGCGGTGCCAGGCTGTGTCGATGCTCCCGGCAGCTCTCTCGGAAAGCCGCTTTGCCAGTGGCGGCGAGAAGGAAAGGTCGCCGCCCCTGCCGTGCCCGCCCGAGGCGAAGAGTCGCCGTCGCGGCTGCCCTCGCCTGAGGGGAGAGGGAGGGGCCGCGCGGCCGGTCGCTCCCGCCCGAGGAGCGGGAGAGGGGCCGCCCTCGCGCCCGCCCCGCGGGATGAGGCGGCAGGAGGCCCCGGCCGTGCCCCCGAGGGGAGCGGCGGTGCTGAGGGAGCGGCGCCAGGAGCTCCCGCCTTCCCGTGAGTGTCCCCTCCTAGACACACACACACACACGCATATATATATACACATATATATGGGCTGCCGTATAGTCACTCTTTTCTGGGGGCAGCTTTGAGAAAAGTTTGAGAGAACATACTTGGCCTCAATGGCTATGAGGCAAAGGAATGGAAACAGCCTTGCGGTTTTGGGTGGCCTTACTTCAGCCTCCTTTTTTTAGGAACTCCTGGTCTAGAAGAGGAAGATTTCTCGTTTCTCCATGCTCAGCTGAGGAAGCACCCTGAGGAGAGGGAAGGAAAAGAATGAAGGTGGGTGTTGAGCAGGTGAAGAAGGGGGCACTTACAAGCAGTCCCGGTGCACGGGCTGAGGCCTTGTGTTCAGGGAGAGGAGACAGAAGAAAGCGCTGTAGGCTTGTAAGGCCTCACATGACCTTTCTCAGGAGTGTAGGCACCTGTGATACACATATGGTGGGGAAAGTAGAAAATTCTAAAGGTAGAATATATGTATACAGTTTATATGGAGAGAAATATGTAGAACAAAATGTAGGAATGCTGAGGGTTTACAACAGGTATGAATGCTGTAATTCCACAAAAAAAAGTTCATGTTTGTTTGCCACTTTGTAGACTTCAGGAAAGCACTTAGTGTGTTTAAGTTAAAGGATATAAACATCTAACTAAAAGAGCATTTGAATTATTTAACTTAAATATCAGTTTCAGTGATGTTCATCAGTGTAACTTTTTTCAAAATCAGTTATTACAACTTCAGACTGTGTTACCAGACTAATTCCCAAAGCTTTTTGTAAATGCCTACAACAAATTTTACTAAACCGAAAACATCTATATAGTTCTTCACTGTCAGCTGCCATGTATGTAACATTCATTATTGTGATAGATAGAATAATGTGGAGATCACAAAATGGCAAGCAGTAGAAGAGCAAATCGGAAACAATTACGTCAGGTTTTTCAGGTCTGTATTCAAACCATAGTAAAGGCGACTCTAATATGTTATAATTTTGGATCTAGAATGGGCTAACTTGATCTCTTTAATAGTTTTAATGCTCTATAAAAGTCTGTAATTTAAACCATTTAAATTTACTTGAGCATGTTATTCTACAGCAGAGAAATTATGCTAATATGATTATTGTTATATTAAAAATGGTCCTAATTTGAGGCTTCTAAGAATACAGATGTATAGCTCAAATGTTGCTTTCTCATTAGTCATGCAATAGAACATGACATAAAGTAGGTATTTTGTCATTGTTAGAAACAGAATGGCTGGAGTGAACAATAGATCGCACATCTTTTCATTAAGGGAGGGAACATAATTGTCAGAAAACCCAAGTGGCTTGTAGGAAAACTAGTGAATAAAAGAAACAAGGGAAAGCTGTTGCCCATGGAAGGAAAAGGGGCAAAAAATGTGACTCTTGGCTGTGTTGTTATTTGCTGGAAACAAAACCTGTAATGCTACCTCCTATGTAAAAAAGCCTGATTTTATTGGGTTGCCTCCACTAGTGCAAAAATATAGCAAGCAAAGTCTTTGTCATTTCAAAGATGAATCGATTGATTTCCAACTCCAAGAAATAATGTGCTTGTTTTTGAACAAATAAGAAATAAACTGTAGCCATTAGGTCTATGGTGAATAAGGTCCTGCAGATCTCCAGAGATCAGTAACTCGAAACATCATGACCACATTTGTTTACTCATACCTGGAAAATAGCTTACTCTTTCAGGGGTCATGTAAAAAAAGAATATTTTGCTTTGTGGAGAATATTGTAGTATCAAGAAATGAGCCACAAATTAACGTTCACTTTGTTTTCATCAGTATTCTAGCAGAATCTTTCATGAATCTGTTTTGATTTGTAAAGCAATAGAACAGTTTGAGAAATGTGTATGTGCTAAATATTTTCACAAAATTGTAACCAAGATAAGCGGATCTCACCTTAGTTCTGTTACAGGCTACTGATACTTAATGTTTATCCTTGAATAATCAACTAATGAACTCTCATGGCGCCAATACTGGCATTGTTTTTCAAGAATGAGTGGAAAAGTGTGCTTGCGTAGGCACTACGTCCTGTCCTCATCTGTTCTATCCCTGGGCAAGCATGCCTAAGAATGAGGGCAGCCATGGAATTGACTTGGAGTGTCAGTTTCTAACACTTGAAAGTGTTACTTTTAGCACTGAAGGTTACCTTTGAGGACATAAGTAAAGGAAGATACAAGTATCCTTTCTTCATGGATGAGTTTCTGTTTAATTTTCCTTAATATGTTGCTTCTCTTTCTGTGAACTTTTGTCATGGTTAAATTTCATTTGCACAAATGCCATTTGGAATACTTGATAACTGCAAAAAGGATACTATAATTAATGTTTTATATTCTAATTTAGCCACAGATAATTTTTTTAATTGTTCTACAGTAAGACACATTGAGAAAACTTGTAATATCATTAAAAAGTACAAAACTGATTTTGAACTCCTGGAAAAGTGGAAGCATACTTCTATTTTGTATTTAAGATGGATTTTCTGTACGTGCACAGTGCAAGGCTGGATAAATGTTACATTTGCCATTTTGAAAGCAAATGAGTGATGAAGTACACTTTAAAAACATTTGATGCATCTGCTTTGCTAAATGATAGTTTTTTACTGTATGGGTACAGCTGAGTTAACTTGCATTCCTTGATGACTCTTCATTTTGGTAGGATGCTGCTGGCCATTAATCCTTGAGCTGCAGTTTTTTATTTCTGTTGCTTTCCCCTTGGGCAGAATTGGTATTCTGGTGGACATTTGAGGATATCACTTATTTTTTTGTAGAAATTCAGTTCTGAATTCCCTTGATCATGGAGACTGTTGAGGTATAATTGTTAGTATCCTACGTGAATATGTGATCTGAAAAACTTCATTACCTGTCAGCTTCCCTGGATGGAAAATAGTTTTGATGGGGAAGCTCTTGCTCATGGTACTGCAGTGTTGTTTTCATTGTTAGTCTTGATTCTAAGAATAAAAGCTATGTCTGTTACCCATGAGATGTCAGTTTAAAATAAGAAAAATGAGGGAAAACAGAAAACAAGAGATGAAATACACTTGCCTGCCCTGCCCCCCTCCCCCCCCTTATTTCCATATCACATATCAGGTCTCCTTTTAAATTGGCGTTTCAGGACTGTTCTCTTTTCCTTTGGCTGCCATTTTAGATTAATTATATAGCAGATGTTGCACAGATAAATCAGTTCATCACAATGTTCTCAGCTCTTCCATGTATTTTAGCAACCTACTTACTGTTCCTGGAGAGTCTTGAAAGAAACAATATACTTTTCAGGTTATTCTAGGAAGGATATTTTATCATTTAATTCAGTGCAGTCATTCCTTCTTATTTGTATCTGGATGTCTTGAACTCAGTATTTTCTTCAGACTTTGTCAGTAGTATAATTAATGACCTTTAAGATTTGTTGAAGTGTTAGTCTAAACAGATGTCACCTGTTAGTCTCCATTTAGAATCATTTAGGTGCTGGAACTGATTACTTCACTTGTGAATATTGATTGCTTTCTCCCTGATAGTTAGGATGGATAAGATCTCCTTCACTTAAACGGTTTGAATACAATCCTTTGACTTTCTCACTGGTAAATATGTAAATATGAGAGCGCTATGCTTTAATCTGTAAATTATTCATATTTTCTATACAGTAACTTAAAATATACAACTGTTCACCTCCAAATTACTGAAACATCATTGTTAATTTTAACAGAGTTTTGTAGTATTGCTGCAGTTAAACCACACATTATCTCAAAACTGTTGCACTTACAGATAGCATATGCTCCGGTTTATGGGATTGTTGTTATCCTTGAGGTTACGAGGCCAGCTTGCACCTATAAGCTTATTTTAGATCAATTTACTTCAAAGGTTTTGTTGTTTCCTCACGATGTGGCTTGCATAGCTTGTGAGTTTTCATTGAGGATCTCTTTGTTTTCATGTATGTTTCTAAAACTGAATAAATATTTGTATTATTTTAACTGTTCTAGAAGTAATGCTGCTGATGGAGTGAAATAGAACAGTGCTTGGCATACCTTTTATTATTGTTACTCCAGTCTGAAAAGATCTTTTGAGAGGGTGCAGTTTTATTTTTAATGCAAGTCCTGTGGTGTCCTCTTGTTTAATCTAGGAAATTTATGACAAGTGAGAAATAATGAAGATCTTTGCCAAAATATCTGTACTGGGATCTGTACTGGTAGCAGCACCTTTGCCTTGTAAACCAGCTAATCTATGTCAATCTCTTGCTCAAAAGTGACCCAATGCTGTTGACCTTGCTATTGAATTCAGCCTGTTTTGAAATCCTTATGGTTTTTTATGTTCTTTTACTACTTATGTTTAGTGTTTAACGAAGAAAAAATAATAAAAACTTAGTAACTTTGCATGTTATCTTGTATAACTGAGACTCAGGAATAACATCCGCAGGTTTATTTTGCTCATCTCATCATAAAGATAAGTGCTACTGTTCTCTGTATATGAGGCACTGTGACAGCACATTAAAATAATGCAATACATTATCAAGTGGATTTCTGGTCCAAGTTCATTAATGTATAGATCATTTAAAGTATATATTGTTTAGGATGTGTGGTGATATCTATTTAAAAAATATTTCAGACATAACTATGTTTTAGCTAATTCATTTCCCAGAGGACCTTTGTTTATAGGGATAACTGGTTTATGTGTGCTTGTATGCATGTGTAGCTAAATAATGCAGTGCAACAGTTTTGCTTGTGTAACTATGCAGTCTTACCATGTTATATTTTAATCTCATGATGCAAGATACTCTCAAATGTGAAATGTTTATGTCTGATAGTCACTGTATGAAATACTGCATCCCTATATTATACCAATTATTATCTCCCATATTGGAGAAAATTATTTTTGTGGCAGGCAAAACATGTTTTTAACACTTACACTAATCTTTTTTGTTTAGAACGACCTTTTAACTTGTACAATCAGTTTATATCTATTACACAGTTCTTGATTCCTGTAGGGAATCTTGATTGTGTGCTGAGAATGGCTAGTATCTGCTAGGCATGAGCACGGTGCAAAGATCCCAAGTGAAAGTAAAACTACAATTACTTGTTATGAATTCATCAGAAATAGTTTTAAATAGTAGTATCTGCTAATACAATGAAATTGAATTCTTGTGACTTTGGACTTCTGTTGGAGAAGTTATTTTCCTCTATGTTTTAGCAACAACAGTGAGAAATTCTGTTTGGCCTTTACTAAAGAAAAAGGTTTCAGATTCTGTAATCCCAAATATGTGAACATTTTGGCTTGAGTAAAGCTTGTTTGTCAGAGGAGATTTTTATTTTGCAAAATAAAAATTGGATCTGTTTTGTCATGGGATCTGTGAATAGTTATTCAAACAATTACCCCATTGATAAACAGTTTTCTGTCTGATGGTTGAGCTGTCTTTAGGTAGTGAGGACTGTGGAATTCCATTCTTTCAGGCTTCCTGTTGTAGTTCAGCAAAATCAAAAAATGCTGGTGTGTGTGGGTTTTGCACATAAATTTCAATAAGTAGTGAATTGATGCCCTGACTCTACCTGAAGTAGTAATCTTGCATTTCACATTTGTTCTAACTTATCCCAATCTCATATTTAACAATTTAATCAATAAACTCATGCAGCACTTTCATGTAAACAAGACAACATCATTATTCAGTAGCTTTTCCCCCCTCCGTATTTTGACAAAAGAAAGGTGTATTTATATTACTTTCCTCTTTACATAGATGTATACCTTCCTACTATTTTTTTCTAACTTCAGGCATTCAACAGATAAAACAGATATTTAGAACTGTAAAACCAATACCTGGGCCTGCAGGGTTTTTTCTGCTTTATTCTTCTCACTTTGATGCAAGCAATCCTGTCAAATAACTTCAATCCTGAACCAAGTTGGTTTTTTAAATCATTTAAACCAATTTGATGGAACAATGCAAACAAATCAGGGAAACCATGAGGATAGTTCAGACTTTTTTTTTTATTTTATTTTTATTAGATGTCAAAACATTTTCTTCTATCTAAACATCTAATGGGTATTACATAGACTTGAGGATCTTCTGATTATTTTTTTCAATGTTTTTTCATTTGTTTCCCAAATAAGTGTCTAATATTTCACAAAAGTGCAGTACTGTACCTTAACCAAAACTTACTGTTTGCTACAGTCTTCAGTGGCTTTAAATATATTTGGAAAAATCTGAGTGTCATCAAGTGCATAAAAATGTCAATTCTTCACGGGGAGAGAGAGATAAGATAATTGTAATCAGATTTCTTAAAATTGCTTTAGCTCGGAGTAACATTGTTTACCCTCTAGAATTCTAAGGACACTGGTCGGTCCGCAACAGTGAGTGGGGTACCCAGTACTGTTAGTACCAGATAACAAGGTAGAATAAGTGCATGAGATGCACAGTAAGCGTAGAGTCATAGCTAACATCTGCGTGAAATCAGAATTTAAAACTCTTATTTGTGCAGAATGCTCTTTTGGATACTATGAACCGAAGAACAATTCACTGAAAAGCAAATTTTAGTGTCACATGAGCAACTACTGATTGATACCCTTTCAAGTACAGTTCAGAGAGTAAGGACTCTGAGATTGTCCTTGGTCTTTATTGAATCCTGTGATGCAGCTTGAGTATTCAGACAGTGGGTAATTTGGCAAGCTCTGAAAACTTTAGTATCTAGGGTGGATAGAGTGAATTGAAAGTCTCAACTTTAATTATGATTTTTCCTGCTTTTGTGAATGTAATTTTTGTAGTTTAATGTGATCACTGCAACTCTTATATCTGTAATAATAACTGTATAGATTGAATAGAGATGCAAGTACTAAGGAAAAGGGCATTTAGCACAATTTATAATTGTCTTACTCAAGTCCTTTATTGAAGGCATTCTGTCAACAGCTAGAAAGCTGAACAAAGAATGCATCTGAGGTGAATTGATGTAGTGTACATGTTGATTACAATTAGAAAACCTTGTGGCTAGCGTATATTAATCAGAACTTCTGCTGAAAATGATTTAATGTGAAGTGGTTTTGTCAGTAACAGTATACTTGAATTCTGTTGAGTTGTTTTCCTTGATGTACAAAAACTGGCTTTCTTATTGTTTTAGCCATATGGAGCACGTTATCCTGAGAGGGTAATGTGCTTTTAGTACATTTCTTTTGTATTGGTTGTTTTTGTGAGTTGTTTTTGTTGGAGTGGTTTTTTTTGGTGAAAGTAGACCACGTAATCACTTCATTGTAACTTTTTATTTACAACATTTATTGTTGTAGAATTTGCACAGGGAGTTAATGGAATAGCATATTTAATGCCTGGCAGTAAAGCTGAAGTCTGAATTGTAAAAGATGAAGCTTTTAATGTCAGGGTGACTGCCAAAACTGGATTAGTGAGAAGCTGGATGGTCTGGCTTGGTGTCCAAAACAAGCTTCTACAAACACAGCTATGGCATCTGAGGTATAATTTGTGCCTAACATAATTGTGCTGACAAAAGCTGCTTGCTCTATGCTTGTACTAACAAAAATAGCATTGTGATGATGTTGCTAATTACAGTGCTCTCATATCTGTGATAAATGATTGTCATACAGATCAAGATATTATAATGCAAGCAAGGCCCAAGAATTTGAATACCAGAAACCATATTATTAGCTATCTTATGTTAATTGCTTTGAAATGTGTTCTTAGGGTTTTTTGGTACTGAGGTATATGTGGTTTAGCATATTCCTACTATTCTGTGTGTAGTAGTACTACTGCAATAATAAAAAGGGAGGGGGAAAATTGTAGATGGGACCAGTTTGTCTCTAATCTTGGCTCGACATTGATCATTGATACTGATGCAAGTTCTGGGTAAATCTTGTGTTGCTCTGTGTAAAGCCAGATTAAGATGATGTTATAGTTACCTTTCTATCTTCAGCTTTCATTAGAATTAATTTTTAAAAATAATTTAAAATAATGTTAAGCATGTTATTAGAGGGGAACTTGGGAATCCAAAAAATGTTACCATTCTAACACAGCAGTAGTCAAATTAGAATCCTGGCTACACAAATTGCTGAGATCCTTATACTTGAAGTGTTAGAGAAGGTATGATCCTGGTTCCTGACTTAACTGTTGTGTCTGAGCCTTAGGGTGGCAGGAGGTTGTAGAGGAGATGTGTAATTTGTTATGGTTTATTATATGCACCCTTTCACCTCTGTGACAGTGATATAGTGAGGACAGTTAACCTGAAAGAGGTCTAGTTTTCTAGAACAGAGTTCTTGCCTCCTAGAGTACAAAGACTCCTTGCTGCTATGGTCAGCAAGCTTACTTCAAATAGGTCTAAGACAGTGTCAGGTTATACTTCTGAAGTGATCTTGTGACAGGTTCATTTTCCCATGGTATCTCTTTTAAACTTTACTCAGGTCATCCCTGATCATGAAAATTATTCAGAACCTTGGAGCTCATCAGCTAGATGATTTTGAGTGCAATAAACTAGTATATGAAATACAATGTCTAGTTACTCTGCCAGCTCTCTTTGCCACATATTTTCAGTCTGCAGCAAGGAGTCTTGTAGGCAGGCATTTTTGGGTGTGCCAGGAGAGTGTATGTAGGGGTGGTGCAAAGAGGCTTGTGTGCTGTCAAGGCTTGCCGTAGTTCATAGCACTGACTGTTCCATGTTAGACAAATCACTAGTAAATAACAAGGGCATTATCAATAAAAAGTCTTGACTTACTGAATTACCATATTTCACAATTGACATTAATCTCACTAAAACGTTATCTTTTACAGAAGAATACACTGTTCCTTAGAAAAAAGAAAAAAATGTAGTTTGGGTTTTTTTTGTTTTATAGTCGTAATGGTTTTGTTTTCCGTTCCGTTAGATACTCTAACGTGGCTAGAAATGCAGTTGGAAAAAATTGCGTTGGATGGTATTGAACCCTGGAAATCAGAATGTGTATCTTAAACACAAACTGCATATAAAATAGGATAAGAGGAGCAAGCAAGCCCTGCTTACAACACATGCTCAAATTAATAATGTCAACACATACCCAGACTTTTTTAAGAGTTTTTATAAAATAATTTGCTTCTAATATGTGTAATTATTAACAAATGATACATAAGCCTTAGGTCTTTGAGAAATATTTTTCCAAGCATAATTCCAGGAAAAAAAGTTAATATGAAGATGGTACTAGAACTATCGATTCCAATCATAAATGATGATTTAAAACACAACTCCTTGTGCATTTAATATGCAGAAAAACATTTATTCTTTTTAATTAAAAGATAGATCTAAACAAACATTTCCAATTATAGTTATCTGTTCCTTCAAGCAAATTTCTGTATACATGTAAATGCTCCAGAACTTGCATACAGCCACACAGCAGATGAAAGGCTTTTTCAGGGGTAAAATATGTTTGCTTTTTAAAGTTGCTCTTTCTATGATATTAAGGTAAGCTTGACTAGAATTGCTTTAGATTGTGATGTGTTTTGTTCATTACAGTTCAAACCCAGTAAATGTTAATCCAGTGGCCGAGTGGGCTGTATGGGTTTGAGTCAATTTCCTAGTCCTGTCTTGTCATAGCTCTCTTAATTTGTGTTGTTCTATGTGTGATTTTTGATCTGTTAGATATTATAATTGCATGTTCTTGCATAACATATACCTTTAGCCTACAGTTTCTCATAATTACAACATCACTAACCTTGCAAAGAAGGTAAAAAGGCCAATAGTGTCATGTTTTCGAAGAAGACACTTGAAAACTGTCTCTCAAAGTTATATGATGGCACTGCTTTTGCATGGCCAGATACAACATAGGAAAAGAGAACTAAAAAAAGGTGTTTCTTTTCTGAAATATAAAAATGTTAGAAACAGAATGACCAAACTATGCTCATTGTCTTCTGCATTACCTTTTTCATGGCAACATCCATTGCAATGCACTACCAAGATGAAACTCTGTCTTCTGTAAGTGCCAGATCTTGCTTCTAGTGAGTTTGTTAGGTGAATCTACCGCTGACTTTAGGTGACTGTTTACTGAGTTTTAACAACCTATTTAGAAGTAGATTACAATTATGAGGATTTGAGACCCTCATGAGCATTCTGAACAGTGAAAACAGTAAACTAAGAATATTTTTAGAAAGGATATGTAAGTTTTTGAGAAAAGAACACAGTCAAAGTATCTTGAATCATTCCAGGCTGTGTCAACATGCCCTTTTAATCTGCACTGGAGTATAATCAAGTCACATATTGCATTGCTAACCCGGAAACTTAGAAAAATTCAGATTGGGGTGTCTAATTGGCAGTGCATGACACATAAAAATTTTAAGAATTTTTTAAGAAAAAAAAATATTTCCTCAAGATAAAGAGGAAATGCAAAGACTGGCAGCAGTGAGGAGATAAGGTTTGTATAGAATAACTAGACTATGTTTTGACACCTGCTGCAAGAGTATAAAATTAAAGAATGACTGAAAAGCAATTTTTCAGAATAAGATAATTTGACAGAACAATTGGGAAAAGTGGATCTTTTAGATGTTAATGTATAAACTCCCAGTAGTAGGCCACCCTCAGTGCAAAACGCTATACTTCTGAAATGGATTTGTTAAAGGTGACTAAGCTTAGAGATGAAGTGCTGTTAAATTGCTGTGTCACTTTGCTGATATTTTTTTAATTTTAGCCTGAGTTAAACAGTACTTCAGTTTGTATTGTCAGGTTTTTATTGAACCAAGTGGTCTTCGGAAATCTTATTATTTTCTTATAATGACACTTTAAGGTAGCTGCACTGTAGCATATTGTGATGGAAATGAACTTGGTGTTGGTTCTTTTTGTTGTTAAGACTTTATGAGGCTTGCTGGTAAAGAGACTGTGGTGTTCAACCCATGAAACATCTTCAGTTTAGTGGAGCTCGCATAAGAATTAACCTGGAGATTGCTTTGAACTGTGCAGAAGGACAGATTGACAATATAAGGAAGGACCCGGGAGATAATATTGAAGCCTAAATAAACCTTGTGTAGATGGGATGTATCATGAATTTTGCAATTGTTCTTGTTTGAAGAAACATAAGGGAGTTCATTCCTGGGTTTGGGTGAGTTGGTATTTCTCATGTCTGTATAGGACCAAACATCTGACTGCATGCTAGTTAATTTTTTTCTTAGCAAAATGCCCAAAAGTAACACTGAGATTTGAAGTTTGTAATAATATTTGTTTAGAATAATAAATCTTTTAAATATTTGTGTAGAGTTTTACACTGGGTTTGTTGCTGTTTTTTCCAGAGTATTTGCTACTTATTTTACGAAGTGCCTGGCTATTCTGGCAGTCTGCACAGAGACCAAAAAAAGACAAACTTGCTTAAATGTGAGCAGTGCTAGAGAAATCATTTAAGTGAATCATCAAAATAAAAGAGACTGAAGATATAAATCTTACAAATTTTTAGACTTTTTAACGTATTTTCCTGTTACCCACTAAAGCTTGCCATGTAATTGGGAACTTTCCTTTGAAGTACTCATGTTCTTTTCTGACCAAGAGAATTGATCCAAATTTCTTAGTTGTCTAATTAACATAGTAGGAATTGGTCAAAAGAAAATTGAATGCCAAGTGTTGTAGTTTTATATATGTAGGTAAGTAGGAACGATTCAATGGACTGTTCTTTGTACCATTAATTTCACTCAATGAAGAGAGAGTTCAGTTGTTCTTTTATGTATAGTCTGATTAAGGCATAAAAGCCTGTGGTTTTATCAATGAATATTCCAAATAATGTTTTTTTTTAAAAAAATTGATGCAGCAGCCAGAGCTGAACAGAAGGGCTGTTACACTGCACCACTGTGTTCAAAGCATATTTTTTCCCACTTTCTCATCTGAGCCTCTCTATCTTTAAAGAGATGTTAAGTATTAATACTGGAGAATCTAAGTCTAAACTCAGCCTGTCGTGAGAGGTTTTGACAATGGAATCAGCTTTGACAGTGAAATCTTAGTTGTATGTTCCCTGTTTTTTGCTCTCCTCGAGTCCTCTGTAACGTATACTCTCACACACACAATACAGGCGAAAGTGTAACAACAGGAGAGGTTCTTCCTCCAAATTGCTGCTCCTTTGTAGCACTGAACAGAAACCAGCTTTTGTGGTAAGAACTTCTTGAAGTGGAGACTGGTAGTGCAAAAGGGGGAAATGGGATATATAGAAAGACCAGAAGCAATAGTGTGGCAAAAAGGATAAGCACTTGGGTGCATATGAGTTGAGTTTGAAAATATGGAAGAGAACTTGGTAAGACTAGAAGAGAAAACAACAGAGAGGGGAAGAAAGCCTTTAGAGCTATTCAATGAAAAAAATACTTGGAATAAAGACTAAAATAGGAAAAAGTTAGTTGTATTGGTAGCTGTGTTCTAAAACCATAATTGCATTGCTTAGCTGGAGAGGGAAGGAAATGAACTGAATTCATTGTCCTAATGATAAACTTAGCAGATGGGCAAAATGAATACATAATAAATTGTGCTTCATTTCTTGCATAGCAGTTTCATGAAATATAACAATGGTCTGCATTTTCTCCATCTGTTTCTACAAAAATAAATTTGTTTCTTCTGTTTTTCTCACTCTTCCTTCAAAACATTATTTGATATGAATATCAGCTATACTTGAAGGAAATGGTCCTTGCCATAAGAGGTAACAATTAAAGTTTTTGTCATCAAAGGAGAGGTGCCAGCATGGAATTGTACCCCAAAAGTTAATATGGATGCAGCTGCAGAATTTAAAACTGTCAAAACATAATATGTTATTTGTTAACACATTTGGGTTTGGCTGGTTTGAATTTCATGTAGGAGAGTAAGCTTTGGTGTCATGGGTGATCTTTCTCAAAAACAACCTATTTTCTAATGCACACGTAGCAGGGTTTGTAGCTTTATTCACACAACTGAATTTATGTAATTGATGAGTTATCTGTAGGAGCACACCTGGTATCTGATAGATGTTCATAGAAATAAAGTTTTTTTCCTTTGTGCTGTATTTACATGTTGAAGTATAGCAGTACAATTTATCTGCAAGTGTTTTGTTGGTGTTTAGTTTTTCTGGAGGAGCTTTTTTTTTTTTTTTTTTAAAGCTATATAATTTATCTTGATCATGCTTGGTTTCCTTTCACATCCACCTCTCTGCAGAACTCTTCATTTAGTGCATCCTTCTGCAGTAATTTGGTATATGTATCTATATATAAAAAACCCCCACCAACAAACTGGTTCAGACCTTGGGTGCGTTGATAGTAGTATTACGTGTAATTAGTATTCTGCTGTTGTGCTTCTTGTTTAATTACAACCATACCTGGAGGCATGTTGAGAGTCGGGTTTGTTCTTTGCTCCAGGTATGCATGTTTTTTGCTGAAAGTAGCTGGAGACGTCCAGAAAATCTTATGTAAGCAGTTCACAATGAGGACAGGCTAGGTGAGTTTTATGCAAATGGTGTATGAAATTCAAGTAGCTGACTGCATGATTTAGCATACATATCATAGTTGTGGTCCTAATCCAAATTTTCTGCAGTGACTAACACTGGATTCACCAGCAGTGAAAGGTGCAGAAGCCATTCACTCAATATGTGTGAGAGGATTCTTGTCAGGGATACATGAAAGACTTGTGAAAGCAAGTTATAAAGTTCTTAAAAGCCTTAGAAATTAATTATCATCTTAGTTGTAAAGGGCTGTTAACCTAAAAAAAAAAAAATATGTCAAAGAAGTTACATTTCTCAGAATTTTGCAAATGTATTACCCTAATTAAAAGTACTATGCTTGGAAGAACTGGAAAATTTTGTAAAATATGGACAAAGTTTAGCCAATGCAGATAATTTCATTAAGCGCAAACCCCTTTACGGTATCTGTTACCCTTTATATAACTGCTCTATATTCTGTCCTAGCAGATTTAGATTTTTTGCATCAGTTTCATAGCTTGTATGGAAGAAAAAAAAAAAAAAACAACCACAACAAAAAACCAGACTCCTGGTTGTTCTATGAATCATGAATATGTCTTAACATTTTATGGATGTGAATGCATTATGTTATAATGGAAGCTATGTTCCATAACTACTGCGGTGGCTTCCCCACACACACTCCACACTCCCCCCTTCTCTTTTCTTTAATGTAACAATATTTAAATCTAGAAGCAGATGTTTGTTTCTGATGCTCTGCAATGAAATGCAGCTTTGTTTCAGATACACTCCCATCTATGAAGAGTTAAGCACCTGAGTTCAGAGTTCCTGTAAGGCTTTTTATCCATAGGGAGGACTTAGGCTGTAGGTATTGGGAAAGATTTCTGAACAATACTGGTTTCTAGAGAAAATGACCATAAAGGACAGGTTCAGAAATGCCTTCTTTTCTATCTAAGTAAACTTATACTGGATGCTATTATAAGGAAAGGGTTTATGGTTATATAAACAGCTCTTATGTTTTTTTGGGGTTTGGTTGTTGGTTTTTTTTTTAAAGGGGCATTTAGTCAATAAAACTTGCTGCTTTTCACAGGTAGTTTGTATAGATGCTGGTCTTAATTTCTTGCTATAGTATATACATCTAGCACCAATGTTCTTTTCTATTTTTAATTTATTTTGAACAAGAGTAATGCAACCCAGTAATCCAAAAAGCATCCTATGCAAAACATCTATTAAGAACTACACTGTGCTGTCTAAAGGCAATTCTGAATGGGTTTTTGCTTAGCTATGTTGTAACTTTCAATAAAGAATCCTTAATACTGTATATTCAGCTTTGCAATTTAAGAAGCTCAAGCAAATGTATGCAAAGGAACAAAGACATTGTATTCAATGGAGTGTTACCCTTTGTTGCTATGCTAATGAAAAATATGTCTTACTGAAATTTTACTTGCCTGTGTCCTTCTTACTTTAGAGTGTTAATTTATCTTTAGGTTGAATGTTTCTATTCCTATAATAATTTTTCCAAGGTTATTCAAGGATGGTTTCATAACTTTTAGAATTGTGCTTTTGCTGTTAGGTTACTTTTCTAATTATTTAATCATGCTGGAGTAAGTTTGCTCAAGTTACATGAAGTATTTTGAACCTGAGATTCAGTAGTGTCTGTCAACTGAGAAAAATACCGTAACTTTTATCAAAACCGATATTGTAGTTGTAGCTGTTCTAACATTTGGACCATATTTCTACAAATGTGTCTATAAAGTGAGGCCTATGCGTTAAAGCATACTAATGACTTCAGTAGGACTTCTCAACCACTAAATAGTCTCCTGAGGTGGTTCTTCTCAGGCTGCCTAATGCAGCCTAAGAAAGCTTCTAGGTTCCCTGTGCTTAGTGTAGGCTGTGTAGCAGGAATTATGCAGACAATCAAGGGGCTTAATGTGTGAATTAACAAGATTCTCTTATAATTTCACCGCTATATACCATTTAATAGCACAGTTCTGATATGAACCAAAATGATTTATTATATAAAGTCAAAAATGTATGATGAAGGAAATGTAAGATCATGAAAGCAGCAAGAGGTACAGTAGTAACAGATTTTGTGCTTGTAAAAGAAGCAAGTTAAAAACACTGAAAAATTATAGTTTAGGGAGGTAGGTTTTATACCACAGGTGGAGGGAAGAGCATTACTGAAAGGTTATAAGTGCAGTGACCCCAAATGGCTATGATTTGCCTAGTGCCCGTCATTGCTTACAAAAGGTTTTGTCAGTGCTTTCTTATTCCTCTAACAGAAGTGCAAGGCACACTGTGAGAGGTCTGGCATTCAGATTCACACGTTCCTTACCTTCTGCAAGTATACCCAGCTGCTTCCCTCCCTCTTCAGATTCCCATTACTGTGTACTGCTGACTGCAAAGGAAGGATCTAACTGCCATAGTATTATTGTAAGGTATACAACTTTACTTCAGTGACACATTGAACCATCCTTTTACTGCAACTTTCATTTATATGGATTTAATTTATAGGAATATAGTCCAAAAAATGCATTTTGGAAAGAAAAAAGCCTTGATAGATCACTTGACAAAAACTTGCTATCAAAGCATTGAAGATTAAAAATATTTAAACTTGGGAAAAAATAGAGATGTATTAAGAACATATTTTATAACAGAAAATCAGATTTTCCTGAATTAAATGGAAATTTGCCTGTTGTTTTTCTCCTGTTTTTCTATTGAATTCACTTCACTGAATTTGTAATGAGGTCAGAGGTTTAGCTGGTGCTTTATTAAGCACAGTACATGGTCCTGTCTCACGCAATTCAAAAATTACAAAAATTTCATATGGTAAGTCCATTAAATGTTTTAGTCCTATTTTAATAATAAGGCCATAAGGAACCCAGAACTGAAATCAGACCCCACATCTTGAATAATTGTACAGTAAATCAAAGGAGAAGGTGAAAAATGACCTTAACTGTGCTATGCTTTGTTTCCCCTGTGGGAGAGGAATCAAATGATGATTTATTTTTTTCCCTCCCTCTAAGTGGGAAGAAAAGCATTCATGCAAAGAAGTTTTCATTGCTTCTGAAAACTAATTGTGCCTTCTTGGAGAAGTATACTTTAGATTGGAATGTTTTATGCTAGACAACAATCTTTTTGTTCCAGATTGAGCAGTTCTGTATAGAGGATGAGGATCGCCTAACAGTGGGGGAAACCATTTCTTAGCTTTCCCTAAGTACCCATAAATGATCCTTGTGTCTTCATTGAAGAAGGGAAAGGAGGAAGAACAGAACTATAATATTCCTATTTGTTTGGTTAATGTTTATCTTTGTCATTGATCTGGGAAGTTAAACAGCCCCCAAGATACTGTGGGGCCACAGTATGTCCTGTATTCCAATATGATCTAACAGAGTGGGTATTTTAAATAATGTAAGATAGCCCAGATTTTGGGGGGTGGGGGAGTGTTATATTAATTAAAACCAATATGAATATAATCTTTGACTTTTAATCCACGTTCATTCTTGGTAATATTTACAGTATTGGGACATCAGTATAACACTGATAATGATCATAGGTCACATGACTGTGTGGAGAAAGTGAAATGCTGAAGATAATTAGATTGCCTGTTTGCCTCTTTACATAATTCTGTTTGGCTGAACTGTTGCATTTATATTTCATGTGAGGGGGTGTCACGGTCACCACTGGGTTGCTCAACGCTGCTCCACTTATTTTTGGACTATAGAATTGATAAAAATTCTTGGATTTGCCTTTGGGATTTGAATATCATTCTAGATTTCCTAATAGCTCGCTGGTGATGTGATGGTCACCCACACTAACTGCTTATTCAGGAATTTCATAATCAGCTTGATCTGATATTGATACAGACATTGATAACCTGAAAAGTTAATGAGATTAAGTTTACTTGATTGTTCAGTTGTAATTCTTAAAATGTGGTGTATATATCTAATACAACTCTGTGTGTAAGAACCATATATACAAGCAATACTATACTTCTGTTCATTGGGGTTTTGGTGCTTAACAGCTCCATTTGTATGTCACATTTTATTACACTTCATTAATATTGTATCAGTAGCAGTAAAACAGTGGAAACAGTTCTAATAAAACTGTTAGCTATCAGTTACTACAAACCAAGGAAATGGTGCTGTCAAATAAATACAGAATGATTATAGCTACAGTCACATGAGGAGGTCTGCCCAAGTCAGAAAGGATCATGTGACAGGGAAAATCATAAACCATAAAAGAACAAGACTAGTTATAGGGGTTCTTTTCACTATTTCAGTAGAGCATCTGCTCAAGTTTGAGAAGTCTTCTGCAGGATTTTGATGATCCAAGCAAGCGCCTGCCTGTGTGACTACAAATGTTCCTTAGGACTTACCGAAAAAGTGGAGTTTCAATGAGAAGGATATGGTGCTGGAACTTCATTTCCTTTTCTTTTATTTGACTTACAGTATCTTAGATGTAGATATGTATGTCAGTTTTCAGTTATGTTGCTCGTCACATGGTCCTAAGCACAGAAGATGTGAGCCAGGCTGCTTATTAAGGATAGTCCTCTGGGAAGCATACTTAGAATGTAGCAAGATTGAACGGTCTTCTCAAACAGTAATTTTTGAAGCCTCATAAGCATGGGATTGGGATGTAGGCATTGCTGGCTGTTCATGCACAAGTGAAGCTCAGCCAAATCTCTGAACAGTAATTAGGATCTTTAAAGGTCTGTGTCCGTTGCTTTAGCCCCAAGATAAAATGTTGTCTGTTATTTCATCTTTATCTTATGTCAAATATTTGCAGTAATAAAAGTTTACAGAAAAATCAAATATCCTAAAGATATTAATACCTTTAGCAAGAGTACAATGCAAATATCTATTTTATTTTCATTTTTTTTTGAAAAAAACCCCACAGAAGTAAAAATTTGACACAAGAAATTTAAAATGTCCAACTAAATTTTTCTAATCTTTTCTGCTAGTGAATATTTGCTTAATGTTACTCTGTATTGTCTGTTTATTTGAGGATTCTTAAGAAATCGGGCTTTCAGTATCCCTCTCTAGAAAGCCTCAGTATTTTTGTAGATTTCAAGGATGGGAAGTTTTGTGAGGCTCACTTCTTTTTGACTCTTCTCATTTATCCCATTCCAGCTAACTGCATCAAATTTTTCTTCCTGTGATTCACCTGTGGTCACATTGACAGTGGTCCTCTGAGAACCACAGAAATTATTTCAGAGTCACAATTTGAATATTGTCATTTTTATACTCCTTCAAACTTTATTTATAACTGAATTCAAGCTAATTCAACTTACATGTCTCTTTTCGCAAATCTATGCATTTCTCTCGTTTGTCTATAGCACATTTTCTTGGCAAAAGATTTTCAGAACTGTGCAGTGGTTTAGTCTGATTCCTTATGTTCAAATTGAAATGTGAGTGTAGGGTAATGTTTAATATGTGTATCATTTAATGAGTATTTCCTTTTTGCATTTTATTTTCTTTTACCATTTTTATAAAGTGCAGTTTAGTTTTGGTGTAAGGAAAAAAAAAATTATGTAATTTTCTGACTTTCATGCAAGACCTTTGTATAAATTGGCATGAATCCTGTTATTGGAAATATCTTGATTCATTCCAGCTGAGTCAACTGTTTTGTTCCTGGAAGTACGAGACACCTCATTAGAAAAATGTGAATAAGGATTAACTCCTAAGTACTTGCTCCTTCTAGAGAAGCTAATAAAAACTAAATGAGCTTATCAGAAAATTAGATTTTCTTTTATTAGTAAGGAAATATTGCAGTGTGTGTGCTGAGTGCAAGATAAATATTATACAATGAATTTTTGAAGATAACCAGTGGAGTACTTTTTCATACGTATGCAGAAACAAACATGATTGACTATCCTAGAATGTTATTGAGCTTTTCTGTGTGAATCTGTTGAGAAATTATTTATGTTTCTTTATAGGTTGTATTTGAATGTGTTTGTATATATCTGAACTATTTTAAGAAATTATAAAAGAAATGCTATACCTGTACTTACTCTGTAAACAAAGCAGATTATTTGATTTTACTGCTTTTCATCAGTCAGAAAGGACAATGCTGATGTGCACAGAATGACTTCTATCATGCATGAAATATATCTCATTTACCAACTTTTGAAGTTTTTTTTTCCTCTTGTAGAAAATAAGTGTTTTTCAGTACACATTACTATCAGAAATTATTACATCATTCACTGGTACTTGTTTATTGAAACTGTTGTTTTCAGATAGCCTGTTTTTATAGTGTATTATTTCAATGAAAAATTCAAGATGCCATGGATTGAGACAAATATCACTTAAGCAGCTGATGTCAGATGTTAGCGGTAACTGAAACAAATTAATTTAAATTACATTCTAACTCACCTGTCTTTCCAAAAGAGCAAAGTGTACTGTAATAGTCAGGTTTTGTTGCTTTAGTCTCTCTTGATAATGATTCTAATTAGTGTTGTGATAATTAGATACAGATGGTTTGCAGGTGGGGAATGCCAGGCTTCATCTTTTCTAAATTACTCAATGTGTCACCTGTTTCACAAAATAAAGAACCTATAGGGCCCTGACCAAAAGCCTGTTGATGTAACTGAAAAACTCCACGTGATTTCATGGGCATTTAGGATAGACCATTAATTTCCACTCTGTTTTTTTGATAGTAGTATCTACTTTGTGGAGCAACTTGTGTAATAATAGATATTTAGAACTCTGAAAATATCATCTCGAGGAGAAATGCTGTTCTAGATGAGTTATGTTTATGTAATCTCCCTCTAATTATACCCTTTCTCCTCTGCTGCTCAGGCCTAGGGAAAACCTTTCCTCCTATTCATTCTCATCTTTTCACAAGTTAGTAAATTACTTGGTCCAAAATGCGTGAGGGATTGCATGAAAATAATCTTCAGCATAGGTTCCCATAGAAATAATTATGTATATAGATGATGTATGTTTTAGATACTGAAATTAGTGACTTTATTTTATTAACTGGGCTAATTTGTGTAGTGACAGAATTGCAATGAGATGATTTCTACTATTTTTTGAGGCTGGGGAGAAGACAAAGCTACTCTATGTAAGTCCTGACCTCATTTCCCAAGACAAAATATTTTGCAGTTCAGTTATGTTTTGTGCAAATAAAGTGTGTTTAGATATGTTGTTTATCAGATGTGAATTTATGAACTAGGTGAAGTGTGAAAAAGAACTGCTATCCTACAGACAGCTGCATTTCTGGTATTCTTGCTCGGAAGGACTTCAGTGATCTAGAAAATTTCAACCTAGTTCTTGTGTACATGCAAGCTTCTGTTCAGGGCATTCTCAGATATACTAGAAAAAGTTGCCTGTTACAAAATGGCATTAAAAAAGCTAATTGGATTTGCTAAAAATTAACCTGATTAAGCTTTGTACTTTCTATTTATATGTGGGGGTTTTTGGTGGGGTTTTTTTTGTGTCTGAAATTGCTACTGCTTGGAAGGCCACACTTTACAGGATTCATTAGTGTAAGAGCTAATGATTTAGTATGGCCTTTAAACTTCAGTGATTGTATTTTTCCTTGCTAGCTGGCAGGACCCAGGTCTTTGACAATGAAATGACTCCATGGTACCAGCAAAGAACATTTAAAAAGGAGGGGAAAAAAACCCCCAAACTTACTTTTAAATGATTACTAAATTATTGTGACATGATTAAGTGCTTCCAGGATCCTATAAAGACAGACATAGAATATTGAAGATCTGTCTCCTTGCTCCTGCCCTTAGAAACTGCAATATAAAGCAATTCAAAACCATTCTTACCAGAACTTAAATGCTAAAAATGCAGCTCAAGAAATTTATTTCAATACATCTACTGCAGGTATATGTATCTATATTAGCACACCATGATCTGTTGATGCTTACAGATGAGCACCTGATGAACAGTTTGCAGTTATAATTTTTTTATGGCTAATCCTTGTGTTGAGTAATGTTTTTCCTTGCTAAGCTATTTCTTTGTCTTCCCAAATGCTATAGGGGTACTGTTCCTTCTTTTCTTGTTCTTTAAAGGTTGCTTGTTATTTTCTGTTCTTAAGTACAAAAGCATGTTGGGGAGTGAATTTGGGATGAATCTGAATTGAAAATGCCTTGGTTGGATGCTTTGGCCTTATGTATTGCAAAGCCCTTTTATCCCCGTTTGTGGTTTTATATGGGAGCTAATAATTCTGCCTTTATTACACACTTGAAAGGGCAAAATGCTCTTGTCACAGGGTAGTCAGATGCAAGGAGTATCTTGCCCCAGGACAGTATTTCTGCCATAAGGCAATATCTTAACAGATGGACTTCTCATTAGCTATTCATGTCACATCCGCCAGGACTGTCACCTTTTGGATCAAGAATGAAATTCAATTCTGGCTGCAGATAATTACTTCCTTACCAGACAGAACTGTGAGATCAAAGATCAGAAGTTGAAACTTCTCAGATACTTTCCCTTCTGTATCATTCCTTCTCCTCTTCTGGTATTTGCAACAGCCAAGAAATTATGCAAATTCAGCTGCATTTATACAACTTCATATAAATCAAACATATTAAAAATTTCAGAAGATAAGATAATGCCAAGTATTATCACAATCTAAATAATAAACATTTCCTAATACCAACACTATTCCTTATCTTGTTCCTTGCTTTACTAAGAACTTTGCTTCACTTGTATGAGACTTTCTCTTCCGTTCATCCTGTCAAAATATAAGTTTTTCATGCCTGGATTCTGTGTTACTTGTATATCTATGATGGAGACATTGCTGTGACCACAATGTAATGTAGCTCTGCCCAGACTAGGTACCTTGTGGGTGTGTATATCTTATCTGTCTGTCTCACTGTACTGCAGCCAGAAACTCACTGTGTGCTGTTTGAGTATTTATTCAGCTTCATAGATTTTGCAGCTTGCACTGAGTTGACTGATCCTGTGCCTAGGTTGGTACTGGTGTCTAAGCAACCCAGTTTAAAGCTAGCTCGTGTAGTTTGGTACTGCAAAGTAGTCACAGAAGGTAAGTGTTGCATCCACTCCATTAAACATTTCATTTAACTAAGCTCTCAGCTTAACAATATGTTAAGTCCAGACCTTTCTTATTGTTGTGTACTTAATAAATAGCAGCGATATCCCAGGCTTAGGTGGATTGAAGGTTTGGGCCTTTAATAAAGATTCAGTAGTCCCTCTTGTAGAGCAAATGTCAAGTCACATTGTGATTTCCTTGCAACAGCTATGAAACCACAACTTCTTCAGTCCTTGACACAGACAAAGCTAACATAAGTCCCTTGTTTGGGATATGTTTATTTTTTGAAATGCAAATATTATTTGTTTTTCCTGTGCATTTTCTCACTGGGTTTTTATGAAGTTTTTTCTTGTTCTTCCTCTATTTATTTTGTCACCTATTGTTTTCCATTTACCACTCCCTCCAATCCAGATGATATGTCATTCATCTAACAGGTATTTTTCAAGGTTAAAAAAAAATAAATGAAGTAACTATCTTTAAAACATTCTACGCTATGTTGCAAAGTGGTCTGGGGAGAGACAGTTATTCTTAGAAAATGTAGAAGCCTAAAAATAAGCATTAATTTGGCAGGAGTTATAACCTAATTTATATTATCCTGTACTAAATTCCATTGTGCAGCTGGCTGATCAGCTGTGGCCTGATGATGCCTAAGAGGCACAGTGCTGTGCGATGGACCATATTTCCATCTTTTCCTTGAGTCTCCTCATTCTTTTTCAGAATGCTTTGCTCCTAAGGGACAGAGAAAGGGCTGTTCTTTTGTTTTGGATTGAATTTGCCTCTCCTTGGACTCCCACACAAGAATTAGATATTAGAGGATCTAACACAGTGATGTCAAGAAACCTGTAAACCTCCTAATTAGACATGTCTTAAGTGCGAAACGATCAACTTGGGGTTCTGCCCACCTCCGGGGAGCAGGGAGATAGAGAAGCTGCTGTTTCGCCACTTCATTATCACCCAGTGAACTGAATAGGAAAACTCTTGTCGCCCAGTTGCTATAGCAACATCATCCTTGCTTATCTCTGTTTCTCTGGCAACAATCCCTTACTTTCTGCTATATTCACACTCCCTTTGTTACTATAAAATTCCTTCATTGTGGTTTGTATATTCACAGCTCAGGTCGGGTTGCTCCTTAGAGGCAGACTCAGTGTCTTCCTCATACAAAGAATTACTGGACTTCTATCATTTCACATTAATTTTGGTGGGCTTTGAAACTGGAAAAGAATACAAAACTATTTAGGAGGCTATAGAGAGGTGTGGTAAGAATTGTTTGAAATGAAATTCCAGTTTAGAGGGTATAGAATTTATTTAAGTCTGTAGGGTCTGTGTTTCATTTGGGAATTACCCTGCTTTGAAGTTAGAGACCTGGAAGTCCTTGGGAGAGTTTAATGTCTGGGTTCCAACTGGTTGGTCTCCCTCAGAAACAGATAAAATTGAAATCACAAGGTACTTAAAGAAAGCAGCCAGAAGTGATACTTATGGGCTAGGATTCTGTGAGGAGTTCCAATGTGAGTCGAATCAATTACAAGATAAGAACACTTATACAGAAATTTAAATCTGTAGCATATTTTAAGTTAGAGACCTCCAGAGGTCCTCATCTGTTCTAACCCCTTGCTTAAGGCAGATCTAAGAAGAAAAAAAATTTTTCACTGTTCCAATTTGTCTGTTGCATTGAACCTCTTGTCCTATTATTTGTGCACCTCCAGGAAGAGTCCATCTGTCACCTTTGTATCCTCCTACCAGGTTCCTGTCTCCCTGACCATCATGATGGCCTTCCACTGAACTCACTGCAGTATGTCTTGTACTGCAAAGCCCAAAACGGGACACATACTCCAGATGCAGTCTCACAAGTACCAAATGAGAGGGAATGGAAACCTTTCCTGGACCTGCTATCTACACCAATACTAACAGCCTGGGATGTAGTTGGCTTGGTTTGCTGCAAGTGTTTCTCAAGCATATTCAACTTAGTATCCAACCAAGACTCCCAGCTTCTTTTCTGTAGATATGCTTCCTAGTCAGTCACCAGCTATATTGTTGCGTGGAGTTCTAGATGAAAAGTTGCATTTGCTCTTGCTGAACCTTAAGGTCCTTGTCATCATATTTTTCCAACCTCCCTGGTTCCTCTCAGCAGTGACCCTGCCCTCCCAATGTGTCGATCACTCACCAAATCTGTGGTCATCCATAACTTGCTGAGAATGTCCTCTGCATAGTCATCCAGGTTGTTAATGGAGACATTAAACAGATCCCTGGGGGAAGCCATTTGTTACTGGGTGCCAGCTGGACTTTGTGCCTGACACTTTGATCCTGGCAATCCAGACAATTTTTGATGTACCTTGTTGTCCACCTAACTAGCTGGTATGTCACCAATTCAGTGATAAGAATGCTGTGTCAAAGACCCTGATAAAGTTTAGATACACATCTGTAGATCTTGCTTTGTTTGCAATACTTGTAACCTCATCATACTTAGCAATGAGTTTGAACAGGCATGACAAACAACTACCTCTGAACCAGAAGGCTGCAAAACCAGGATCATTTGCTTATTTCTCTCCCCTTCTCTATTTACAGTATTCCATAACTGAATATTAATATTTGCAATGAACTAATTATAATTAACTGGTTTGGTAGCTGAAAAGAAGGTAAAGAAATTTGATGTTGTTGGTAGCAGCTACTTTGGTCATCCCTTCCCAAAGGCCCATTTGATCAAGGACTTACAGAAAAGTAACCCTTGCTAACATTCATGTGAGTCTTTCATGTAAGTATTTCTGTTAATTTCAGTGAAAATTTATCACTGTGTATTCCACAAGTAGAATTACAATCTGCATTGTGTCATGTATCTGCAGAGAGAGACATGTTTATGTTCACATAATATAGCACAGTATTAATAATTGGAGAAGTAAAAGGAGTATTCCTAAAGCTCTTGTTCACAGCTTTTACATTACCTTTTTTCAGGTTTATGGATTGATGTTTATGTATTGTGTCAGCACTGGAGCAGTTTATCATTTAACACTTACCTTGCTGAAGAGTAACAGGCTTTCTCCATATTAAGTAATTCTTGAAACACTTGTATGTAATAAAATGCATATACTATATAAATTTATAAAGATAAATTTGAATGAGCTTCAAAATTGATTACTTCCTTTTAGGCAAAGCAACTACTTTGCTTTTTTTGCTATTACTGTTGCCTGATTCTTCAGTATTCTGTCAATGTATGATCGTTGTGGCCTGCATGATGGTATAAAGGAGGAAATATAGACTCATAAAATTATTTAGGCTGGAAAAGACCTTTAAGGTCATTGAGTCTAACAGTTAGCCTAGCACTGTAAAGTCCACCAGTAAACCATGTCCCTAAGCACCTCCAAGAATTTTAAATTTTAAATACCTCCAAGAATGGTGACTCCACCACTTGGGCAGCCTGTTCCAGTGCTTTACAGCCGTTTTGGTGAAGAAACCTCCCTTGGTGCAACGTGAAGCCATTTCCTTTTGTCCTATCACTTTTTGCTTGGCAGAAGAGATTGACAGCCACTTCACCACAACCTCCTTTCAAGTAGTTGTAGAGAGTGGTAAGGTCTCTCCTGAGCCTCCTTTTCTCCAAGCTAAACAACCCCAGGTCCCTCAGCTGCTCCTCATTAGACTTGCGCTTCAGACCCTTCACCAGCTTATTTGTCCTTCTCGGGGCATGCTCCAGCACCTCAATGTCTTTCTTGTAGTGAGGGGCCCAAAACAACCACAGTGTTTGAGGTGTGGCCTCACCAGTGCCAAGTACATGGGGACAATCACTTCCCTTGTCCTGCTGGCAACACTATTTCTGATACAAGAATTAACAAAAGCTAGTTTGTTTTTTTGTTTGTTTTTTTTTTTTTTTTTTTTAATAAAATAGATACTTGCTATCAGTGTATTTTTAAGTGGTTGGTATCAGGTAATTTAACTATGCTAGAACTCCTCTTTAAATTTAAATACCTAGGTAACAGTTAGGGTTCAATATAAATACAGGAAACGAACAGTACCTTTACATAATATTCCTGACACTCTTTGTCTATAAATTCATAATGAGCATCTGAGGTCTCAGAGAGAGATCAATGTCATCTTTCCTTTGAGTTCCTCTTTGCATCATGAGAAGAAATGGACTGTACTTTTCCAATTTTCATTGTGGAATTAGAGAATTCAAAGAACAATTTAAGTGTGGGCTGGATATTTCTTGCTGATAAACTGGTTTGTTTTTTCATTTTTGTAGATATTCCCATGTTTGTGCCTGTTTCTCTCTTTGTGGATGTCATCACTGATACTGTATTTTAAACCACATCATGCTATTCCTGTTACTTCAACCTGTAGCTCAGCAAAATGCCAACCTAACTGTAGAGAGAAAATGAGTTGTGTAATGCCACCTTTGTTTTGTGACACTGGGAGTCAGGATGGTTAAGTTCTGGCCACCTCCTTTGCAGAGTTTATGTATCTGCCTTTTGAGATGCTTGGGTGAGATGGTATAGAAAACATTTCTTACATGCTTCAAATTTACTAAAAAACTGAAAAAGCAGAAAAAAGAAAGTTGCCATTGATTAATTGCTAGAGATGGCCAAGAAATGGATCAAATAAATAAGATTTTCTGGTGAAAATATGGGTTTATTTAGTAGTGAGAACAACAAGAATATAAAGCAAGTTGTAAATACCTTCAAAAGTAGTGAGGTTAGATCATGAATACTTTGAAGAGGGTAGAAAATACGGGTTAAAGTTTGTAAAGCATGCACTTTTTCATCAATACAATAATTCTATAAAAATACTTCCTATCAATAAGACCTTAAAATTACATAATCTTGATTCTTATTTATGTTACATTTCTACACTATTCAATTAAAATGAGTACAAATACTGTGGGAGTGGTCTATTTAGAGGAGGGAAGAAAGGAAGGATAAGAATTAGGAAATCCTATTGCTGATTCAGCATACGGCACTCAGATGTGACAAATTTGCTGTGAATTTTCACTTTCTAGGTCAGGCTTGAATCACTTGGCTGGGTTTTGTTTGCGCATCTTGTTGGTGACCTGCTGCTTCCATTTAGCACATACTCTAGAATGCACTTAAAAAATATAGCAGTTTCCCATCTGCTGTTCTCACAACAGACTTTATAGCCCTGTCATATACTTGTATCTTTTAGGGAAAAGTAGTTGCCTGCATTCTTTTCTATTGTCACTGCTGTCAGAATTAACTGCTTGGGTTTCTTCTTCTGTCCCGTAAGAAATGGGCAATGCAGGCATTGTGAAATCATCTCCTTTTTTGTGGCTATTGCTGTTTTAAGGCCTATTCAGCAATCAAGGAAATGTAATGTTAAATGCTTCTTGTTATCAAATAGATCCTGGTAGTAATCTCTGTTGTGGAAAAATAATAAACATATTTAAATATGGAACGTTTTTATAAAGAAACAGGTGACCACAGTTTATCAGCATATAAAACACATGAATCTCTTAGCATGCTAATTTTAGCATCTTTTGCTCCTTTGAGTCTATTTATGCAGTGTTGATGCACAACACCTATTTTATATTATTCCAATATTTTTATCAGTTTCTACATAATCTTTTAATGACATCAATTTATAAAAATGTCAGTCGTATTCTTTGTAGCACAAAAACCATGAAACTGATTCAATTCAACTTCTTTGTTAGGCTCTTCACCTTTCTGAAGAATAATATAACCTACTTGTTTAACAAATACATTTTTAAGTGGCTTGACAAACTTGGTAGTAATCTCTGGTGGTTCAGTGTAACAGCAGCCATATGGAACTATAATTTCAAAGTCCCACAGATCTCATTTAGTTTTATGCTATGTTGGATTACATGTCAAAATTGTCTTCATGCCATCTGTAAGAGTTCTTACATTCTAAATTGTTTTATTGTATTTTTACTGTACTGCTTGCTATCTAGAGATTCATTCTTAACATCAGTTACCAACATTTGATTTCTTAAAGGTTCTGTACAGCTTAATTTTTCCCATATCATGTCTTGTAGGTCATGCTCTAGGAATTTCCTGAAAAAATCAAAGCAACTCTAAAGATGATGTAACAGGCATGTAAATGACTGTGGTAAAAAGCGGGAATTTATATGGCTTAGCTTCAACACTTGAGGGTGCTGTTTTGGTTGCTTACCTTTCTGTCCTGCTGTACTACACCAAGATCCCTTCCCTTTCAAGTGTAATTGCTTGGCCTTTCCTACTGAAAGTGTCTCCTAAGGACGCCACGTTGAAAGGGAAGAGACGTGAGGAGAAAAAGTACGTAGTCCTTAAAAGAAATAAGAAGTTAACTGCCTTAAATGTCGTATTTGGCTACCAAAAGAGCAAGGTTTTCTGAGCCAAATAGGTGGCAACTATGGCTTCTGTAACCTTCAAGTTTTGCCTTATTAGCACAGTCTTTTTTCTTTTACGTGAATGCCCCTGGTTGCCCACTGCAGTGCCTTGCTAGCTTTGCCACCTGTCCCTGCTTGTATGTGCAAACTTATTGTGGTCAGAGATAGGGTAAGACTTTTCAGACTGTTTTCCCTGTGGAACTGCTGCAGGCTATACATCATTTTGGAATACTTTGAAATGGGCAAAGTGGGACAATCAAAACAAAATCTCAAGTTAGCTGTTTAGCAGATGTTTTAATTCTTGATTCATGGTCAAGTCTTTTTGTCCTTCAGATGAATATCTTCTGCTTTCTTTCCATTTCACTGTCCTCTCATCAAAGCTCCATTGATAAAATTAAGCACATCAGCATACTAAGTGAGCAGTAAATTGCAGCACTATCATGACAATTAGAGCCCTTCCTAGTCCTTTTAGCTTATGTTCTATTTTTTTTTTTTATGTCTGTTTTTTCTGTTGGACTATTAAGCAAATTCACAAATGTGCTACATCTTACTTCATGTTTGTACAGCATTTGATACTGTGGGTCTCATGTCAATTACTGCCTTTAGATGCAGTTATAACACAAAAAATAAATCTAGAATTTGGCCTTTACGGTATTTTCATCTTCTTTTTTGTGTGGTTTTCTTTTTTTGTTGTTACTGTTTTTGTTTGTTTGTTTACGAATGTTTTTTCTTTCTAGGAAGCAGTTAAGAGCATAGGTCAAACATAAGCAAAAACATTCTCAACAGTATTATCTAACATATGTCTGCATACATATTACCTCACTGTAATAATGTGTTTTGTAAGGTTTTAATAGTTCTTTTCACTTTTGCTGATAGATCTACCATATATCTTTAGTCTTACCAGGACTCAATAATGCTGTTGATACCATCACTTCCAGTGTTCATGTTTGAGGTTGTTGGTTTTTTTTTGTGGGGTGGCTTGTTTGTTTAAACTTACAGGTCTTTTGCTTGTGTGTCAGCTGTAAAGGCACTATTTTAGGTTAAAGCTGTGAGACAAATAGCAACTTGTGGTTCTGGATGACTTATTTTTCTATTGCATCATATACAAAGCACTGGCTGCTCTAGGGATTCAGTCAGGCTCTCCTGTTTGACATCTACACTATCCACAGTCAAGTAATTCATAGAGATAATATGTGGATGTGGGTTTAGGTTCTGAGATAGATAATAAACAGTTTTAATGATATGTAAATCAGCAAAGCAAAATAGCCCATGATTGCCACAAGGAGAGGCTACTTGCCTACTGCCAGAATGACATAAGACTACTGATATAATTTATAGCTAGTAAAACTACATGCATCAAAGACTTGACACATGGGGCAACCTAAGCTTGTGTAGCGGCCTTAATTGATACATGTTAATTCTGAGATCAATAACCTCTGTCTTGGGTTCTTCCTGAACTGAAACTTTGCTCTAGAAGCGGATGAGGGATACCTTGTCACCAAAATTTAGGCCTATGCATTACATATCCTACTGCTTACACCACTTACAGAAGTTTCCTTTCTGGGTAATGTTATATGTTAGAAGTCAGGTGATTCAGCTTAAACTGTGATGTATTCTGGTGGAGTTTTCTTTACCCTGTCATACTGGAGTCTGGTATCAGCTGTACCTCTAGAATGGCTTTTGTGAAAACCCATTTTTTCATAACTTGATGTGTTTTGGAGTGGTTAGAATAGCAAGATACACTGTGAGAAAGTAGGACAGACAGAATAATAAGGTCACTTAAAGAATTTGTACAATTTTTAAATATTTTTTTTACTTCGGTAAGAACATTTTGTAATACTTAAGTCAGAGACATAAAACCTAAACTTTCTTTGTTTTAATCGTTTTTGTAAAAGTGAGAAACCAAAATTTTCATGGCTAGTTTCACTCCAAAATGAATATATACCCAAGTGGATATGGATACTGGTTTTGTTCTTTAGATAGACAAAATACTAGACCCTGCTGCACAAAAGAAATGTCAGAATATATGGGATATTTTAAACACTCCTGGGACAATGAGAATGGATCCAGCTTTATCTGACCAATAGCATTTAAAGAGTGGTACTGAAATCACTTGACTGTCATTTGATAGTTGCACTTTCACAATCCTTAGGGCTATCCTTTCTGTACTGTTTCAGCTACAGTTATAATAGATGTTTTGTCTCCAATTGCAAGCTTTAAGCACTATCTCTAAATAACAGTATTTACTAAGAACAAACTTGGTCTTAAACGTCACCACTTTGTTAGAAATATGAACTTTAAAATGCTTTACAAATGCTTATTTTATTTAGTCTTGAATTTACAGATATAACACATACATTTCTGCCTCACTGAAACAGCTTATTTCCTTTGTTTTGACAACTTGTTGAGGGGATACTATCTTGTTTCCCTTAACATTAGCAACAAAGAGGATAAAATGTTGTCTCCTTCTGCCCAGAAGGGTTTTTATATTTTAATGACAGCAGATTAATATTTAATCTGACTCCTTGCTCTATGGGGCTACAGTATCACCTGGCACTGCTTTTTCCTGAAAACTGAAAAGGTATATTTGAGGAACTCAACAGGGATTTTCTGAGGAGTCTTGACCTATATGTGTCTATAGAACCAAGTGGGATGTGTCTGAGTGTGCTGGGAGAACTGGCGGATGTCATTGCAAGGTTCTGGGTATTGGGAAGGCTGGAGATTGGGGAAGGTGGGAACACATTGCCCAGAGGGTTGTGGAATCTTGGGAGTTTTTCTGACCCAGCTATGAACAGACTTAAGCAACCTGGTCAAAATTCAATGCCTGTCTTGTTTCAAGGAGGATGCTGGACTTGGATCACATACTAAGGTTCCCTCTGTCCTGAAAGTTTCCAGGACAACAGATTTGAAATATCTATGGGAAGATGCTGGATTTTTTTCCTCACTCATGAGGTAATCTTGTTTTATTTTATAAATTCTTTCTACCACTAATGCAAAAAATGAAACAAGACACTTACAGAATTATAAAAACATGTTATTGCCTCAAAATCTTGGTTTATATATTTCTCTTTTCGAGAATCTTTTGGGTGTGGTGTGGGGGTTTTTTTTGTCATCTCAACACACCCCCACACATCCACACACATACATCAAATTATTTACTGGCTCATTTAGGCAAAGGAAGATCTTGGTGTCATCTCAGATTTCTGTGATTTATAAAAGCCATATGTATACAAGGATATCTAAATGCAGATTAGGTACAAAACAAGCTTTGAAATTATAAGAGAAGAAAGTGAATACATAACTGTGGATTTGATGAAGTACTCTTTCTTCACTTTATAAGACTAGGCTGAGAGATAATTCATCAGCAATCTTCTATGAAGAGAATTATGAAGATTGCAGTCTTGATGGTTTTAATGTTACACCATGCTGTAAGACAAGCTACCGTATTTGCTGAATTTCAGAACAAAACTAAAGATATTTTGAGTTGAAGAAGCCAGACACTAGCTAGGGATATAACAGGTTCCTGCCATATATATGTAAAAAGTGGAATAAATGCATACACTCTGCACTTATTGCTGACTGATAATCATTAGAAATTTGTGCAATGCAATGTATGAGCTATCGAGTTCATTTGTAAAGTTACTGGAAGGAGGGGAAAAGTCAGAGGGGTCAGGAGGGTGAGTAAAGAGAACCTGTGTTTCAGACAGTGAGAATTTTAGAATCTTGACTGAGTAACATTCCTTCTGCTAATTTTGAGAACTTTGTTAATATTTTCCTTTCACTGGCCTTGGATCCTACAGTTATTTCTAAGATACCAAAAATATTGATTAAAAATACCTTCACTTCATATGCCTGCATTACCCTGGTGGCTAAATGCATTACAGTTTCATAGCTGTCATGACTGTTCACTCTTGTTTCCTCCTGTGATACAGACAGTTCCTGTGGCTGTGTTAGAACGTGTGACCTCAAGGGTTCCTTACCTTTCTGCATTTCATAAGGTTTCATTCCATTTTTGTGTGTACTTTCATTGCTCTAAAACTATATTCACAGTATCTTTAAATCTTGTTTTACTTCCTCTAGGATTATCATCAGTGTTGTGGTCTAAAATCTTACCTGAAGCTGTATTTTTATCTTTTTACTAAGCTCTTGTAATACTTCATATTTTTCCTCTCTGAACAAACACTTTATGCTCATTGCAGAACCAAGGAACTAAGTTATACATTGATCAATTTGAAAAATAAATGCCTGAGGCAGTGTAAAAAAGTATTTCATGAGGCTGAAAGCCAGCTACACAAAGGAGTTCAATTTATGGTTTACTGTGTGATATTTCTGCACCATGACACAGTGCAAAAGGCATTAAAGGACAAAAGATAAATATTTGTAAGTGAGTCTGCAATATATTTCAAATCATATTAGGAAATGGAGGAAATTCTGTTTCTCTCTGCTTCAATATGCGTATATGTAATACCCATTGCTTTTTTTTTTAATTAAATGCTCAGTTTAAATTTTACATTCATCTTGTCAACTGCATAAATGTTGAATCTTTTACTACTGTTGAGTGGAAAACCCAATGACATTACTGAAAGTTCATTGTATTGAAAGGATGTTTTTTAAGTAATAATCTGAAAAGCTGCTGAGGAAAGGGAATATTCATTAAGCTGTTGCAGTGCTGCCATTTATTTTAAAGCACTGAGGAAATAAGGTGTGAATATATATGCATTCTGTATCCCTGGATATGTATCTTCTTGCTTGCTGGGGAGTCACTAAATATCATCAAGATACTCACAACTTCCCCCAAGGCTTTTTTTTTTTTTTTTTTTCCTCTCCATTTTTCTGTCCTGTCATGCTGCCTTAGCCACTTGCCCATGGATCTATGGAGATAGCTAAATATTTGGAAGAGCAAAGAAAAGCATGGAGATCTGTACCATATATGCCTCTGCTTCTCCTGATTATTTTGCCATAATTTCAGTTTCTTTGATTTTTTTCTGCCAGAATTCTGATGAGTGCCTCTAAAAATACAGAGAGCAAAGAAGTTTCTGCAGCAAATTTTGAAGAATTATACCTGGATGGCTTTAGAAAGGTAAATACTAATCCACTGACTGTGAGTTAATTGCTTTCATCATATGAACATAAAAGAAGCACAGACTGATCTCCTTTCACACTGCTCCAAAACCATACCCCTATTTATAAAGAAGATACTAGAGTTTTCTACTAGTTTAAAGTAGAGAGCTATATATCAATCAAATGCTGTACTGTACAGTAAAGGTGGTTAAAACAACACATTGTTCATGAAAGGAGGGTTTGGAAGGGCAGCCAGCACTGCCTTTGCGTTACCAAGCACTGCCATGTGGCAGTTCCTTGAGGCAAGCATTATTTTAAGAGTGCCTAGTTCACTGGCTGAGATGAAAAGAAATGGCTGATTGAGACATATCTGTTGGTATCCTTTAACCAGACACCTTTATCAAGAAGGATTTCTGGTAGTCCACAGGTTATTACAGCAGCTGTACCAAAGGAATTCTAAGAGAATGCCCTCTGTAGAGCTAGTTTTGCATCTGATATAACTACTGGCTATCTGATTGTAAGCAGTTTTATAACAGATTTCATAACAAAGAAAGGACTTGTATGTTAATGATGTAACTGTACTGGCAACTTTGGCAACAGCTGTCATGATACAGTTTCTATGAATTCTGTGAATTATTATAGTAGTATAACTTTATCCTCAGCATTTTCTTTTCCTTTTGGAAGGCATGAACTCTAAGTTTCTATGGGAATAGGGACTTTCTCAGCTTTTAGAAAGCCTGCACAGGGAACAACTGAATCAAAAAATCAACAGTCAAAACTTTCCTTATTCTCACTAGACATTTGCAATCCAGTTGTGTAGTGCGCTCTGTAGTTTTATTAATAGAATGAGAGAAATTGACATAAAGGGCTTTGGATTTTTTTGCCTTTGGAGCATCAGCTGGGATCACAGGTAGCTGGAATGTATCAAAACAGTCCTGGTCTACATAACAGAACCCCAAGGATCTTGCTTTTTTGCTATTTGCTGTTTCAAGTCAAGTTGCTAATTTTACTTAGCTAATCAGTGAGATGTTTGGATGCCATGTCTCCTATACCACAGGAGGTAATTTTCAGTTTCTGCTACAAAGTCAATCTCTGTGGAAGCCTGGTATGAATTCAGTTCTGAGTTTGATCAGTGCATAAGACTTCTATATCAACCTATTGTTAATAAAAATATCTTATATGCAGAAATGGTAGAGTGGAAACATATTATTGGTTTCTCTGAATCTTATAATTACATATATAATCTTAAAATATATACGGTGTGTGTGTTTTCATATTCCATTTCCTGTCCCAATGAACATAAAGCATAAAAAAAAATAATATAAGCAAGCATGTAGCAAATAATGAGGTACCATTTTCTTACAGCTTGGTTAGTGTGTTCCTAGGTAACAAAATGTTTGTTGATGCTTCTAGAACATCATAAATTGTAGACCAGTATTCATATCACATGATAAACAGAAAACGTCTAATATTCAGACAGAATAGCTATAATTGGGTATGATTTTTAAATAAAGGGATTTCCCCACACTTGCCATAATGACCTTATAGACTAACTGAAAAATCCTATATACTTCCTAGATAGAGGTTTCCTGTGAGGTTTTAGGCAATGATTCTGCTCATGGCGCAAAAGAGAAGACCTGAAAACCTCAAAAGTATACTGTTTGGTTCATTATTATTATTATTATTATTTCTAGCTCAACAGCTCTAGTGATCTTGGAGGTGGTTATTGAATGTGATATCCTAGTTTAATTAAAATAATGTCAATAACATGTCAATAGTCATATTGTCTTGGGAATACTTGCTAATTGATCACACCAGTTTTTAGAGGCTCAGTGTCTGGAGGCAGACATTCTGTGTATGTCTTCCCAAATACTCCAATTCCTGGACAAAGTTGGTGGAGCTCTGTCAGAAGTCTGTCAGGGTTATATTAAAAGTTGATGGAAGTTGAGTTACTTCAAGTGAACCTGCCTCAGTCTCAGTGAGGCAGTTTCTCATCAAAGCTGCTTTGTTGAAAGATTTCATATTGGGGTTTCCATTTGAGTATCTTCTGTTCTTGTATATGTGATACTTTTAAAGTGCAAGAACCGTTCAGATACATGATTCTGTTACATCTGTACAACATAACATTATAAGGAAAGCAAGGAAGAATGGTATGAAACATAGGCAGAAAAATAGTATATATTAGCATATGTATGTCATGGTTTAACCCCAGCCAGTAATTAAGTGCCACGCAGCCACTTGCTTGCTCCCTCCTCACTCAGGGAGTGGGCAGGAGAATCAGAAAGGAATGTAAAACTCAAGGGTTAAGATAAGAACAGTTTAATAACTGAAGTAAAATAAAAACAATAATAATAATAACAGCAGTAACAGTTATAATGAAAAAGAAGGTGAAAGGGAGAGGAATGAAATCCAAATGGAAGGGAGAAAACTGGTGACGCACAATACAACTGTTCACCACCTGCTGACTGATGCCCAGCCAGTCCCCAAGCAACGATCCACTGGCCCTGGCCACACACCACTACCCCCAACCCTCCAGTTCACATGCTGAGCACGATGTCCCATGGTGTGGAATATCTCTTTGGCTAGTTCAGGTCTGTTGACCTGGCTGTGTCCGCTCCCAGCTTCCTGTGCCCCTCCAGCCTTCTTGCTGGCAAGGCCCCAAAAACTAAAGTGTCTTTGACCTAGTACGAACACCACCACCCAGCAACAACCAAACACATCAGTGTGGCATCAACATTGGTTTTACACCAAATCCAAAACACAGCACTGCACTAGCTACTAAAAGGAAAATCAATTCTGTCCCAGCCAAAACCAGGACAACATGCCATTACAGATGTGACTTAAAACACTTTCAAATTTAAATGTTTGCCATGTTACTCAGCTACTGTTTTGTGGGTCTCTGTGGGTGGTGTTTTCCTGGGGATTTGTTCAGGCACTTAAAGTAAGTCAAGATAATTCTTACTACCACTGGGGTTCATTTAAATTGCTACTATCTCATGCAGGATGTTTCTGTTAGTCAAAAACAAACATATATTGGATGACTGACTTAATGAAAACTCCCAAAAGTGGCTAAGTGCCACATCTCCTCCCGAATTTCAGTGAAGGCTCCAATGCAAGAAACAGAAGAGGTGTAGGTTGCCATCTGCCTACAGCATGAAAGCCCCCTCCTGCCAAACCACTGTGCTTTGTTATATAAAATACATTGCTCCTGCTGCGTCTTTTTATACCAGACATTCCCTGTGGTTGGGCACACAGGCTTTAACTACCTTATCACAATTGCATCAGAGCAAATCAGCTGTGACACTACTTGCCTATTTTTAAATAAGCTCAATGTTGTCCATCTAATGAAATGCTAAAGCATATTCTGCCTGTGGGAAATGCAGGCTTTGCATGGAATAATAGTTTGAGAGAAGGTTTGTGGTTTATATTGAAAAAAACAAAAAAACACCGAGTATGTGTTCTGAATGTTTCAATAAACAGCCACTGTTTAACTTGAGTAAATCCTGAGTTGCTGATTTTTAGTTAGAATGGGTGACATGGATAATCTTGAAGAATTGTGTATAGACTGCGATAAATGTGCTAAGCACATTTGGGAAGGACTTCTGGAATTGTAAGCGTAGAAGTTCTCGTTGTACATGGAAGTGACTATCTTTGTAATGGGAGCGTATGGAGGGTGCTGTAGATAGTAGGTTAATGAATATGTGAAGATTGGAAGATCATCACTGGTATTATGTAAATCGAATTTGCTTGATTGACATAGTATCCCATTTAAATGAATGATGAAATTTAATTAAGAGAAGCCGTGTTTTCTATTTAATTTAATGTTGGGTCCTGAGATCATGATATTTTTGCCTTCTTTACTGATGTCTGGGTTTTGGCTGCTTGAGATAATCTTATTCTTCTTCAGGTTTGGCAACTTCTTATTCTGTTTTAAAATATTTTTTTCATTAACCTTTTTATTTTATTTGCAAGTCTACTGATAATCTGTCATAGAGTATGAACTCATTTCTCTCCCTGAGTACAGATCGTGCACTAACTGATTCAAGGACTACTTTTTGGCTGTAACTGATGCAGCTGACTGACATGCATGGGATCAGTTTGTGATAACATCATAGGGTATTCAGAGCACTTCACAGAAAGAAATGCAATCATGTGTTATATTTGTGCTGTTTATATACCTTGTTTTAGGATACTGCCTCAATTTGTGGTCATTTATGTTTGTAGAGAAAAAAGATGCAAAACTGATAATGGATCAGTAACTGCCCTTAAATTTTGTTATGTTAGAAAAAAGCATGTTGCGGTAAACAAAGTTAACTTTTTTTAAAAAATAATATAATAGGTGCCCTTTTTAGAGCTTTACAGATAAAAATTACAAGAGCAGTAATAAGTTCTCAAAATCACAAATATTTAAGCTACGTATAATTTTAAATGTGAATAAGTTAAAGCATATTTAAATAAATGAGACAACTGCAAGTCTTCTAAAAAGTCAGGTCAGACCTGGAAATAGAAAGTTTTTTTTTCCCATATTCCTATTGTGAAGAAAGTTTTGTAGAGCAGCATAGTTTTGTAGAATTACAAAGAAGAAGGAATGAATGATACTGGAAAGTGAATGCAGAGAGCCCAACCTTTTCATGGGCCAGCATACCCTAAATTACTTCATGACAAGGAAATATTAAGAGTATAATACATCACCATATTATCAAGAGTATAATAATATCACTATAAAGAAATTCAGTGTTACAGGCCCATTAAATGACCAGTATTAGATCTTTGGGATAAATTATTTAAAGTATTTGCAATCATCTAAAATAATGCAGCTTTGGCTTGAAGTAGAATGCAGACAAGAAGGTGCTGCTTGCCAGAGACTATGTCCTCAAGCTGGCCATGGCAAGAATGTCACAAGCAGAGACAGAAACAAACCCTTTGAACAATGATGTTAACAGTAACAGACCATTGTTACTCATCACTCTATGTTCAGAGAATTTTTTCCAGACAGCTTCAGATTTTCAGATGGGTACATTCATACTGTTATACTGAGAGTAATTAAAGCTGTGGTGTGACAGCTATACAATCTAAGATGGGAAGTCTTTCATGTGTTCTGCATATAACAGCTGATTCTTCAAATTGTTGCACAATTGACTTGCATTCTTGACTGCCTCACTTGTATGCATTGTTTAGGCAGCTGTATGAAATAGGCCTTGGGTAGTCTTTGCCCTGTGAAAGTTAGACATGCATTTTGAAAGTCAGTGACCTGATGTTCAGTGTACTTCTCTAAACGTGCCACTGATTTCTTACTGCTGCTATGGCTAGATGGAAAGATTAATTGATAAAGCTTTATGTAATCGGGTGCAAAGCAGATGCCAGGAAGAACACTGAAAATTCAACAGGTCAGGCCAGAGATTATAATCATATTTCTCAGCTCATTAGTACCTTTATTCCAAGAGATACAGAGTATTTTAAACTTCACTTATTTTTTTTAATATCTTTGTGAGCTGTGAGTGCAGTACTAATTCTGCATTTTGTATGGAAGAAACCAAAGGAGAAAAAGATTAACAATATAACCCAACAAGCTGCTAAGCCAGAAACAAGTTTTTTACTCCTACTGTTCTTTAAGAAGTAGCCTAGTAGCTTTCAGCATGTGTTTGGAGATCTCAGAAGAAAGTGGTATTAGTGCCCTGTTTCAAAACAGACCATGACTCGTAAACAAGAAAACAAAGTGTTTTCCTCTTAGGCTTTAGTTCACTTGATAGGATGCTATTTTTTCTTTCAGGAAATATTTAGGGGTCTGCAAACAGAGAAATATTGAATAACAACGAAGTAAGCTATGTCCAAAGATATTCTGGCAAAATTAGTATGCTTTATCACAGAGTAGTTTATTCACACTCAGAGGTTTTATATAATGTCAGCTATTTTTATGGGAAAATCACAGCTTTTGAGACTTAAGCAGCTTGTCTTTTCATTGGTTATTCAGTCGCACTCTGTCCAGCTTGAGTACAGCTTCAAAAGCTACAAATGGATTTCACTAGGTAGCAGGATTCCACTAAGTATTAAAATTTCACCTATATCTTACTTAACTTGGTACCTTATTTAGGATCTCTAGTATTACACTAGATGTAAGTATTACACCTGAAAAAAAATGCTGGATATGTCCTGCTACATCATCTTAAATCAACTATTCTTGTTTGGTTTACTTAATCATAAAATGGAATCATAGGATGCTTTGGGTTGGAATGGACCTTTAAAGATCATCTAGTTCCAACCCCCTGCTGTCGGCAAGAATATGTTCAATCCAATCTGAAGGAAAGAAAAATATCACAGCTTCTAATAAAAGCCATTGTTAAAAATGCATAGAAATGAAATAAATGTATATGTAAAACACTGGTTATTGTAAGAGCTTCTAAATCTTCATTTTTTTCTGATGCATCCTCCTTCACTTCCGTAAAGACAAGTAAGAGTGTAGCTTTTAAAGGGAGAAATTATAAGAGATAGTAAAGAACTTTAAAAGATAAGAGTTCAGTTAACGGAATTATTGTTTTCAACATTTCTTATAGTCAAACCCAAAAGTTTTACAGGAAAACCCTCTTCAAAAGATGCATGAATATACTTTGCACTTTGAGAAATTGGAGGAGTTAAAGTCTGAAAGGGATTAAAATGTCCTCAACTTACATTGCTTACAATGTAGAAAAAGTTCTCCTACTGTAAAAAAGATCATATAGATTCTTTTTTAGTTGTTTTTGGTTTGGGGTTTGTTTTTTGTTGTTTTGTGCTTTGGTTTTTTTTTAATTTTAGCTGCCTGTATTAAGACATATGCACAATATTTTTTCTTTGCCTGTTACAAGAGATGTGTGTATTATATGTTGGGCCAACATATAATTAATATTGTGTGTGGTGGCAGTGTTAATACACTGGGCTACCATATAGGAGTTGTGGATATCATGATAAGGGGTAGATAAACTGAAACGAGATGAAGAAAATAGTAGTATTAAAAAAAAGAGATGAGGGATGGGTAGAGAGCAAAGAGAACAAATGGTAAATGCTGAAAAGCGCTGGGAGATTCAACAAAGGGGGAGAAAAATACAAAATAAAGAACAGTATAAAATAAAGAAAGTATTGAAACAAATTTTGTGTTGAGATCTTTATATAATCACCGAGTTGATGTTTGATGTCAAACATTTCAATGAAAAGATAAGAAACCTTGTGCAATTAATTTGCTGTTGTTAAACTGAAATCTTTAGGAAAAAGAACTCTGTAATGGTACTTCTGAATTTTAGATCACTCTCGTTCTTTAAAGCAGAACATTATTTCTGTAAGTAACATGTGTTTTCCAATTCTAACCTTGCTACCTTAATTCCTACAAGAAATTTAGAAATGTCAGTTTTGCATGATTGGGAGTCGCGAATGGTTGGTTTTATTGATACAAGCAGTAAAGTTTGTGCATTTTCCAGAAGCGTTTACTTCAGTGACTATTTCAACTGAGTATATCTTTCTTAAATTAAGAAGGGCAACTGATTTCGTATAACAGAATAGCTATGCTAAGTGTTTCAGACTTTCCTTGAAAAGTTCCTTGAAGCCTTAGTTGTTTCTTTTACCTAATAATTTGGTAGCTGAAATCTGAACTGATACTACTGTCATAGTAAAATTTGTTATTAAATTACTACATCAGTTAAGAAAATAATTTAACTACAAGTTTGATAATGCTGTAATGTTGTGCATCCTTTGGATAGATTTGATTTATTACTGTAAGAATAAATGAAAATTAATGTCATCTAGTAATATTATGTAAAATTCTACTGCAGTTTTTCACATGCCAGTTGATACCGTGAAAATAAGCTTCTTACTAGAAAAAAGTTGCAGTATTCCAAGAAGCAAACCATTTATTTATAATCATAATGATTCAGAACATTTAGAAAAGTTTCAAAACATTCCTTAGTAGATGCATGTATCAAAAGCAAATTCAGATGGATTATAACTAGTATTGAGTTAGGATGTTAGTGCACGTCATGAATTTACAATGCATTTGTGGGTGAATAGTGTGTGTGTATGCTGTTCACAGTCTGTACAGTTCAAACAAGTTTTCTAAACCAAATCTGTGTGCCTTCAGATTTTCTAGCATAAAACAGTTTCAGTGTTTCTGTCACAGTGTTGGTTACAAATATTTCAGATATTCTTTCCCCTGTTTTTTTTTTCAAAGCAGCACAGTGACTTTTAACACATTTTTGTAGTTACTTTTACCAGAAACGCAATTACAGAATTGGGTTGGGAAATGTTCAAGGAGTCTAAGTTTCTGCTTTGATATTGTGGGGCTGAGTTTTTTAAGAGAATGATTCTGTTTTTCTGGCTTGTATTTTCTTTTCATAATTTATTTGTATTAAAAAAAAAAAAAAAAAAGTGAAAATTGCCAAGTGGCATACATGGAGAATACGTATCACATCCTTTTAGGAAAGTTATCATCCCATCTAACATACTTATGTTCCCAACCCCTGTTTTTGTTTAAAGTTTAGTTTTTGGATGTGTTCAGTGAAAGACATAGTTGGACTTACCTTTCTTGCAGCAAGTCAGTATTAGTTGAGGGTGTAGAATGAGTACCAAGTTTGTCCCTCCACTGCTGATGGGTGTTAAATGTAAATTATGGGATATTGCCATTACTTATTAAGAGCTAGATGGTGAGCTCCAGTCCTGCTCATGTACAGCAGACTTTTTCTTCATATGGGAAATACATCTTATTTTCAGAGTACATCCGTCATTCTTTTTGAAAACAGAACTGAAGAAATAATTATATATCAGGCAACAGGATGAAATACACATATGCAGACATAGCAAAAATTGCTGCAGATGAACACAAAATCTAGTCAGGCGTTTGTTTTGCAAACAAACTTGGATTCAATTTTATCCTTTACAGCTTGCAGATTCAATCAAGTAGTATATTGTGTGTTGTTCCCTACACCCACCCCCCCACCCACCCCCCCTCCGAATTATATTTAAAATTGAAGGCTAATGGGAAAGGGCCATGTATGTTTTCTTTGTAAACTGTATATGCGTAGAATCCTTTCTCCACCAAACTGCTGTCCTTGTCCTTTATCTGACCAGATCTTTGCATTTTTTAAAATTGTCCAGCCTTTTTCTAAGACTTGAATAGACTGTAGAGTTTTCAGAGCACAGCCCTTTTAGTTTTCTGTGCCTGGCACAATTGTGTTGCTGTATAAGGGATATACTGCTATATACTGCTATGACTAGCTTCATTGCCGGAGGACAAGACAGGGATAGGCTAAGAAGATAATAATTTCTGACACAGGAATTAGCAGATAAGGTGATGGAGATGAAATAAGTACAGTCTACCCCAGGCTTTCTATTTTCAGAGCCATGGAAGGCCCCTCCTTATATTACAGTACATCTAAATGCAAAGATTTCAGTCTCAGATTTTTTTCCTTCACTCCCTAGAATGTATGTTACATGTACAAAGGCTGGTTGAAATGGTGTTGTTGGTGTGAATTTTTTAAATTTGCTCTATCCTGTGTAGTGACTCTGGATGAGACTGCATCAGTGGTAGAGCAATCAGTGTTGCCTGGTCAGTAGCTGTGTGATTCTGCCAATTACTCAAGAGGGTACTTCACTGATGTAAAATAGAATATGAATTCTTAATTGTTATTTCTCTTGCTGGTACTCTTTTTAGTGCAGCAACCAAGTTATTCACAAAGAACCTTGAATCCCAGTAGACAGTGGATTTTATTCAGGGTGTGCTGTTTATGAACAGAAGAAAATAATGTTGTATGTGTTTGTTTTAAATGTGCCCAGATATTTTACAGAGATGTATAAAAGGCCATTAAATTCTCAAGAATCAAACTGGTTAATTATTGCCTGATATCTTTCTCATAGACATCTAACATTTAACAGCTTTAAGGACTTATGTGCATACACTTAAAGGCATAACCTGGACCTGTTATGTTTTTCCCACTTCTTCAATGCCCTTCATGAATGTTGCCAATGAATGGCTCTGTTCTGGGAGTATGCTCATACTTTTATCTCTTGGGTTTGTGTTCCCAAAAGACTAAAGCAAGCTGTCAAATTAGTGTATGAAGTATGTAAATGGCAGCCTGATGTAAATTAAATCCTGTAAATATTTATGATATATTCTATGAGACTATTTCTGCTTTACGATTAAGTCTAATTTGAGACCTGTGTTGAAGAAAGAGCTAAGCCACTTTTTTTGCTCCACAAATTCTGAATTCTGGTACTACATACTAGTCCAGCTGCTGAAGGATGCAGATTTAGAGTGGTGGATAGTGAATTTGGCTGGCTGTTGGAGGTGTCAGAATTTTATAGCTGCAGGTTAGCCCAGCTACACTTGCAGGCAGCTTCTAGGGGATCATTAGTTGTACATTTAAATTTAATGTGGATCTCCTTGTGCTGGGTTGGGACAGTCTATGTAAATAATCCTGGAAGAACATGCCTTTTTTTTTTTCCTTTAATGTGTTGCTTTGCCTGTTGTGATTGTAAGTCCATCAGGAAGCCCATGTAATACAGTAAGATTATTGCTCAATAAAGTATTCTGAATATTTTTTCAGAGATACTATATTTTTAAGCTATAAAGTAACATCAGGAAAAATAGAAATAGAGACATTCTTCCTTTTAGTTCTGTGAAGGGATCATTCACTGTGCCTCAAAGAAAAGCAGAAAAAAACATTCAACAATTTTGATACAGTCTTTCAGTGTATGTCCATATCTGGTGCTCAAAAGGTTAACATGTTTGAGGAAAAAATAATCAGTGTGGAGGATTCAGTTGTTCTAAAACAGTGCACTTTATAGGCAAAGCTTTATGCCCTTGACAGAATTTTCCAGAGTAAAAAAGCGAATTTGATGGTATATGTTCTAGCTGAAGGTTGCAACATTTCAAAAGTTAATCACTTCTGCTTTAAAAGGTGACTTTTTCTTCATTCTTTCCACACACTAAACTCTTAACTGATCCAGTCAGATTTCTAAATATTATTTGCACACGTGTAAACATTTTTGCCTACAAATTTCCTAGGTCGATTTACAAATGGGAATTCTGTTCCTGCTCTACCCATCTCAGTGTCTGAAAAAGCATGGGAACTTGAACATATATACAAGCAAATGATATAATTAGCAACATAGACTGTGAATATTACTGCAGTCATCATGCTTTAAAAAAAAATCTTGAGGAAGGAGTTACCTCTTGCCATAGTTTACCATCCTAGAAATGTAAAGTTGGAGGTGATTTTACATGGTCGTTTGCTTGGAGACAGTTTGTGTGTGCCAATACTTTCTTTGACAGATGTTTAATCTAGGTGATCTTTAGCAACCCAACAGTGAAGGAGGATGCTTTGAACAAATCAGTTAATTTGACCAGTGCCTTAATTTCTCTATCTGCAGTCATCTGCCTGTCTTTAAGTATTTTGTGAATTACTAGAGCGAATGCAGTAATGATTGAAAAGAGGTGTTGCTGTGCAGGGTCCCAGCCACTGGTCTCATTCTTCTACTTTATGGAGGGAAGTCTTTTGTGACAACTAGGTCATATTACTGCATCTTTCTTTCACATCACAGGGAGCTACAGTAAATTGTGCTGTTCCTAACCAACATGCATCTTCAGAGTCTTTTGTTCCTTCTGTCATCTTTCAGTCTTTTATCACTCCAGACAGTTGTAATGCATTTATGGCTTCTTCCAACTCAGCAACTCTACTGTAGCCTATCTCCAACATTGACACTGTTTCGTTATTCATTTTTGGATACAGGTAAAAATTATACTTCTTGTGATTGGAATTCTGTTGTTTTATTCCAGTCCAGTTTACAGATTCCCTCACTTTCTCTTTCCTCTGTAATTCTCTCTGAGATTTTTCTCCTAGTCTGTCACTACATCTTCTTTGTCTGTGCGTATCATTTTCCAACTGTACTGTAAAAGGGAAGGTAAGCCCTTATACACCTTTGTATCACAACAGTTTCACCTTGAATGTCTAATCTGAAAACTTAATGGTGTAGGATCATGTCTTGATGCAAAGTTCTTAAAAATCAATTATTTACTTTGGAGTATGCTTCTGTCTGATGCTTTGAACATATCACATAGCAGTTTCCTCTTCTTGTTTGTAAAATGTTTACTATTTATCTAGATAAGGATACAGAATGAATCATGATGTCCGTTTACTTTGCAATGGCTGCTTTAATGATGGAGCACTACGTAGTCTGAGTTATCACAAACTAGATTCTGTTATACATCCTACCACTAAGCAGAGTTTTATCTTCCAAATAATCATATAAGCAGGCTTTTAATGTAGCATGCAGACTTAAGGACAGGAGATTCAGGAACAAATTGTAAAGCTCAAGATCTAACTTGACTATTTCTAATATCAAAGCACCTGATTTTTAAATAGAATTCTCCAGTAGTATTTTAATACAATGATTTCAACCTTCATGTAGAATTTAAAAAATTGATTGTTTAGTTATAACTAAAAATGTAATGAGCTATGTGTTAGGTAAGATCGTTCTTTGGTTAGGGTTGACAGGGGAGGAAAGTCTAGGGGGGATTTAAATTTTCTTGGTGTGATTAAAAACAGTGACCAAGCAATTCCGTTGGAGGCAGTGATGTGGGACACATCACTTGAAACTAACCCCAGGCTGTTACTGGATATTTTCAATAGAAAACAGGAGATTAGGGGAAACAGCTCCTTTAAATTGCTTGCATTTGTACCTTTTCCAAATGATTCTCTTACTGTTGCCTCCGGCTAGGCAGTTTCCTGAGATGTGCACAGACTTTATGGAGGTCAAAATAGTTTAAAAGGAAGAAATAATTTTAACAAGAGAACGGGCTCTAAGTATGTAACTTAACTTGAACTAAAAACAGCATTCTGGAGTACAGAATTGGCCCTTCCTATCTGAAATGAATAGCATCGAGGTTGACAGAAAATTTGGGTTATCCTATCAGATCATTAATTCGTTTGTGCTTCACAGATATAGAAGTGATCATATTATATTTATCTAGTAATAATGCAGGGCATAGAGATTCTCATATCCACACCACCCCAAACACAAGCCAAGTATTTGTAGAGGTACTAGCTGCTTAAACAAAGTTCAGCTGTTGACAATCTGCATTTTATAGATATCCTTTTACCTAAAGGTCATAAACATGAGTTCATGTTCTTTCTGTGTGCTTGTTTTATACTTCTTTCTTGCACAGAAGACACCTTTCTCCCTCTTTGCCTGACCTTTTCTTTTGCCAGTGGAGTGCAAGAAAATCACCTTTTATTGTGTTTCATGGAGTGTTACAGACACAGTGTGACTGAAGGACTAATGCTACCTTTAATGGATATATACAGTGAATGCCTGAAGCCCTAAATGTTTCATAGTTCTTATAATTTGCACAATTTTGATTATCTGATCAAAAGAGCAGAAAGTAAAAAAAAATCTAAAATTGTAGGATTTATGGATCTTAAGTGCACAAATATTTATTTATTAGATTATTAATTATTAGGGAGGCTTTATATTAGTATGTAACTTTTAATTTGAAAATCTAAGCCATCTAGATTTGATGAAATTACCTGCCTCATGTCTATGAATGGTGTCACTGTTTTTTTTTTAAAAAAAAATCTCCTGTGTCTCTGCTACCAGCTGTTTTCCGTGCTTTTTTGTGTGCTCATCACAGGCTCGAAGGCAAATGTTGGAAAAAGTGGATAGATGAGGTGAAAATCTTAAGTTACAAGTTGCAATCAGCAATTGCAGATGACTTCTAGGGATGTTTCTGGGCTTTTTTATTTGTTAATGAGCCTTCAAAGGGTCTCCAGTTAGTTACTAAATCAGCTCATTGTTTCTCCATTTTCTTCATCTTCTTCTTGCACTCAAAAGCAACACCCCCCCCCCCCCAATCACAAAAAGCCTTGTTTAAAAAAAAAAAAAAAAAGCTCATAAACCTCAGGCAATAGTACACAGAGACTGGGAAATACAGATCATTTTGACCGTGAACACCAGTGAAGCTGGATGAGGCCAGTCATGACAAAAGCTTAATTTTGTAGATGTGCTGTTTATTATTTTATATAAGGGGATCCTGGAAGCAGCAAATGGTTCTTTCAAAAATTCAGGGTAGAATGAACTGCTTCAAATTAGACAGGTGCAGGGCTTGAAGGTAGAGTACAAGAGATATGCAAGAAGGCCATCCTTCTCGAGTTCTGGTATATTTAAAAACACCAAACAAAAAAATGCACCCCAAAGAGGTGATGAGATTAAATCTCAAAATCCACATTGTTGTGTATTTTGGTGAAGCAGCCAGGAGAAGAATGAGGCTTTTTCCCCAATAGGTCTTTGTCATGTTCATTTTATTTTATTACCATGCTCTCAAATACATGTAATCCTATATGGGTATAAGAACATGACAGATCCCTCTGAGGCATCCTTTGTAGAATGGAATGTAGATGCTAGGAAAAGGAAGCACTTCATGGAGTCCCAGACAGCTCTTTCCAGTTTTCCTCTCCAAAGTGGATGGAGCTGCCACTTCAACATAATGGACAAGGATAAATAAAGTGATAAAGCTGTCTGCATCCACAGCCATGTGGTTCCTATTCCCATAGGCTCAGCAACATCAGTCAAAGGTGAATTAGAGAGACGTGTTATACTTCTGTTGCATATCAGATAGTTGCTCAGGCGTTACAGAATGTAAACTCATTTTAAAAACTTGAAATGAGGCAAAAGCCTGGTAACAGTGTATCTGAAAACTGTCTGCTGTGTCCTAAATTAAATGAGTGTAACATGAGAAATGTGCCACAGCTCTTCCTCTTGCAGTACAAGTCAGTGGCAGATGAGGGGTGCTTCAGGGGTGACTGAAAGACAAACATTGATAGTCAAGTTATTTGAGAAGTTATTCACAGTCCTCGGTGTGACATGCTTATGCATCCCTGGTGGACAAAGCTATCTTAGCAGTGATTTATTTAGCTGACCATCAGATAATTTTCCTTCTGGAAAGTTGTGTGGACACAGCACAGGTATATACGCTGCTGCTTCTAGTTTACTCGAGAATGATGGTAGTCAGGATTCAGGTAAAGGCTTGAAGCAGCTGCCTTGGATATCCTGAAATGCTCTAAAGTTGTTCTTGCCTGGTACAAACTTGTCTCTTCTTGAGAGAGAAACTTGCAGAATTAAATTGGCTGTAGTTCTGCTCGGAACATGCTCCAGGTCTGGCTTCTAGGAACAAACACTCCAGGTAATTTATATGCTGAAAAAACATTTACAGCTTTCTAGTATTTGATTGTGACTTTTTAATCTAAAACTGTGTCAATGCTACTGGGTTGCTGGTGTACTAGATCCCATAGGATCTCTTTTGTGGATTCAGCATACCAGCAAAGTTGTAATTTATATTGATATAGCAAAACAGATCAGTGAAAACTCGCTTTGACTAATATATAAGTGTATGAGCATTAGGGGCTTCTACTAGCACAGATATGCATTGCAGAAAAACACCTAACTGGCACGGATTTTTGATGGCTTTATTTTGATTTGGGAATGAGGTTGCTTGTCTTTGCTGTTGCTTAGAGGGTCTACCCAGGTTTCATGGATGCTAATCCCAAAGCATCCAGTTAACATGTTACAGTTTACTATATAGATGTACAGTTACTGTAAGTATACAATCTTGGCAGAATATAGCTCCCAGACACAGCATTACTATTTGTTTGCCCACCTTTATAAAATGAAATGTTAATCTCCATTTTGGAAGATATCGTGCATTTCAAGTGATTAAATGAAATATCTTTGATTGTTTTCTGCACTGTGCTTCACTTATTTCTAATGAAGTAGCAAGGATGGTACTGAATGCAGTTCCCATACAAAAATAATTACACGGTGTCCTCATTTAATACTCCTTCTGTTGCTGTTATTTCTACTTATTCCTGATGCTTGGCTGGTTGCACCCTGACATTTTCTTCTCCTGAGCCCAAAATGCAGTCTTAAAATAAACTGGTGACATGCACAAGCTCTTCTGTAAGAGCCACAAACTGTAATGTAGTTTTAGACTGAGTAACAGTGGACAACATTACTGTATTTACAACTCTGTTATCCTAGAACATTACAGTGGAGTTATATTTAGGTAATATACAGAAATATCTGGATTTGTACTCCCATGGAAATGCAAGGTGAGGCAATAGCCCATGAAAAAAACCAACACTGAAATATGTGGCACATAGGGTTTGTTTGCTAATCTGTAAGGTAATTCTTGGCCATTTACTTCAACTCTTATTTTCTTTCATCTCTTTCCCTTTATCTGTGTTTAGTTTAGATTGTAGTTCTTTGGGCAGGAACAATCCCCTTTTTAATGTCAAGCCCTGCCAGCCTGTGGCCTCAGTCAAGAGCCAGGTTCTTCCATTTTGTACAAATTAGAGTAGATCTAGAGGAGCCTAGCACAGATGAGAGATGACTGTGTGTTATCATCTGGATTCAGAGTGCTATTGATCCAATATTAGTAGGAATTTTCTCATTTTATGCTGTATTTTGTTTTGGTTTTCCACACACTAAATGTATACATAGTAAGGTACACTCTGAGATCCAAGGAACAGTTACTCCAAATGTAAAGACTGTGAAATTTGGATTCACATCTTAGTTAATATACCTGATATGTCTATTCTGATAAGTATGATCTAGCTATTTAGATAGATAGATATACACATTATTATATAAATCTATGCATATATATGTATATATTGATACATCCTTATTTGGGTCTCAGATTTAAGTTATGGCCAGTAATTTAAAACTATAATGGTAGAACTTACTTTTACACATAAACAGGAAAAACCTCCCAAATCTGGGGAAGCACAGAGGTATGATACCATCGGTGTTCATAAACAAAATGAAAATAGTGTATTTTGGTTCTAGTACAGAGTCCCAGGTTTATTTCACGTGTTTTATTTTATTAACATATATTTATTCTTTGTTTATGGAGCAGTAAGTGCTTTCTCTGAGGTTATTATTGGTACAGGTGATTTTGTTCTCAGTGCCAAATGTGGAGCTTGATTTTTGAGATACGAATGCTGATAATTGCATATGAAAAAACACCACTTACCCAGCTTTCTACTGTACAATTTGGATGGGACAAGTGTGTGAAGGTTCTTCTTCAAAAGACAGAACTCATTTGACAACATCAGGAAGACAATGAGAAACATTTGTCTTCCTTTTTTAATTGTGTGGTGGCTTTTTCCTAGAAAAAAATGTTGCATTACCTATGCTCTTTGCCAGTTATTAAATCTGTCATTTTTCTGTAGATTCCCTAAGACTTCCGATAAAGCAAGAATATTATTCTTTTTATGTACAATGAATTCTAACAGGGAAGATTTTTGCGATGAAAAAGTCAAGAAGTTGGAATGACATTGCAGGACTTCTGCTGATTTTACATAAAAATTGAAACTGGCAAGAGATAAGAAACTACTTTAGACTGCTTTTTAAAATAAAGTTATATAATCTCTGAAAGTGCTGATCAGGCTGGTGGATTTTTGCTTAAAAACTCTGCATACACAACCGCTAAGTCCTTTAAAATATGGGAATTCAATACAAGGTTTTTTTATAAATATAAATATTTTTGAAATATAAAATTCAATATAATAGTTTTACACATTGCAATGCAAGCAAACGTTAGAGCGCCGTCAGGTTTCATGTCATCGTTCTTAGCATCTCATGAAAGATCTGTCACAGCCCAGACTAAAAGAAACCAGTGGAAACAATCTTCAGTCTGAACCTGGGGTAAAGTTTTTAAAGAAGCTGTTTGACTAAGGAAACAGCGGAGTAGACAGTGAATACTGGAACTACACGTTCATGTCATCAAACTGTCACCGAGTTCCCTTTGTCGTGGCTCTGGTTTGTTTCCTCTAACGCGAGCAGCACCTAGCGGCTGGCGCGCCCCACCTCTGCCAACACGGCCGGGACCTGGAGCCTGCCTGGCTGGAGAGACACTTCCTGATCATGCATGGAATAATTCCCTAGCAATGACTGTAGATTACTATGGCTCACTTAAACGCTACTGTAATCTACATAATATTTTCTGCTGAAGTATCTTAAATTTTTTTTTTGATTGCGAACAGCAAAATAAGACTCGTAGAATCTTCAGCTCAGAATTTCAAAACACATTGGGACAAACCCGAAGCATCTAATAAGCACTTTGAATTCAGTGATATTTATAAAATAAAATAAAATAAAAAAGTAGTAGATGCTCAACATGGTTTAGGATTTATATCTTTTATATGTAAAAATAGATTAGGTTTGAAAAGTGATGTTTAAATACCAAAATATTATTTCATGCTTGTATTCTGCCTTTGGCCTTTGTGAAAAATATACAACAGCTCTATTTATAGTTTGAAACCAGTATTCACTTTGATCCTGGAATATCTTCCTTCCCTTTTTCAGTTAAGACAACATTAAAATCCAGGTGCTTATCTGTTTGTCTAGATATTATGTTTGTTTACAGTAAAGATTTGTAGTTTTGTAAACTGTTGTGCATCAGTTCTGCACTGGAATGCAGTCACTATATACCTCTCTCAAACTCAGGACAATTTGAGTGGTTGTACTGGGAGAAGAGTTGGAAAATGTCATTTGTATCCTATTCCTTTATTTGCTGCTTTTATCTGATGTGACGGAGCTTGTATCTGCTTGAGGTTGTAGAAAGTCTTGCAGATTTTCATGTTAACAATTTACAAGACTAAAAAGCAAGACCATTTCAGTCTGTTTTTATCTTGGAAGCTTCTAACACTTTAGCAAGATAGAGGACTAGGAATAGATTATTTTTTTTCCCAAAAGAACTCAGAAAAAATCATATGCTGAACTCTTAAAGACCTGGCATTGACTGTCACAGTGGCAGCTGATGAGTTAGTTGTGGAAGTTTGACTACAATTACATGTTAAAGTTGAAACCAAGGGGTTTCCTTTTTCAATTTATTCCAGTTGTATATACATGAACATAGGTGTCAGTAATTTTGAAAATATGACCACATGTGAAAAAAATAGAATCAAGACAGGATTTTGGGGCTGCATTAGATTCCTTTTTGAAATTAATTTGCTAATGAAGTGTAGTCTACCATATTGGTTATTAATAAGGAAAAAATGAACGTATCAGTATTTATTTCCTTCTTCAGCCCAACAGTGATTTGTTAAAGGCTCTTTGACATTGGTCTTTTCTGAAGGTTTGCACAATTACAGTTTTGTGCACTATAAAGAAGTAACTGCTTATTTACAATCCTTTTTGAGGGAAATTTACATTTTGAGTAGTGGAATGATAGCTCTTGATCTACTCTTAATTAACACCGACATTCACATTTATTCAAATACAGCTAAACACAGAGATGCGTATTTTTTATGCCAATTAGTCTGGTCAAGTGAGGTTAGTTAATTAAAGACTATTTAACTGATAAAGGAATTGCATATTTGTTTATTTTTTTAAAAAGTCTCTCACAGTTCAGCCCCTTGCATCATTTTAGAACATGCAGCACTGATTACAAACAATATGAAGGTGCTACACAGCACATATCTGGAATCTTGGGGAAACCAGGACACGGCAACAAACCTGCTTTATAAATTAATGGGAACATAAAAAAGGTCTTTTTAATGCCTAGTGGCTAGCCAGCATTGTATTACTGTTGGTTCTAGTTGAGGAGAGGTCTGGTGTTCTCTGTAAAAGCCTGAGAACATGGAATAGGTGTAGTTGTCAATTTTGATTATAAGCAGAGGGAAACTAAAGAAGCAGTGTCTTCTTGCTAGAACAGTGGGAGAGGCTTGGATATTCAGATTGACTGTGTTAGTGTTTTGTCATAAGACATTGCCTCAAACTTAGTTTTTGAAAATCTGTGCCCACAGGAATTATTTAGAAAAACTGAAATGTGGAGAATGATCATCCACAGGAAAGCAAAGGACTCTGTATTCTGGATACTTGGGGTTGAAATTAACTAAATCTGGTCTGTGTCATTTGTCAAATTCTGGAAATGCAGAAACTAAGACAGAATTGATCCAATCATTGTTACACAAATTGGTAGAGAAATTCAGCTTCGTGTGTGAGCGGGACTCAGGCTGATAAATGGCAAAACCTGTCAGTAATATTCGTACATATTATCTGTGTGCCATCTGGTCACATCAGTCTGTATACGTGTAGCAGGTTTCTAGCATTCATGTTTGTCTTTTGGGGGGCTGATTTGTAGTTAAGGAATGTTCATTTTGTTGAAATTTGACTTTTCTTCCATAACTGCTAATGGATTGATAAAGTGAATTATTAAGTTACATGTAGCATACCTTTCAGATGATTCGTATGAGTAGAAAACCAAAAAATAAAACTAGTGTTAAACAGAAGCGCATTAAAACAATACAGCTGGCTTTTGAAATCTAAAAGATACATTGTACATCTAAAAAGACTGCCTCCACAGCCTTATTATAGTTCAGAGACAAAATTAACTTTAACTTTAAAAAAAATATATCTCTGTTCCTTGCACACTACCTCCTGCTCTGTATCCAGCAACAGAGATCTGCTTCAACGGTATGTGTACCAGACTAGAAACGGTGCCACCTTAATGAACATGAGTCATTTGCTGTTTCCCGGAGATGGTAATACTGTGGGCTGTTTGCCAGGCAGCGCCATAGGGAAAAGCCGTGCTCCACTTTGGACTGAAGTACTAAATATCAGGAGAAGATTTCAGATTTTCAGTGGATTGGGCCTCCCTGATCTGAAGCAGACTGTTCCAGCTATGTCTGCTGAGGCTCAAAACTTGAAAAGGGCTTGAGTAGCCCTGAGGGAGGATGAGGAAAAATCAGAAGAAGAAATGTAATAATGGTTCTGTTTGCACGGAGTTTACAGGCTGCACAGCTGCATGAAGGGAATACAGTTGGAGGCTTTGCCGGTCTGTGTGTCAGTTTGGTTGAACAAATGTCCTGTAAATAAACAAGAAGCCCTAGAGAGCTTTTGCTAAACCTGGTTTTCCTATGAGCCCTCTTGCTAGCTGCTCAGAGCATGACTATTACTGTCTGTGCAGCTGATGGGGGCTTGGCTGGTAATCCATGTATCCCAACCATGAAAGAAACAGGGCAAATATTGGCATCTGGAAGCATTAAGAGGATTTGGAGCCATCAGCAGTGAATTTCAGTTTGATTAAACAATTTTCATATTTAAGAAACTTGTGTTGTATAATTTTAATCCTACCTAATTCGTGCAGTTTAAGAAAAATACTGTACATGAGGTGATAACCAGTGCTGCAACACTGCACACCTTTCAGTGTGATTAAACTGTGGAATTATATGCAACATTGATGTGGAATTTGATTTGAAGCTTCAGATATTTATAGTGGTCAGATTTCTTACTCAAATAAATTCAGATTCTCTTCAATTACTTTTGTATTTTAAGTTGTGCTTTTGCCAGGCAAAGTAGCTGCTGTGCCCCTCCATTTTCAATAGTTGATTGTAGGTTTCCTGGCAATTTTAACAACTAGTGTGTTTAAAAAAAAAAAAGAAAAAAAGAAAAAAAGAAAAAGAAAAAAAGGCAAGACTTTTTTAATGTTCTTTTTACTGGTTGTGCTCCACTGTGTGTGTGTTTGATTTTATAATTTGTTGTGTCATATATCTCTAGCTATATTGTACCACATAAAAATGAAAGGAGGAAAGCACATTTTAGTTATAGGATACTCACACTAGTGAGAGTACTCATTCAGTATTGTTGTTATAAGCTTTATGAATAATTATATGGCATAATTCATTTTAGTACATTTATCAGAAAATAAACTCTCTGAAATCCCGAAATACCTCCTGTATCTTTCACAAAAGTTCTTTGAAGTGCTAGCCAGATCTGATCATCTGTACAGTCACTGAAAGGATCTAAACTGTAGCTGGGAGAGAGTGCCTTTACAATAAGTCAAAATGCAGTATAGTAGAGCCAGATTGCTACCAATTATCTTTGCATATTTGTTGGCATGGTTATTTGACCAGTTATTTTAACTTTTATAATGCAGTATTTTCATTAACATTTTTCTACCCCAAATTTTTCTGTTCTCAAGTACTTACAGAACCTAATAGGGAAAAGTCCTGTTTTTCCAGTGTCTCAGTATAAACACTTTGGGAATCATTACTATTCTAAGGAAAATGCTATATTTTTAAAAAGTATACTAGCTTCCTATAAGCAATCTGGCTGCGTTTACCTGTTTAATTATTTTTCTGAAAAAGATGGCGTATTATGAAGGTAGATTTACAAAGGTCATAATGGTAACTTTGTTAACAAATTGTGTAGGGTATTTCAAGACAAAATAATAGTATGAAAGGTGACACTGATTGCCTTGAAAATGAAGTGGGTACTGAGGGTAACTGGAGAAGAGGTTAAGGAAAAAAAAAAAAAACAAACAAAACACTAGTAAGTAGAGACTAGGCATTCATTAATTCATTATGTGTTCAGATGCTTTACTCAGGGTTCAGGAACATTTGTGCTCACCCTGAAGCTACTGAAAAGAAAAGCCAGTGATTGTGCTAGAGTAACATTTTGGATAGGCTAGTACAGTAGAAGAGTGAGCATCCGTTGTAATGGGAAAAAAGGCTGTTAGAGAAGATGTGAGAACTCAGTTTGAAATAATATCTATTCACCCCAATTTTTTGTAGTACATGGTGACACATTTCTTACTGAAGAGAGAAATTTTTTTAAAATGGTTCACTCATCCATAATTAAAAGAGAATTTCACTATTAAAAAGAGGTTATTTCAAATATTTTAAAATAGTTTGTGCTTTATATAGTTGTCAAAAAATGTAATGCATTGTGGATGCCTAGGCCAACTGATCATGAGATTTAGGTATAGTTTCCAGTTTTGTCTTGACCACATCACTTGATCTGTCCCTGTTTCCAATCTGTAATGAGAATTAGTACTTCCTTTCTCCAGCCTTTTATTTGCTTTGATTTGTTTTTTCACACTCAGTCTTCATCTTAGAACTGTGTAAATGAGTTTGGATCTCAGTGTTAGCTGAACTATTAATAGAAAAAAAAATGGTACTCACATCTCAGAGTTTTAAGCTTCTTTAATAGCAGTGGAAATTTTAGCGTAAGATAAAAACTTAATATTACAAATGTTTGTATTCCTTTGGGAAAAAATATGAGTGTTTAATCACAAAACCAATTACCTTATTGTACCTATGAACAGAATGGCGTATTGAGGAATGACAGATGATCTTGTTCTTAGGTCTTGCAAAGTAATTGTACAGACGTTCACAACCAGCAGTTGGCTCTTTTAGTCAAAGCAACGCTTACACATACTGAAGACTTGTCTGCAGGAAATATGTAAAATATTGTTGTAAAATATGTTATATAAAAAATAGTTATTTCTAGCACACACAGGCCATACTTGGAGGGCAGCTACGCTGGCAGACCTCTGACTCGGTATCTGTGCTCTATTTCCTACAAATAGACTATAATTGGCATGACTGCAAGATGTTAACATTTATGTCTCTTTGCCATCCTATCATTATGACACATTGATCATTTGGAATGTGTGAGAGGCATGTATGATTTAAAGGTGTATGAGATTTGTTCATGCTACTTATTCCTTTTGGGCTCTCTGAACATGTCAATAAGTGCACTAGTAATATTAAATATGGTTAAAAATAAGGACATTCTTTGAAATTTTGCTGAAAGCTACTCAGAAGGTTTCTAATTTTAAGAACGGAACATTGATGTATTAGAGGACCAATGTAAAAATTGACCCTACCCAGTTAATTCTGCTGTTACAGGACAATTTACATGTTGGATTAGCCAGTTTCACTACTCATAGAGTTTATAAATGTCCATGAAAATGCACAAGTTCTTAAACTTTTTTTATTAACCAAAGATAATAAAACCTGATTTAACCTGTGATGATCATTCAGCTGTGAGTGGACAAACAAACACCAATGTGCTAGGGTAATCTTGTTACTTGCTGAATAGGCAACATTCTTTGTGGTTTGCATGTGATTAAAGATGAAGCTTCTAGACTGAATGTTAGTTAAAGCATGCACAGTATCTTTAATAATACTATTACTTCTTAACAGAATTTAAAGTATCTGTATGAACTGTGGTCTTGCTGCCACATCTACATGTAGGTCTTGCCAAGGCATAATCCATTATATCTTCAACTGGAGTAAATTTTGATTCTGTCTCAGTTCCTGTTCTCACACACACACCTGGAGAACTCATAATTTAACAAGAAAAAAACCCCACTGATATAATTATTGGAAAATCATCTTTTGCTCTTTTTTGTCTGTAATGGCTCTGTTGAGGAAAAAGAAGTGACTAATCAAAGTAAAAGGCTGCTTAAGAATGAAGCAATACAAAAGCTCATCAACAATAGAATTCAGTGATAGACCCAGAGGCAATTTCTAAGCTATTAGAACTGCCTGTGGAGACTGCCAAGCTGCAGCAGCTAGAAAAGTATCTTTCACAGTTTGATGTGAAGCCCTGTGTTTTTCTGGCCTCTCTTCTCATTTTAAGGAGATATTGCATAGTTGTTGAAGGCAATAGAGTTTACTGTGAAATTTTAAGTAAATATATGTATATTGTAACAACACTGACAATCAAGCAGTAATGCTACTATAGTGTGTTCATTTCTCTATGCTAATTTTGAGTAGGTGTTTGAATTTTTATTAATTTTATGTGGAAGTAAGACAGGTGAAAAAAGGCCGAGATAGAAAAAATGCTTATTGCATATCAGGTTGTTATTATGATTTGAAATACTTGCAGACAGAAAAAATATTAAAAAAAAAACCAACAACAACAACAACTCCTAAAACAAACCCTAAAACAAAAACTGGAAAAACCTCAACTTGAAGCACTAACCTGAGACTGTACAATGATGATGATGAAGACAAAACTAACACACTTTATTTATTTTGAAGGAAGAATTCTAATTCCTTTTATTCAGTGAAGCAAACTGAGATTCATATTTTTCTTATGCATTCTAAAAATATTAGTTATATTTACATGCACTAAACATCCATGTTTAGAACAGCTACTTTTTTTTTTTTTTTAGCAGTACACAAAGTAATCAGATTTGCGGCATACTGTACTAAATGTGATACAGATACAAAAAGAAAATACAGTCTTTGCATTATCCTTAGTGAAATTCTTCCAGGCTTATTTTGGGAAGATATTACAAGTGATTTTAATAAGCTATAGAAGGGCATTAATGTGAAATGAAATATATATTCAGTAACAATGGCATATACATTAGCTAAATGTATAACTTTGTGTTGTACAAGAGCTCTCTGCAAAGTACAGACTTCTATACCCCTCCTTTTTGTTGCTGTGCATTGGCATGCCTGCAAAATGCTGTCTGAATATAAGTAGGATAGAATGTGGCCCAAGAGAATTAAAGTCTTGAACTGCGTGGTATAAACAGTGGTTAGAATAAGAAATTACATGTGACAACATAATTTAACAGCAAGGTTAACCTGTGAATAATTTGTTTTACCTGGATGATATAAGGTAATGTCAAATATTTTGATGCAGCACTTAAAGAAGGAGAGCTCAAAGCAAAAACAACAAATAATGCCACAATCAAAGTCATAAAGCTCACCAGGTTATCTGTTTTAACTGCAAACCAGAATAATGCATGGTTGAATAACAGCATGTGTTTGGCATTTTCATTAGCTAACTTTTTAAACCTGAAATGAAAACAAAAATGTACATTCAGTTTTACATAAAATGTTTTTTAACCTGAGTAGAAGTTTCATGTCAAATGTTCAAGTGCTGATTTTTAAACATAAGCTTCATGAACATTTTCACTCAAAATACTGTGCAAGCACCGTTTACTGAGCAGGCATGTTGGTTACGAACTTATGAAGAATTAGCTTAGATTGCCACATTTTTGTAAGGGAAGTACTAAGTTCTGAACAGAATCTGGCAGGTCAGGTGTTCTTACTACTGTGCTCCCTTACGATGAAAATATTTGCATTAGTATGTGCTGCTTGGGGAATTTTCTTAAGGACACTCTTTGTTTCCAGCTAAACCAAACCAGTTTGGGAGGCATTCTTCTTGGGCATACTTGATCTTTTCTCTTTTTACCGAATGCAAATGCACATGTGAAAGACCAATATTTAATGTGGTAATAAACCTGTTGTTTGCTAAGTCTGGCAGACAGGTGGGTAAACTTCAGTACACACGTTGAAAGATAAATTCTGTGCAAGCATGGAAATCAAAGCTGAAGTTTGTTCAAATGTAGGAAAGATAATTATGTAACTTATTTCTGTCTCTGTATACAGATTCAACAAGAGGTTAGCCAGGGACCTCTGGAGAGGGTAAGTTTCATGAGAATGATCCTGTCTTGCTGAAATTGTTACAGGCCTCTATAAATTTCACTTACACTGACAGAAGTGCACGTGATATCTTCACTGTATTTGGATAGGATCCACAGTTCTTGGAGGGGCAAATAGTGTACAAATTTGAGATTTTTACAAGTATAAAGGACTACAACTGAATATAATAATGCAGCTTAGGGTCTTTTTCTTATTTCTGAGAATCAAATTTCTGCATGGATGTGAACTACCCTGTGTAACATATCTGTCAGATAATGAGAGCACCTCTGATCTGTACAGCATACCTTGGCTGTATTGATATCTCACTGTTTAGAATCCTGTTAGGTCAGCATGTTTTAATTAGCCTAATGATCTCTGGTTACCAGTTTAAACTACAGTACTTTCTCTACTCCGTTATGCTGGGTTCTAGACAAACCTTCTTATTATGCTTTTTTTAGATAGCTTCCCTGAGGATACACACAGCAATACCTGTTGCTTTAAGAACTCACTAATGAGAGTCACTGAACCTTATATTTTTAAAAGGGTTCTAGAGATTGCTTAAAATTCAAAGGTAAAAGTACGTACTATGTTTAAGAACTGGCACAGTGAGATTTGATTTAATGATGTTTGTTGAATTCTTTTGAGGGTCTGTAGTGAAACCAGCAGCATTCCTGTGGTTGCTCATTTTCTAAATATAAAAAGCTCCAGGATCTTTGCTGTTTGTGGCCTGGTATCTTTGATGGAAAAATTCTTTTATCACTCAAGCAAGGTTTCATCAAAGTCAGTGGAGATAACAGCCTACAGCATCCACAGCTGAATTTAAAGGCACCTATCTAAATAAGAGCAAAAATGAAACTAAGAAAGTTCAGTTGTGTGTCTTACTGGTTGATAGTCCTGTTTTTTGTCATGAGTGTGAATTACACTGAGACCTTGCACAGAGGAGGCTATATGAGACAGCAGTGGTGATCTGCTGATTTTTGTTCTTGCTAGTTCTTGCATAGTTCTCAGAAGAAAACCTGCAACACAATGGAAACATGACAATTCCATGTGTCAGTAAAACTCCTGTGTGTGAACCTCAACTGATAATTTAGTAAAGGTACTGCATCATGCAGGTGATTTGAACTGAAACTTTGCAATCTGTGTACAGTGACAGTTCTCAGATGATTTGTGCTGTAAAATTGTGCCTGAATGTCCCAAGAACGCAGAACTCTCTATATTCTTCCAGCCTCCGCTTTACTTTTTCTTATCAGCTGAGTTCTGCTTTCAGTTTAGAGCAAACTGAGTCTATGGGCTTATCTCTCTTACTTTAAAAAGATTTAATCCTTTGAAGGCTAAAAGAAAGTAGTCCCTATACTTCCTGAGCAGAGCAACAACAATTTTATCTAGGTTTGGCATAGTAGTAGAAATTTTGGACAGCCTTCTGACTTCCAGTTTCAACAAACACCTGCTTTAGGAGTCTAGCTTAGGACATCTTTAAAAGCCTGTTTGAGGGAGTAGCTACCAGTATTTGAAATGGTTGCCTTTAGGTTATCTCAGGTCAGTTGAAAACTCTGGCCACACTTGCTATTTCTGTACCTACTTTCTCCTCAGGTCCTCCCTGAAGGTTTTGGCATAGAAAAATATTACTAATACATTTTTTTGTGTTCAGAATCTCCTGTCAAGTTTCGGTACTCATGATGCATTAGTAACAAAATAACGCAAGGCCCTCTTTTGCAAAATTGCAAAATCTCTCTTAAGATTATTTTGTGTGCTTTCATTAGTGATGCATTATTAATATTGAAGTATGACAAAACTTACATGAAAAACAAGGAAAGTGCTTTAATTGGTACTGGCAGAAGGGGAGAGAAGCTTGAAGAATAGCTACACATCTAATCAAGCATATGCCCTTCAAAAAAACCCTGGGTTCTCTGGGGAGCTGGTTGAATGTGAGAAAGTATCTTTGAATTTTCTAAATTCTTGCATTGCTGGATACTCTCTGTTAAGTGCTACAGCAGCGAATTTCCAGTCACTTCAATTTGCCATTCCTGCTAACCTGGCCTATTTCTGGATCTTTGCTAGCTGTAGGACTCTGGGTGAACAGTAGTGGTTGACATGTACGTCTGTAATCACACTCTGCACAGATAAAGAGACTTGGCTACATTCAGCAAAAAATGGTTTTACCAAAGCCTGAACGCAGCACTTTATACAAAAAACACGTAATAATTGACAGCTTGCCATGCTGGATGTGCTTGCTATTTAAGATACTTGGTTCTACGTTCTCAGCTTCTGATAAGCCTTTATAAAAGAATCTGCAAAATTGGAGTTTAAGAATAAAATACAAAAACATACACTATGAACCTCTGTAGGTCAAAAAAAAGGGTAATTCAAATCGCTTAAAATATCTTGAAAGAATAGTATGTCAACCTAAAAAGAAAAACCCAGAAATAATAGCTGTGATAGCAACTGCAATTAGCAGAAAAGGAAAAACAAGGGCTATTTTGGCAAGAATAAAGAAGTGAAACTGCTGCAAAAAATTCTCAGCATGAAATGGAAGGCTCACATCCAGTTCATCCATATTATTAGAAAAAAAGCTTCATTAGCCTGCCAGTGGGAGTTGTATCAAAGAAACTCATTGAAGTCTGTAAGATCTGTGGATAAATGGAAAGAGCAGAATCATATGGTAGTCTTTGTCTTTTACTGCAGTTTATGTAGTAATGTATACAATAGCTTTAAACTTGACTAAGGTTAAAATATAGGAGTAGCAAACAACTTTATTACAGCTTTTACAACATCAGCATTTATAAAGCAGCTTTTGCAAGTAACACTGTTGAAAGTAAAATAAATTTCTTAAAGTCTTTCTGTTGTTTTCCTAAGTAAAGCAAAAAAAACCCCAAACAAATGCATGAGAGTCAGGATATCAAGGATTTGATGATTTCATAGCAAAGCCTACTACCTCCACTCAACTCTGTGACTTGTACATGAAAAATAGCAACTTAAAGCAGATTATAGGTGGTGTTACAGATTTAGGTTACACAGAACAGCAGTTTTACTTAAAGACCTTGTCAGAGGTTTTTGACATTTTATGAAGATTAACTGATTAAGAGGCTTTTATAGGTAGTACTTTTTGTAATAAAATAGAAAACCTGATGTAAAAGACCGAGATTCCTATAATCTGCTTCACATACTTAGAATGTAGGTGTCTGCATCCAAGCCTTTTACAAACAGTGGAGCTAACTACACACTTCTAGAGGACTGTTCATCTGACACGATTCATGCATTTTATCTCAGGACAGGACAAATCTCACTTGAGTTGCTGGTTTTCCCCTTCAGTTGTTAAGGAAATAAAGATAAATATTAAATAACTCTTCCCCACTAACTGTAAAGAACAAGGTAGTTGCTTTACCTTGTAAAATAAATTATCAGGTAACACAGTGTCCTGGTTTCAGTTGCATTAGAGTTAATTTTCTTTTCAGTAGCCAGTACAATGCTGTGTTTAGTGGATTTAGTATGAGGATACTGTTGATAGTGCACTGATGGTTTTACTTGTAATGTTTATACCAAGTCAAGGACTTTTCAGTTTGTTAGGTCCTGCCAGCGAGAAGGCCGGAGGTACACAAGAAACTGGGAGGAAATACCTCCAGGACAGCTGACCTGAACTAGCCAAAGGGATATTCCATACCATAGAACATCATGCTCAGTATATAAACTAGAGGAGTTGGCTGGGGCCAGACAATTGCTGCTTGGAGGCTGGCTGGGCATCGGTCAGCAGGTAGTGAGCAATTGTATTGTGCATCGTTCGGGTGGCCATTTTTTCTGTTTGTATTTTATTTCTCTTTCCCTTTCTCCTTTTCATTACAATTGTTGTTATTATTTTATTTCAATTACTAAATTGTTCTTATCTCAACCCACATGTTTTACCTTTTTCACAATTCTCCAAGGGAGAGGGGGAGTGAATGAGCGACTTCATGGTGCTTATTTGCCAGCTGGGGTTAAACCACAACACACAGAAGGAGCCTTTAATATTGCCTTTGTAAAGAATAAAAGAATAAACCCTTTAATGATGCTTAGTATGATCGTAGTCACTCTGCTGATTCCATAGATAAAAGTATGTTATAGGGTTATATAGATACTTTCTAGCACAACAGTTTTTGTTATCCAAAATGTTGTAGTTCTCCTTTACAAACACAGGAACAGAACCATGATTTAAATCTTCACTGATCTTCACTCATACAATGATAGACAGGAGTGGACAAAGACAGGACAGCTGAAATAGATGGCACCTCTTCTACACTGCTTTATCTTTCTTCTCCCCCCCCCCCCCCCTTTCTTTTTTTCTTTTTATTTTAAATTGGAAAATGGGTCTGAGGAAGACTGGTGTTGTATAAAGCAGTTTTAGGACATCTCCTGTAGTAAATCCTTCTGCTTCATAGAGAAAAGGCTTTGGAACTACAGGCTTTATGCAAGGCTCTCTTGTATCACACAGATGCCACCTTTACTGTATTGAGTTATAAAACTTTTGTAACAATTTTATTGGTGTATTAGTTAAGTACTGTCTATAAGTTTTTATAGTGTTTAGTTTCACTGTCTGAAAATTGCATTTTGACCCTTCATACTCCCTTCTTCTTCTAACACGTCACTTTCTATTTGATATAACTTTCAATTTTCCTTTTTTTAATGCTTTCAGACTTTTGTTTTAGGTTTCTGGATAGCTTGGAAAATTGTAGCTGCACTAAACAGAATTATGTTTTTTCACAGGCAGTATAAAGTTAAGTTACAGAGTATGATTTTCTTGAGTTTTTCAAGGTATGTCTGAGGTCCATATTATTGTAACCAGATTCAGGTGACTGTGATGTGCTTCTTGTTGGTACATCTCTTCCTCTAGAAATAATATATTTAAAGTTCCTGTACCCTCTATGCATCTGTCAATTCCTTGGATTGGAAGGGACCTTTAAAGGCCATCTAGTCCAACCCTGCTGCAATGAGCAGGGACATCTTCAACTAGATCAAGTTGCTCAGAGACCTGTCCAGCCTGACCTTGAATGTTTCCAGGGGTGGGGCATCTACTACCTGTCTGGGCAACCTGTTCCAGTGTTTCACCACCTCATTGTAAAAAAATTCTTCCTCATATTTACTCTGAATCTACACACTTTTAGTTTAAAGCCATTACACCTTGTCCTATTGTGATGGGCCCTACTAAAATGTCTGTCCCCGTCTTTCTTCTAAGGCCCTTTAAGTATTGAAAGGCTGCAGTGAGGTCTGCTGGAGCCTTCACTTCTCCAGGCTGAACAACCCCAACTCTCTCAGCTTTTCCTCATAAGAGAGAGGTGTTCCATCCCTCTGATCATTTTTCTGGCCCTCCTCTGGACCTGCTCCAGCAGGTCCATGTCTGTCTCCAGAGATGGATGCAGTAGTCCAGGTGGGATCTCACCAGAGCAGAGTAGAGGGGTAGAATCATGTCCCTGAACCTGCTGGTCATGTTTCTTTTGATGGGACCAGGATATGATATACATATCTTGAGTTAAGAGTTTTGCATGGTTAAAGCTCTAGGTGTTTTCTAAAGCCCACACTTGATCAATTTAAGATATTTGCAGTTAAGATAGAAGTCAGAATTGTCACTTTGATTCTTTGGAAAAAGGGGTAAAAATGTTGCAAAGTACATTAAATATTTCTTAAAATTAGTGGTTTAGAATTCTAATTTTAGTTTGATTAGTGTAGCGGCTATAGTAACACCAGTGGTTATTATGAAATGAGGTTGACAAAGACAATAGAAGAGGGATGTGCAATTACTGAGATAAGATGAATAAAAAGGTAATCTGCAGGAGGATTTGAGAACAGGATTATATGTCATAATTCTCTAATAGTCAATATATTATAAATATGCTAAATCTGAGCTTTATGGCTTATATACTTCACATATATCTACAACTATCCCTCTAAGAATCAGAAATGAACTAGAATATTATTGATATACTTGTGCATATACCTCTGAGTGTTGCTTTACCTAGGAAGTCAGCCACCAGTTACTGAAGGCTGAAGAGCCCATCGTCAGCACACAAAAGGAGTATTACAAAACACAGTGAAACCTAGAGATGGAATCTTAAGAACACATTGAGGGAGTAGAAGTAATTTAAGACATGAAATTTGTTTAATGTGCTGTGTACCTTCTGAGCAAGGGCATTACTACTTAATCCTTACTTGGTTTTCACTCCTCATATGTACAGAGCATATGGGAATGGAGAGTATAATTGTTTTTTAATTAGTGACATTAATGTAAACTTGGCCTAAATAAAATTGGAGTAAGAACATCAAAACTTACTTCATATACAGGGGAATATCTAGCTTGATGTTTAACAGCAACATACAAAAGGGGAAGATTCACATTAAACAAAATTATTCCTGTGTAGATGTCTCATGCATGATGTCTGAGTGACTTTTTATTAAATTAATGAATGAGAGAAGACATATTATGTGTTTATAAAGAGGAACGACTTGAGACTGCATAAAGAATCTGGACCTTTTTAAAAGAACTGGCATTCAAACAGTCAGCAACACACATTGGGCATAAATCCAAGAGGGACTGTAAACATTCTTAATGCACATGTAAGAATTTCGGTGGGTCTCAGCCCTTTTTTTAGAAAGTGATCAACAGAATAAAACTATTGATAAAGGTATAAAACAACAACAACAAAAAATCCAATAATTCTAGAGAGCAATTGCCATTAAAACTAATCTTTTATTTAAATAGCCTGGAAATGCCCCCACCATTTCTGAGTTCAACTGCTGATTTCTTTTGACAATGTGCTTAACAGCAACCAAGATGTTCCAGATTTTGTAAGTCTAAAAGCCTAGTGAGATCCCCAAGTGTTAACTGTTTTATCTGCACTTTGTCTATACACTGTTCCTTTTTTTCTTTTCTTTCTTTCAACGATTTTCTCTACTAAAAAACTTTTTGAAGAGGAAAAGGAAACAATCTGCATCTTTAGCTTGTAAATCTTTCAAAAGTTTACTAAGTTTTGTTTTTTAAAAAATACATTCTCTAATGTAACGCCTTTTTCTCATTTCAATAAAGTTAAAGCAGGGATATTTATCTGAAACAAAGAATAACTCAGTCTGATACTGTGCACCTTAGTTTTGAAAGAAAGGAGGAGAACTCTTGTTTTTCCTCTTTGTGAACAAGTTGGTTTATAGGAGCTGCAATACAAATTTCTTTGTAAGACTAGACATAGTCATTTTTGTGCTAGCATCAGCCAATATTGAGCATGTTTTAGCACAATAACCAGACAAAAGAACCTTTGTGTTAGTTATTTCACAGGAACGTTTTATCAAATGTGCTTAGTTGTATGTTGGATCCTTGCTTTTGCGAAATGCTGCTGTACGGCAAATATTCCTTCCAGTTTCATAGCAGTTATTGAATGACTAATGAATTGTGACAAATTATATGTACTTACTAAGAATGATGGGTAGTTTTTAGGTCTGCATACAAAGCTGTATTGATATTCTATTTTTCCCTTTTCATCCTTGACAAAGCAAATTGTCAATAGGAAGAAATGCAAAACCCAGATTTTGCACCATGAAAAAGTAGTTGTAAATCCATACACCTCAGTCTTTTTTCTTTTTTGTGTTTTTTTTTTTTTTTCTGAATCGAACTAGGAGGGCAGAATTTTTATAGATTAAAAAGTGATTTGTCATCTGTGAAATGAACCTTCAAGCTATAAAGAAAATAACTATGTGATGGTGTAATAGAGATCTGCAAAGAAGAGAATGAAATAGAGATGATGGGTAGGAATTAGGTGGTTAGTGTCTAATACGGTAACTGGGATGCCAAAGATGAAGCCAACTGAGCCAAGGGTAATGGTTCTTCATACCATATGCAGTAAATCTGTACAGCTTACTGTGGTTACTTTACATGGTTTCAAAAGTAGACTGGCCAAGTTCATGAGGAGGAAACCTTTGAGGATTACTAAATATTCAGAAATTACAATTAGTTCAGGAATTTCATAACGTGACATTTAAATAGTTAAACTCAGTCCCACTGTCTGTGTCATTAATGGAAATGTTAAAATAATACTGGTCCCAGATAAAGACTTGTAGGGCTTTTTTGCCATGGGAAATTTGAAGTAGATGAAGTTAAAGTATGGTTCTGCATGCCCATTGGGGCTGTAGGAGTTTGAGTCCAGGAGTGTGGGGGACAGGAGGAATCGGGTCAAGCTAGTACACTAGTTCAAAAGAAAACAGCGAAGACAATTAGCTTAAGCCTTTGCTTAAATTGTTCTGGAATGTTCATTGGGCAGAACCCACATAGATGATGTAACTATTAACTATTTGCTGTTATTTGGAGACCATCATTTACATTGTGGATACAAGATAGTTAGTTAGCTTGCAAAAATAAAAAGTTTCTTTTTATGTGATGATTTGCAATTATTTACTTTTCAAAACAGTTGGGCACTTAGATATTTATACATCAGGTAATATTTTTTTATAGCCACTCCTTGTATTTCCTGAAAGGCACTTGCTTTTAACAAACAACCAACAGGTTCCCAGTCTTTAATGCTTCAAAGAAAACTCAAAATCAAAAGAAAGAAATGTAAAGGCATGCAAGTTGGTCTTTTTTTGAGATGAGACTGACAGAATTCATAAGCTCTGTTTATCTCAATAGACGGTAAGTGTGAATTTAAAAATTATGTTTTAGTGTCAACATTATCTTGCTACTGATCTTCATAGCGGATTTGCCACAAAAATATCTCTCTCCCCTTGAAAACATAGTCACTTTATATTTACCTGTTTTTACTTCTTTTCTACCCTCAATGCACCTACAATAATCTTTAGATGTATTGCTCATTTTCTGTCCTATTCCTAAAAAGAAAGCAGTGTTCCTCTGATACTTATTTACATATATTGTTTGAATAATTATTACTATTTTGTAAAAATTCATATATACATTTTATACACAGTATTCATAAGTGGAAGAAAAAAACCCTCTATTTTACCTCCTGTAGTTGATGTATTACCAACAGTATTGGTTTTTTGCCTTTAAGGGACTCTTTTATGTATTGCTAAAAAATACGCTTTCCAACATGTGCGTTAGCCACTGGGAGAGGATCATCCAACAATAAATATCTTTGTTGCCATAAACAACAGGCACAAAGATGATCCTTTGTTTCTGATCACCAGAAAGAAAGTTAGAGACCTCTTTCATCCATTTAAGAGAGAACTACATAAATTAGAAGACAGGCACCTAGACAAAACACAGGATTATAGAAGATAGCTCTGCATTCATAATTACAATTGATTCATAATTACATTGATTATAAGACTTTTGCTAATCAGATAAGGATTTACTTACCTAATATAGTTTTAGCTTTCCATGGAGCAAAAACATCAAATCACACACAAATTCTATGAAGCTTGATTCTGTGACTGTCTTTTCTGAATTAGTGTTGCAGTTGCCGGCTTTCACACATTATTCCCTCACAAAGGTAGGCGTAACCTGAACCTTCAGAGAATTTGTAGCAAATTTAGGCCTCTATTTCATCTATTTTGTTATTTCAGATATCACAGTCCAAGAGTCACTGAAATTTTTTTTTTTTAACTAAACAAGCCATATGTCTTCACTACAATAAATTCTGAAAAAAAGGAGTGTGGCTGTATAAAACCACTAAAGGACTATCCTAACTAAGGGGGAGAAAAAGGTTATATGGAATTTTGTGTACAGTAGTAACTTGTGCTTAAAATTACTTCAGATCCTTCTACAAAATGGCTAAGTTGCTAAGCAAACCCCTATGTATTTACTAAAATTCTGCATGTTGTTGGTCTGTTTCAGCTGAATTGCATGAGTTTTTTAGTTTTCAAGGTGGGTAAGTCAGTGCTTTTCTGAGATGATCACCAGGTGGTAAAAAGGGCAGAAACAAATTGGGTAGAAAGGTTCTTCATGATTTCAGCTGCCCCCCAGATTTAACATTTTTCTGTTTACAGTATAGCATTTGATCCCAAATCTTTCTGAAGAATTTAATCCTATCTTTCCCAAATCTGAAATAAGAATTGCAGTTATCAACAGTTTAACCACAATGTACACCTGAAGAAATTAGTGTATGAGCTTCAACGGGTAGTCAAGAGGAGTATAGATTTATAAAAACATCTGTTTAAATATATCCTTCTGACAGCTACTTTTCTAACCAAGGAAGAGAAAAAGACCTTTCTCAGAACAGGTCAGGTCAGTGAATAACTGATCTATTATAAGCTGGCATAGAGATGTTTCCACTTCTGAAGTTTGGAAGTGGGTCGTTCTCATTCCAAGATTTTTGAAAGAGGAGAATGAAATCTTAAGGGGAAAAAAGTGACTGTGTAACAGGGTGCTCCGACTGCATCATCTTTGTGACTGATCACATTATCATTTGCTCTGATTATTAGGAACAACTATATGATTTGAAATGCATACCTCTGGAGTGGCTGAATTAGCTTAATCAGTTATAGTATAATTTTCTACCGTAAATTTTTTCATCTGCATTTTGAATCCCTAAATGCAGATCAGGAATAAGTCACTTTAAAAAAGAAATTATGACTAATTTCAAAACATTTGAGAATGCTCATTCTTACATGTATGATCAGAAAAAAAAAAAAAGGACATAACTCAGTAATTAAACCACCATTTGGAAATAACTGACTTAAACATTCAATAACAGATGCTTAGCAGTTATAATACAGTACAGCTTCATTCACTTCGGTCTACCCCTGCTGAGACACTGGCCCTTGTTAATGGACTATAAATGACTCGCACACAGTAACCACACTGAGATGGCAGAAGACAATACAATAATTCTCCTGAGTCTGCTGATGAAAGTTTCTTATTATAAAGGCGTTCAGTGAACCTCTTCATATTTCATTGTTTTACCATCTTGATTTCTTAATCTGATAGGATGTAATGTAGCTTTTCTGACAAGCGTATAAGAAAAATATTAAAAGAAGGTAAAACTTGTAGCTCTTTATATGCAGTATTAACTCCAAAAGAAATATATACCAAATAGTTTATTTGATTTTTTTTTTTAGAGACAAACCCACAAAACCAAGGAAAATATATCA